>NW_026652295.1:18047609-18190686 GCF_009828535.3 Hylobates moloch | reverse complement strand
GTCTGTCCCTACTGGGGGGGTGCCTCCCAGTTAGGCTGCTCAGGGGTGAGGGACTCACTTTAGGAGGCAGTCTGTCCGTTCTCAGATCTCCAGCTGAGTGCTGGGAGAACCACTACTCTCTTCGAAGCTGTCAGTCAGACAGGGACCTTTAAGTCTGTGGAGGTTCTTGCTGAGTTTTTGTTTGTCTGTGCCCTGCCCCCAGAGGTGGAGCCTATAGAGGCAGGCAGGCCTCCTTGAGCTGTGGTGGGCTCCACCCAGTTCGAGCTTCCTGGCTGCTTTGTTTACCTAAGCAAGCCTGGGCAATGGCAGGCGCCCCTCCCCCAGCCTCACTGCCGCCTTGCAGCTTGATCTCAGACTGCTGTGCTAGCAATCAGCGAGACTCCGTGGGCACAGGACCCTCCGAGCCAGGTGCGGGACACAATCTCCTAGTGTGCCGTTTTCCAGGCCCGTTGGAAAAGCGCAGTATTGGGGTGGGACTGACCCGATATTCCAGGTGCCGTCTGTTTCCCCTTTCTTTGACTAGGAAAGGGAACTCCCTGACCCCTTGCGCTTCCCGAGTGAGGTAATGCCTCGCCCTGCTTCGGCTCACGCACAGTGCGCTTCACCGACTGTCCTGCACCCACTGTTAGGCACTCCCTAGTGAGATGAAACCGGTACCTCAAGCAGAAATGCAGAAATCATCCATCTTCTGTGTCTCTGGGGCTGGGAGCTGGAGACCGGAGCTGTTCCTATTCGGCCATCTTGGCTCCACCCCTAAAAGGGTTATTCTAAAAGAGCAGACGGCAGGACAAAGGTGCAGGGCAGGGACTCCGGCTGCTTCACATCTTTTACCCATGTTATAGCATGGTGCTAGTTAATCTGACATTGGGTGCAAGATGAAACAACTGGCACACTCAAACAAGGGTAATTTGAAGAGCGCATAATATAGTAACTATTTATAAAGATGGAGGTAGGGATGTAGGAAAACTACAAGGAAAAGCAAAATAACTTGCTAGAAATAATAAGTCTGCCATTATTCCTGGACCCCATGGAGTGAGACAAGGGAATAGTCATTGTTACTTAGAAAGAGACAGTGGTGAGACCGTAGACCTTGAGACCTTAGGTGGAGGAACACAGACAATCTTTAAGTGACTTCCCAGGGAGAAAGCTAGAGGAATAAACATCCAGATCTCAATATCCACTCCCCTCCAACTTCCTACCAGGGATGCCCACTGACTAAATCCAACCAGAAGCCTGAGGGCATGAGAATTTGGTTGTATAGTTCATATGAATCAGCCCCCCGATGCCTGGAGTAGGGTAGAAAATGGTAGAGAGTGAAGGCAGAAAACCCAGTCGAAGGTGTCTGCCTTTAAGTAACAGACTTTCTTTAGAAAACCTGCAGCATGCCAAGGAAAATCAGCCCCAAATACACCAATCCATGGAAGAAGGTTGGAGTCTCCAAAAACTTCTGAGAGCAGTGTTGAGTTCAGTCAGTCCAATGTACTTTGCTAAACAGTTAACCAACTTAATTCTGCACACAGTGCTGGAAACTGAAGAGGCTTCAGCAGAAGCATATGACATACTTCTTGTTTTCAAGGATTTTACATTCTAGTTTTTTAAAGAAATATTTGTTGAATTCCTAATATATGTTAAAGGACACAGAGATATTGCATCTATGCATTCAAATATATATAATAGTAAAAGATTCATTTGAAAACCTTAAAGAGTAAAGGAGAGATAAAGAGAGAAAAAATATTATTAAATGATGTATGTGGTGCCAACTCTAAGAATATTATGAATTCATTAAAAAGGAATAATATGTGCACAGGAAGAAAACATTGGCAATTCCCAGACACTTGTCCAGATCCTTTATAAATTTGTGGGAGCTCCCACTGCAACAGAAGCACTTTGAAAAGCTACTTATATTTAGCAGGGCATGAAGCTCACAGTCAGCTCTGCCCACTTCATCACAGGTTGCATAAATTTCTTCAAGGTTACAGCTAGCCTATCTTGTATCTTTGTGCAAATTAGAATGAAATACATCTCAGAGTGTGAACCAGTTAGCAAATAGCACCTCTTTCAGGAGCTGGGGAGCAGCCACATGCCAGGGCACCTGGCTTGGCATCCAGAGGTCAGTTGGATTTCAGTTCCCGTTTATGCCCCTTAGCTGGGCCTCTGAAGCACAACCTGCATAATCATAAAAGGCACTCTGCATTCACTCACTCCAGAACTATTTATTGAGTACTTATTATATACCAAGATGAGAAGTTACTTTGCAATATTTTAGTTTTCCAGTCTGGCTAGGAAGGGTATCAAACAGCTGTGGTCTGGGTAAGCCATAAGCCAAACACTTGAGTTAATCCTAACAGAGATTGCCTCAGTGTACAACTAACTATTGGCTGCCAGAAGCCAGAGGATAAAAGAAGCTCAACAGGTCAATGAGAATAACAGTAAAAGAGTTGTGCTCCCTTGCAAAGCTGACTCCTCCTTCCTTTTGTGGTGGACACCATTTTCCCACAATGCTATTTCTAAATTATGAAGCCATGTGCTGCTTGGAGAAATTTTGTTTTGCTCTCTCTTGCTATGTGTGAACCTGCCACGTTCCTCTTTTTAAAACATACTTTGGAAGTCTCCCAGATATAAGTGCGGTGCAGTCAAACATCCTGATGTGGGCCATCGGGAAGCAATTGAAAAAAACATGCTACAGGCAAGAAATCCTGCCATATGTGTTCCTAAAACATTCAGTGGAATAGGAGACTGCAGGTGAGTTTTTTACATCTATCCACCCGGCTGATTTAAGCTACACTGGGGCAAGACTTCTCTATGCCTTCATTTCTTCATTTATATAACACACTTTAATTAGGTCAGTCAGGTCTCCTTTAGCGTTAACTTTGGTTCTCATATGATTAGAAAAAGAAATAGTGATTTTTACAAAGAAGATGCCAGACTTTGTTTTAAATATTCTCTTAGGATATCTGTACAGTATTATTGTCACTGCTTTAAGCTCTGTCCCCAGTCTCCAAAATCAGGCATCCCAATGTCACTTCTTCTATTTTTCCCATAGCTGAACTTCTCCTTCTGTGACTTCTATAATCCCCCTGGTAGAAGAATTTTCCCTCTTGCCCTCTAAGCCACCTGCTAATTGGCATGTTATAGAGCATCCACCTGTACGATACCTCTCTCCTGCTAATAAATGATACAAATTAAAATGATCACACTTATAGCATATTCCACTTGAGATTAAGTAAGGGAATGTTTTATTCTGTGTAAGTATCTTCCAGCTGTAGGAAGAAAATGTTAATCAGACATTAAAGATGCCAAGAAAAATAAATTCAATATGTAAATAGCTACTTTGAGTAATTAGCTATTTACCATTTAATAAATGCTAAATAAGATCTCTCAGTTCACTGCAACCCTGGAGAAAAAGTACTTCGAAGGGCACCACAACAGGTTAGTGTTAACAAGAGCCTACAGCGCGATGAAGCACCTAAAATTTAATCAGGTCTTTGTGGCAGTAAAAGATCCCAGCATCAGAACTTGAGGCAAATAGCTTTGGTCTGCCCATCATGAAAGGCTAGCTCTTTCACAGCAGGCAGAATGAGGTCATCAAATACATGGTGACCACAGACACCTTTTCAGTTACCCCAACTGCTGAAGGATCAATGAATGCATTTGAACCATGGCACCTGATCATTACTCAGGTATGAATGGCAAGATTTGTCCGAGTTGGTCAGTTTATCTAGACTCACCTTACTGTTTGGACCCTGACATTTACTGGGGTTTCCCATCAGGAAATTGCAAATAAATGAAGCAAAACAAAGAGAGCAACAGCTAGACCAGGGCCTTATTACATATGGAGTAGGCTGGAGGCAGAATCACATTGGCCCATCTCTGTGTCAAGATCTCAGTAGAGATGAAGACCTGCCTCCCTGTGGATTTCCCCAAGGGGGAAGCATTCTGCATTTGGTGGTCTCCCCCAAGTAGACCCCCTACTGAGTACCTCCCTTCATCAAAAACCAATGTCAGTGCCAGGCATGATGGCTCATGCCTGTGCCAAGGCAGGAGGATCATTTGAGCCCAGGAGTTCGAGACAAGCCCGGGCCACATAGTGAGACCCTGTCCCTGCAAAAATAATTTAAATATTTCCCACATGTGGTGACACATGCCTTTGGTCCCAGCTACTCGGGAGGCTGAGGTAGGAGGATCACTTGAGCCCAGGAGCTCCAGGCTATACTGAGACGTGATCAAGCCACTGCACTCCAGCCTGGGCAACAGAGCCAGACCCTGCCTCAAAACGAAACAAAAAAATCCATGTCAGTGTCTAATAAAGCATGCAACTTGCAACTCAGAAGATGTTTGTGTGGCTAATCATGGAGCTAATATATGTCTCTTTTGCTTCTTATATTGTCTCCTTGGAAGAAGTACATAAAACAAAACTAAGCCAAACTAATTACTTTTCTCCTTTAAACAACTGTGTGTTTGCTACTTGGCTTTAGAACTGAGAGCACCAGCTTGAAAAAGAGTTTGATGTCTTTCAGGCTCTTGCTTTTCCTTCCCTCTTTTATTTCCCTCACCTGGTACCACTGGACCCTCCCAGCCCCAAAGCTGTTATTATGAAACCACCATCTTACACCGTAAAGTTGCACTAAGACTTATCTCCAAGCGTGGAATAAAGAAACTTAGGTGACAGCGTGTACACCGGTGAGACTCCCGAGCCCAAGTGCCATTGAGCGCAGCTTCTGTCTCAGGGACCTCCAACTGCAGATAAACAGGTACAATTATGATACTCACTTCATAGATCTGTTACAAGGATAAAAAAGACTTTCTACACATGAAGTATACACAGGACTTAGAACAGTGCCCAGTATAGAGTAAGCAATTACCATTAGCTGCCACTGTCTTTTACTTTTACCACTTACAAAAGGAATTGCTATTAATTATCAGAAATTAGAGGAATAGGCCGGGCGCAGTGTCTCACGCCTGTAATCCCAGCACTTTGGGAGGCCTAGGCGGGCGGATCACGAGGTCGGGAGATCGAGACCATCCTGGCTAACACGGTGAAACCCCGTCTCTACTAAAAATACAAACAAAAATTAGCTGGGTGAGGGGGCGGGTGCCTGTAGTCCCAGCTACTCGGGAGGCTGAGGCAGGAGAATGGCGTGAACCCCAGGGGGCGGAGCCTGCAGTGAGCCGAGATCGCGCCACTGCACTCCAGCCTGGGGGATAGCAAGACTCCATCTCAAAAAAAAAAAAAAAAGAAATTAGAGGAATAGAGATGAGTAAAAAAAAAAGTAAAACCATGACTGTTCCTAACATCCAAATATAATCCATTGTCAGTATGTTGGTATATTTACCCTTAGCATACATATACATATATTTAATATTTAATGTTTGAACAAAAATAGTGCAATACTATATAATTTTTGTTTTCTGCACTTTTCGGGTAATATTGTGAATATTTTCTTATGTTGCTTACTCTTCTTCAAAAACATGCTTATGATGGGTGTGTTATATGCCACAAGATGGCTATAATTTATTTTACTATTTCTCAGCTGGCTACTGAGCTTCTGGCCTACTGCTGTGCTTTGAATGATAGTGTCCCTTCCAAAATTCATGTGGAAACTTAATCCCTGATGCTGCAGTATTAATAGGTGTGGACTCTGGGAAGTGATTAAGTCACGAGGGCTCCACTCTCAGGAATAGGATTTGGTCCCCTTATTAAAGGGGCTTGATAGAGGAAGTCTATCCCTTTTTACCCTTCAATCTTCCACCATGTGAGGACACAGCCTTGGTTCCCCCTGGAGAATGCAGCAACAAGGCACCACCTTGGAAGCAGAGAGAACAGCCCTTATATGACACCAAACCTGCAAGAACCTTGATCTTGGGCTTCCCAACCTTTAGAACTATGAGAAGTAAATGTCTATAAATTACACAGTCTGAGGTATTTTGCTACAGCAGCAAAACTAGACTAAGGAACTCTTATAAATAATGCTGCAGCACATAGACGTGACTGATAATTTTTGGTCCACTTCTGGATAGCCTCTGATATAGAAAGTGAGATTTGAGATTACTTTCTGGTCATCTTTACGAACAGGCCCTTTGTGATCAAAGGATAGTGGTCCAGTTTTTTTGGTTAACACACATCCTGGTCATTCAGTTAGAAGCCAGGGGTTGGAGACAGGATTGGAGAGGCAGGTTAAAACACCTTCCTAACTTCTTTCAGATGCTATGAAGCCAAATATTACCAGGCCGTAATATAGTTATATTCCACCTTCTTTGACCTAAGAGTAGAAATTCATTCTAGATTCTGCAACAGGTTTTCTGTATTATTTTTGTCTTTTTTTTGCCCACATTAGTATTTTAGTGGACAATTGTGAGATACTGTATCAGGAACTGCTCATTGATCTCTATTTTATTTATAGTTCTATGTTATTTATAACATTTAATTACGTATTTGTAATACATAAATGTGCATAATTACACTAATTGTACCTCTTATTCCTGGCATACTAGCATTATCAACTGTTGCAACATTCTCTTTCTCTCTCTCACTCGCTCTTACTCTCATTCTCCCTCTGCTGCATTTCATATCCAATCCCACTTCCCTCCCCTTCAGCATTCATTCTCAAATATTTAAGGTATGCCTATTCCTTCTACATTTCAGACCCTTCTTCCTTATATGTGTTTCTATGAAAAAATATAGCATTATATTCTGTATTTTTAAATGTATATGAATTTTATTTTGCTACTAATTTCGTATTTCTCATCTTTTATCATTGTAGCATTATGTATTTGAAATCTATCCATGTTTTCCTATGTAAATGGGGGTGTAGTATCTACGCAATGTTTACTAAATGACTCTACTGTTCAGCTGGTCAAAGCTTTGTGTGAGGCATGAGTTTAAAGAAAGCTCCCACAAAGGGGGAACCTGGGGAAAATCACTTCTTAAAGACTGAGCTAAAAACCAGAACATGGCTATTGTACCCTCAGAGCCTGTACACGTAGAGCTACCTTCTCTGTAACAGTGTTGGCTGCTGGCAGTAGACCTTGGCTGGGTCCCAAGCATTCCCATGGTTGCTTCCTCTGGTTTGCTCTTGAATCTGGCTGTTTTCCTTCTTCTGAACTCAGCTCCTTATGGGATGAAAGAGGAGGGTGTCTGGTCTCTCAGACTTCAAAGAGCTAAAACTTTTTCCATAAGGTCTTCTGAAAACCATGTGAAGCCCATGATAGCTTGTGCCAAGTAGGAGCCTCACTTTCTTCCTAAAGAAGAGTCCTGTATACAATCATTCCTCCTGCATACAATCACTTTTTGTGCATATTCTACACTTTGCTTCCCTGTTACTCATGAGATGATAGCTTGGGTTGTCTTCAATTCTATGCTACAATCTGTAGTAATTCAACAAAATACTTCATCTTTGTCCAGGTTTTCTTACAGAAAAATATTTGCACAGGTTTTCCCTGTAGAAAAAGCCGTAAAAGAATTTTTGAAGCACAGAGCATTTTTAACTTAATTTCACAGTTAAATTGCACCTCAACAGGGCTGGACCAGCCCTCATGACAATCAGCAGTGATGGATGATACTGGTTTCTCCTCATGCTTGTCAGCACTTGATACTGCCTGAGTTGTTTTTTGCCAATCACATAGACACAAGTTGGTGTTTTATCTTCATTTTCACTTCTTTATCAATAAGAATGAATGTCTCTTCATGTATTTCTCAGCCATTCAGATTTCTGTTTTGTAAATTGATTATTTCCTTTGCCAAATTATCTATAGAATGTTTTATCTTTCTCTTGCATATTTTAGAATTATTTCTTACATATTTTATACTAATCTTCAACAGAGATGTCCAAATGTCTTCTTGCAACCAAGCATCCAATTCTAATTTAAATAATTCATAGCTGCATACTATTAAAAGAATGATAGTGGCCAGGTGCAGTGGCTCACACCTGTAATCCTAGCAATTTGAGAGGCCGAGGCAGGCAGATCATTTGAGGTCAGGGGTTCAAGAACAGCCTGGCCAACATGGTGAAACCCTGTCTCTACTAAAAATACAAAAATTAGCCAGGTGTGGTGGCACACACCTGTAATCTCAACTACTCAGGAGGCTGAGGCAGGAGAATCGCTTGAACGCAGGAGGTGGAGGTTGCAGTGAGCTGAGATCGAGCCGTCCAGCCTAGGTGACAGAGTTAGACCCTGTCTCAAAAAAATAAAAAATAAAATAATAAAAATAAAAGAATGGTAGTTAGAGGAGGAGTTGGGATTGAAAGTAGCAAACATGAAGCTCTTTTGTTTTCTTGCCCTTTTCAGACCATGAATCACTCCATTCTCCCATTTCTAGGTTTCATCTTTCAAACAGGAAATAACCTGTAGTACTGTTTTATAACTCATAGCAGTAGTAATAATGGTAACAGTAATGTTGAAATCAGGCCTTTATTGCCAACATCTTGCAAAAGAAAAAAGCCACAAATAAAAAATAAGTACATTTATTTTGTGTATATGATGACTTTTTGGTGATACATGACCAGAAAGCATCTGGATTTTTCCATATCATTTGTGTTCATATATAGTAATTATTTTTCCTCATATCTATTACTTTATGTATGTGTTGATTATTTTCCTTCTATTTCTACTTTCCTTGCTCTTTAAAACCTTGGTGTTTGAAAATACGGTGAACTGACAAAGGCACGTTAAACCTTCATTCCCCATGGCCTCTCACCACTCTGGGAGGAGGGTAAGCAGAGTCAGATGTGTCCCAGGAGCAGGGAAGAGAACCACACATAACAGCAGTTCAGGACTGCAGTAGCAGCATTGCATCGGCTCCATCTTTACTTGCACACTCAGGCCCTGCAAATATTTCAGGCACACAATGTGGTGTAGTCTACATCAGCGCTACACTTGGAATGGTTTGTGGAGGGCTACTGAACAGAAATGTAGACTCTTGGCTGGGCACAGTGGCTCAGCCCTGTAATCCCCAGCACTTTGGGAGGACAAGGCGGGTCGATCACCTGAGGTCAGGAGTTCGAGACCAGCAAGATCAATGTGGTGAAACTCAATCTCTACTAAAAATACAAAAATTAGCCAGGTGTGCTGGTGGGTGCCTGTAATCCCAGCTACTCTGGAGACTGAGGCAGGAGAATTGCTTCAACCCAGGAGGTGGAGGTTGCAGTGAGCTCACCTGGCGACAAACGAAATCTGTAAAAAAAAAAAAAAAGAGAAGAAAGAGAGAAAAAAAAAACAAAAAGAGAAAAAAAAAAAAAAGAAGAGAAGAAAGAAATGTAAACTCTTTAGACCAGAAAACTTTAAAAATATGAGCATAAAAATTGCTCAGGAGATGTGTGAGGGGGTGGTGGTAGATTTTTTTTTTTCAGCTAATGAGCTTTCCTTTCATGTGTATAGGAAGGGGTATAAACTAAAGTGATAATCCTGGCTATTTGATACATCCCTGCCCCTTCTTATCTGTAGGAAATAAAACAGTTTACTTGACTCAGGGTATGTTAGCCTAAGTGATTCTGCTCTTCCTGGTGGGATGGATGGCCTTAGGGTGCTCACTTTCTCTCTGTTCTGAAAGTCTGCAACCCTGTGGTGAGCCCTTCCTGGTCTAGCATCGCCTATGACTGAAGAGATGCTTTTCTAATTCTGGGGCTCAGCATTAGAAAGTGACTTGCCCACAGACACAAACTACCTTTTCCAACCTAAATCTCGAAAGTAACTGATGTAATATTTTGACTCCTTTTTCTTATTTCTCAATTGATTTCTAATTCATGAGGTAAAGAAGGTTGTTGAGGCTTCCAACAAGAATAGGGTGTGTTAAAAAATATAGACAACGAGGCGTTATCCCCAGATATTTTCATGTAGATCTTGAATGGAACAACCCCTAGACATCTTTATTTTTAACAAGATTTGCAGGTAGGACGATAGGAGGTTCCCAGTGACTCTGGAAATGCATTGTTTTAAGTGCATTTAGGAGTTGCTGTTAATGCCTCAGTATCAGGAAGATTTTAAAAAACATAATTTTCCTAATTCATTGGCATTTTATTTTTTATTTAATTCTGTGTAGCTTTTATATAGTAAAAGTTAATATTTACTGAATGGCTATCTTTCATCAGTGACACTGCCATGAGCTTTAGATATATTATTCCAACCCTTAGAATAATTATAAAAGGCATTTTTAACTATGAATTTTTCCAGCTAAGGAATCCAAGACCCAGAGAAAATTAATGACTTTCCTAGAACTCTATAGACATCTACACAGCACTTCCAAGGTTTGGACCCACATCTGTTTAGTTGAATGTTTTTCCACTACACTATTCTGCTTTCTCATTTATACTCATCTGTACACATGAAATGACCCATTAATCAGTGGCTCCAAACGTTCCTTCCTACCTTTCAAAATGTTACCAAAAGTTTCAGTTATATTGCAGTATCAAATTTTTATCCCTAGGTCATACTGGTATTTATGGCATTCTCCAAATAATGCAGTGTGCCTTCATTGAGAAAGTGCATGGGTGAATGAAAGGGAGATAAGCATGTGTGAGTGGACCCCATAATCTCTTCCCAATAGCGTATGATAATTAACAAACAAATCATGGCTAGTTTTTATTACCTCATTTTCCTTGTAGACATCAAAAGTAAAAGATATCATTTGGATGGTATAATGGAAAGAACACAGAGATTGGAGTAAGCCTCCATAGCTTTTAAGTTTATCTCCTTTACTTTCATTCTTTTTTTTTGCATGAAGGGGACAGGGTCTCACTCTGTCACCCTGGCTGAAGTGCAGTGGTGCAATCATGACTCACCTCAACCTCCACCTTCTGGCTCAAGCCATCCTCCCACCTCAGCCTCCTAAGTATCTGGAACCACAGGCATATGCATACACACACAAGTGTGATGGCACGTGTGTGTGTGTGTATGTGTGTGTGTGTGTGTATATATGTATATATTTACATAGAATATATATTTATTTATTTAGTAGACATGGGATTTCACTATTTTGCCCAGGCTAGTCTCAAACTTCTGCGCTCAAGTGATCCTCCCCCCTCAGCCTCTCAAAATGCTAGAATTACAGGCATCAGCTACCAAGCCTGGCCCTCCTTTACTATCTAGGAAGTCATTTATACCAGTGGTCCCCAACCTTATTGGCACCAGGTACCTATTTTGTGGAAGACAAATTTTCTGTGGACCAGGAGGGAAGATGCTTTTGAGATAATTCAATCACGTTACAGTTACTGTGCAGTTTATTTCTATTACTATTACACTGTAATATATAATGAAATAATTATATACTCAGCATAATGTAGAATCAGTGGGAGCTCTTAGCTTGTTTTCCTGCAGCTAGACCATCGCATCTGAGGGTGATGGGTGACAGTGACAGATCATCAGGCATTAGATTCTCATAAAAAGCATGAAACCTAGATCCCTCACATGTGCATTTCATAATAGAGTTCGCACTCCTATGAGAATCTAATGCCACCCCTGATCTGACAGGAGGAGGAGCTCAGGAGGTAATGCACATGATGGGGAGTGGCTGTAAATACAGATGAAGCTTGCTCACTCACCTGCTGCTAACCTCCTGCTGTGCAGCCTGGTTTCTAATGGGCCACGGACTGGTACTGTTCCATGACCTGAGGGTTGGGGACCCCTGATTTATACTGTTTAATGTGAGGTTTCCTCAGCCATAGAATAATACAGTTGGTCAAGGTCAAGTATATGTATTGCCATTTCTCCCACCTTCATCCATGGAAATGATTACTAACTGATCATGACTAGTTTTTCAGTTGACCCTGAGGAGCAAAATCTACTCAATCCAGGGCTCTAGAAAGCTACAACCAAAGAATTAGAGTTGGCCAGCAATCTGAGTTTTATTTGCCACTGCTAAAATAGATCATGCCTACAGTCTTTCCACCTTTAAGTCTAGGATTGCCCTCAGTGGAGAAGAAAGAAACAGTCAAAATTAAATGAAAAACCCTAATCCAGAGCTTAACACAAATTTGAAAGGGACGTATAGGAAGATGATGTTATTATAATAACTTGTGTTTGGACGTAGACCATTTCATATAAAATTTTCATAACCAGTGATGTTTCTCCCTATCTGAAAATATGTAGCTTGATCTCTGAATGAGGGGAAAAGTACACATGTCTTCTTCCCTGACATCTCTCATTCAAGTGTATGATATATTATAAGCCACGTCAGCAGAGTATTTGTTATGAAATCTAGAAGAAGAGAAGCCCTGCAATAAATATGATCTCATATTTATTGTTTCAAAGCCAGTTTCAAAGCCCCTGGGTAAGGAAGGATGAAACAGCTATATCTCCGCTTTAAGGCAGGTGGAGTAACCACCAAAGGGGCCACTAGGGCCTTGTTAGTGAGAGAATGTCAGTTTGCTCCCAGCTATCACAGTCTCTCTTCTCTCTCAGTCATCCCTTCCTATAAATCACAACTCACCAGTCCAGATCTTCAAGCAGAGATAACCTCAAAACTCAAGAACCGTCTTTAGATAAATGAAGTCTCAGACAAATGTCTGTCAACCAGGCAGATACCTCAGCAAACTATTATTCCCACCAGAATTAAGAATCCCTGCTGAGAGCCAAGCACAGTAACACATGCCTATAGTCTCAGCTACTCAGGATGCTGAGGCAGGAGGATCACTTGAGCCTAGAAGTTCAAGGTTGTAATGTGCTATGTTCACACCTGTGAATAGCCACTGTTCTCCAGCCTGGGCAACATAGCAAAACTCTGTCTCCACAAAAAAAAAAAAAAAAAAAAAAAACTCCCTTGCTCAGGGTATCTATAACATTAAATGATCCAGGTTTCTGAGTGATATCACTTATGTTTAAATCCACAGACATTTTTGTTCACCATCTGAGAATCTAACTGACATATTTTTTAAAAGTTTTCTAAACTTCTCCCCTCACCACCCTTATCTAACTGATGAAAACGTCTATTACACATTCCAGTTCGGAATGCCTCCCTTGTGATACATATTTTCCCTTTGCTGATAATATAAGCTTCCTGCCACCTGTGACATAATAGGTTTAAGTTGTTTATTTGCTAATCAAAATTAAGCTCCCTCCTACTTAGCCCTGGAGTTGACCCTCCACTACCTCATATGCTAGAGTCTAATAATTTCCCCTGAGTTCTAGTTAGAACATGCACCTGGTGTTTCCTTGATTACCAGAGCCTTCCTAGCAGGCTATGTCCTGCAGCCTCCTAGCTACAATCCTGCACTATGTCCAAAAACTGGGACACAAGGTGCTTTAAGGATGAAAGTCAGGTATTCACAAAACATAGAATTCAAGAACTCCCTGCCCTTCCCTGCCACACATATCCACATAGAACGCCTTGTGTGTGCTTTCCCTGACAGTTTGAAAGGGCCTTTGAGGTTTAATCAGTAGATAGTGGCAAAAGGATAACACGGTGTTCATAGTGGGAATTCTTATCTCAATGCTCCTGCTGGCAGAACACCAAAGACTGCATGCCTTGCAGTTTATTTAGCTGTAAGGAATAGGGGTCAGAACGATTCTTGGATTACTGAATACAAAAATACCACTTTTTCAACTCAAAAGTGATCTCTAGGCAATATGTAACAGCAACTTGTAAGAAGTTCAGGGTGAAATATTTCTTTTAAGAGAATACATTCCTTTCCCATCTAATTCGTATTATAATTCCTGAATTACTAATCTTGGTCCTTTTTTTAAAGTGTATTTTTACTTTTGGAAATGATTATTTCTAGTTAAGTCAATGATGGAAAATAAAAACTAAGTTAATCTCTACCAACGCATCAGAACAAGAAAGAAATATAACCATAAATTGCAATGGCTAAGCAGACACTTTTAGAGCAATTAAGTCCTAGATTCATAGAGAATTCAAAAATTTTGTGAAAACACATGAGTTTTATCAATGTAACAACTGTATCTATTTTACATACTTACCTTTCATATTTAAATAATTATTCTTTAGGTTCTATTACAAATGCTATTTCGCACTTCAATTATTTTGTTAATTTAAATGAGGTAGGAGATCAACAGGACTTGTTTTCACGACCCTGCTGATCAAAACAGGATGTAGCAAAGAAACCAGCCAACCAGCTAGGACTGGGAATTATAACACATTTGTATGCTATAAGACACTCCCACCAACACCATGGCAGTTTACAAATGACATAGCAATGGCCAGAAGTTACCGTATATGGTTATGGGAACTCCCTGATGCTTTTTTAGAAAGCTCATTAATAATCCTCCCCTGATTCGGCATATAATTAGAAGTAGGTGTAAATATAGCTAGCCGGCAATCCAGGAGTGCTACTCTGCCTATGGGACACCCCTGCTCTGTCTATGGAGCAGCAATTTTGCTACACGCTATCACTCTAATGAACTTGCTTTCTTCGACTGTTGGCTCACTCTTGAATTTTTTCCTGAGTGAAGCCAAGAACCCTCCCAAGCTGAGCCCTGATAGGGGGGTCTGCCTGCATCAAAATGTCATGCAATAAGTTGTAAATTGCTTTGCTGTTCCTAGTGTGCACCTTGGACTTGCAGCATAAAAGTTTGAATACTACGCAGCCATAAAAAATGATGAGTTCATGTCCTTTGTAGGGACATGGATGAAACTGGAAACCATCATTCTCAGCAAACTATCGCAAGGACAAAAAACCAAACACCGCATGTTCTCACTCATAGGTAGGAATTGAACAATGAGAACACATGGACACAGGAAGGGGAACATCACACATCGGGGACTGTCGTGGGGTGGGGGGAGGTGGGAGGGACAGCGTTAGGAGATATACCTAATGCTAAATGACGAGAGTTAATGGGTGCAGCGCACCAACATGGCACATGCATACATATGTAACAAACCACCCTAAAACTTAAAGTATAATAATAATAAAATTTAAAAAAGAAATTATTGACGATCCTATAAGGCAGGAATTATCAAAACACAACCCAGTGCTTTCACGTTAAATTGCCAAATAAGTAAAATTGACCTCCTCAAAAAAAAGAAAAGAAAAAGCAGATTTTGCACTCCATCCTTACTGATTCAGAACCTACATTTTACCAAGATCTCTAGGTGGTTCAGATATACATGATAATATAAGTAGCTTTGGGATAAAGAATGAGCCTGGACTTTTTTAGTCCCACAGAGAAGATCTCAGATAAGTTCATGACTTTTGACTTTAGACAAATTTCCAAACTTCTTTAAATGTCATATTCTTCTTTTGTACAAAGAGTACAGTAACATGCATTACCAAAGAGGATAAAGACAGTTGATACACATGAAGCATTTAATTAGCACAGGATTTGGAGTTCAGAAGTTTCAACGAATGTTTCTTGCCATCTTTCCACAGGTTATGGGCTGCCAAAATAGAAAGTGATCTACATTTCTCCTCCTCCCACTTTTCTACTCAGAATTTCTATTATGATATTTTAAAGGATATTCTAATTCCCTACACTAGATCATTTTAATCTTTGTAAAAGGGGAATAGATTAATATAGGAAATCCAAACTTTCAGTAACAGAAAAAAAAACCTGTATAAGAAGTATAGAAAATGGGTGTGCTAAGCAAAGTTTGTGCGTAAGTCCCATAATTAAAATCAGTATTTATTTTTCACTATTCATTTGTTTATTTTGAATATGCCTTAGGCCATTTTTGCATGGCTATAAAGAAATAGCTGAGAGTGGGTAACTGATAAAGAAAATAGTTTGAATTGGTTCATAGTTATACAGGCTTTACAGGAAGCATGGTGCTGATATCCGCTCAGCTTCTGAGGAGGCCTCTGGAAATTTACAATCATGGTGGAAGGTGAAGGGGGAGCAGGTACATCACATGGCCAGAGCTAGAGCAAGAGAGAGAAAAGCAGGAGATGCCACACACTTAACAACCATATCTCATGAGAACTTACTCACTGTCAAGAAGACAGCACCAAGCCATGAGAGATCTACCCCATGACCCAAACACCAGGCCCCACTTCCAGCATTGAGAATTACAATTCAATATGAGATTTTGTTGAGGACAAATATCCAAACTATACCAAAATACATTTATTTATTGACTGACAACACAATTTTATACATTCTACTGGACACTTAAGCCACTACGGATTTTAAAAATATACATGTATATCATTATAAATCTTTCTAATTCAGTACTATGATTTACTTTATTCTTCTCAACATTTTTCTACATAGTAACTCTTGACTACGGAAATATCAAAATATATCTAACTTGATGAATACCTAGTTTGCTTCCAGCTTCTTATTTGTATGCATTTTGACGCTATTACAAGTGATATTATTTTGTAGTTGGTGGAATGTGGAACTTCACTAATGTTTATATTGAACTTGTAAGCCAGAAACCTGTTAAGTTAATTGAGTAGCTTGAATATTTTAACTGTGAATTATCTAAATTCACAATAGTGTTATCTGACAATAAGAACAATTTTATCTATAATCCTTATATTATTTCCCTTGTTTTATTGCACTGACTAGAACTTCCAGGACTATAAAGAATAAAAATGTTGATAGCATTTCTGGTCACACTAAGTCTAAGAGAGGAACATCTTAATATTCCACCATTAAGTATGATATTATCTGTAAATTTTTAAAGACTCTCTATACCAAATTAAGGAAGTTATCCTCCTTCCTTAGTTTGCTAAATGGTTTATGATGATTGAATGTTGAATTTAATCAAATGTTTTTTCTATATATTTTAAGTGGTCATATGGTTTTTCTATGTTTATTTCGTTTATATTATAACGTTGAGTTAATCTTGCATTTCTGAAATAAAATATTTACAATGATGCATTATCTTTTACTTATTAATCTGGATTACTAGTACTTTGTTTTAGACTTTCTGATTCTATGTTCAGAAATTACAATGATAGTGTAACTATGATGTATATAGGTATTGTTTCTCTGTAATATACCTACATTAAAAATATACAACGTTTAAATCTATAGCTTGATGTCTTTAGTGGACTTTGAAAATTGTTCAACCATTTAATTTTTAAATAGTCTTTCTCTCTTTCTGGGACTCCAATTATACTCGTGTTATATATATGTGTTCCACAGGTCTCATATTCTCTTCAGGATTTTCTGTCCTCTTTTTTCCAGAGATGTAGTTTAGTTTTTTGTTTTGCTCTGTTTTGTTGAGAAGGGCTTCTCTTTGGATATTGGATTTTTATTTTTAGTTACTGTAGTTTTAAGTTTTTATTATTTCCTTTTTATTTGATACCTTTTAGAGCTTCCAATTTTCTGCCAAAATTCTCTTTTGCTTCATTTTCTTGAAAATATTAATTATAGTTATTTTTAAATTCATGAACGAACACTTCAATATTGTGATCTCCCATGCGCCCATTTCTGGTCTCTATATATTTTTGCTTTCGTACATTTTTTCTAGTATAGGAATGTCATCAATTATACCACATTCATCTACAGATTAAATGTAATTACAATCAAAATTTCAACAGAGTTCTTGCTTAAATCAACAAAACAGATTCTGAAATTGACAAAGGAAAACCAAAGACTTGGCAATATTGAAAAAGAACAAAGCAGGAGGACTCAATCTAAAAGTTAAAAATATTTACTTCCAAAATTATAAATTGGATAATGTGATGTTGGTACAGGGCTAGGAAAATGGATGAAGAAAAAAAAAAGAATCCAGCAGTGGATAATGAATTGTTGTTCCAGGAAACTGAGCTAGATTAAATGAATATCAACTTGGAAAAAAAAATTAGCCACTCTCACTCCACACACAAATAAATCCCAGACAGATTATAGGTGTAAGTGTGAAGAGTAAATACGTGTCTGCACACATATGTGTCTTATAAAAGGTAACTTAGGAGAATGTATTCATAATGCTAATACAGATACAATCAAACAGAACCCCAAATCAATAACTATCAACAAAAAGAAATTTCAATTAGATTACTATAAAATTAAATATGGCTGTTTATCAAAAGACACCACTAACAAAAGTGCAAAGGCCAGTCATAGAGCACAGAAGATGTTTTCAATACATAGAATTGACAAAGAATTCACATCAGAATATAAAAAGAAAACCCACAAATTAATAAGAATATGACAGAATGTCAAATAGAAAAATGGAAGAAAAACTTTATCTCTTTACCAAAGAGGTTATCCACATGGTCAATACGCATAGAAAAAGTATGCTCAATGTCATCACTTAATAGTAAAATATAGGCCGGGCATAGTGGCTCATTCCTGTAATCTCAGCACTTTGGGAGGCCAAGACGGGCAGATCACCTGAACTCAGAAGTTTGAGACCAGCCCTGGCCAACAAGGTAAAACCCTGCCTCTACTAAAAATACAAAAATTAGCCAGGTGTGGTGGGGGGCACCTGTAATCCCAGCTACTCTGGAGGCTGAGGCAGGAGAATCACTTGAACCCAAGAGGCGGAGGTTGCACTGAGATGAGATCTTACCATTGCACTCCGCACTGGACGACAAGAGCAAAACTTGGTCTCAAAAAAAAAAAAAAAGTAGTAAAATGTAAACTAAATTGTTACTATTATTCCATACCCACTATAATACCACAAGAAAATAACAGATAATACCAAGTTTTACTGATAATGTGAATCTATTGATACACCTACGTTGTATCTTTATAAGTTGTACACTTCTGTGTATGTGTTATATTTTGATTAAAAAGTTAACTAAAAATTAATGTCCACTGTGTTAGTCAGGGTTCTCTAGAGGAATAGAACTAATAGGATATATATATAGATAGATCTCCTATATAGAAACTAATAAGATATATATATATATCTCCTATTAGTTATATAAATATATAGATATCATATATATAGATATCCTATTAGTCATATAGATATATAGATATCCTAACAGGATATATATGTGTCATATAGATGTATATATAATATATATCATATAGATATATATCATATATATTTGTACGGGAATTTATTAATTATTAACTTACACAATCACAAGGTCCCACAATAGGCTGTCTGCAAGCTGAGGAGCAGGGGAGCCAGTCTGAGTCCCACAGCTGAAGAACTTGGTGTCTGATTTTCGAGGGCAAGAAGAATCCAGCACGGTAGAAAGATATAGGCTGGGAGGCTGGGCCAGTCTCTCTTTTTCGCATTTTTCTGCCTGCTTTACATTCGATGGCAGCTGATTAGATTGTGCCCACCAGATTAAGGGTGGATCTGCCTCCCCCAGACCACGGACTCAAATGCTAATCTCTTTTGGCAACACTCACACAGACACACCCAGGATCAATACTTTGTGTCCTTCAATCCAATCAAGTTGACACTCAGTATTAACCGTCACATCCACTCATCATAAAATCCTTAGCAAACTAGGAAGAAAAAGGGAACTCTCTTAATCTAATTAAGATAAAAGATATAAACAATTAAAACTAGTTCAATGGTGAAATATAGAAACCCCCCTCGGATTTCAATCACTACTTTCATTTGATATTTTATTAAAGGTCATAGCTAGTAGAAAAAGTAAGAAAGGAAAAAGAAAGAAATGAAGGAAGAATGGAAAGAAGGAAGGAAATAAAACTAGTCTTATAAAATTCACAAGAATCTATAGACAAATTACAGTCTCTTAATGATGAGGATACCTTTTGAGAAATGCTTCATTAGGTGATTTTGCGGTTGCCTGAACATTATAGAGTGTATTTACACAAACCTAGATGATATAGCCCACTACACACCTAGTCTCTACAGTATAGCCTATTGCTTCTAGGCTATAAACATATACAGCATGTTACCATACTGAATACCGCAGGCAATTGGACATAACGATATTTGTATATCTAAACAGAAAATGTACAGTAAAAATACCGTATAAAGACAAAAAACAATGGTACATCTGTATAGGACACGTTCCACAAATGGAGCTTGCAGGACTGAAAGCTGCTCTGAGTGAGTCAGTGAGGGAGTGGTGAGTGAATGTGAAGGCCTAGGACGTTAACTGTTCACTACTGTAGACTTTACAAACACCGTACACTTAGGCTACATGACATTTGCTTAATTTTTTTCTTTATTTAATAATAAATTAATCTTAGCTTACTATAACTATTTTACTATGTACTTTTAAATTTTTTTAACTTTTTGATCCTTTTATAATGACATTTCACTGAAAGCACAAACGCATTGTATCGCTATAAAATACTTTGTTTATATATTTAGTTTTTTTTTTTTTTTTACTTTTCAAATTTTTGTTAAAAACTAATACACAAACACACACATGAACCCAGAGCTGTGCCAGAACAGGATCATCACTATCACTGTCTTCAGCCTTCACATCTTGTCCCACTGGGAGGTTTTCAGAGGCAATAACATGCATGAAATTGTCATCTTCTATGATAACAATGCCTTCTTTTGGGATATCTTCTGAAACACTTGCCTGAGGCTGTTTTACAGTTAACTTTTTTAATAAGTAGAAGATGTACATTCTAAAATAATGATAAAAAGCATAATACAGTAAATACAGAAACCAAAAACATAGTTGTTTATTATTATTATCAAATATTGTAGACTATAGATAATAGTATGAGCCATACTTTTATACAACTGGCAGTAGGTTTGTTTACATTGGCATCACCATGACCATGTGAGTAATGTGTTGTACTATGACATTAAGACAGCTATAGTGCCACTAAGAGATAGGGATTTTCATCTCCATTAAAATATTAGGGTCCATTGCTGACCAAATGTTGTTACATAGCACATGGCTATATTGGCATTAGCCTGCAAATTTTTAAAGTGTGCTATATAGAATGTAAATTTTTGTTTATTCCTTAATAAATATAGAAGGTCTTCAAATAAATTTTTTAATATCAAATTATACAAGTAAAATATCAAAATGGTCCAAAGGGCCAATGATAAGTTCTCGATTTCATTATGTATAAGGGAAATACAAATTAAAACCAAAAAGTATACAAACCAAATAGAACGACTAGTGAAAAAAATGATGATTTCAAGTTTTGTCAAGGAATTTTAAATAACTGGAATTCTTATTCTGTGTGGGCAGCAGCACAAATTCTTTGAAACTCTTTGTAAAGTATTTGGGAACATCAACAAAAAGCTGAACTTTTCATATCCTATGAACAGCAATATCACTTCTATGTATATAAACCTATCATATATGTATTTAACAAAAGACATGTAAAAGAAAGTTTCTAGCAGCACTGTAAGTAGTAGCCAAAAAGTGGATATTATATATATAAGACTGCATAAGTGAATCATAGTGCGCTTTATGAGCAATGGGCAGACAAGGTGGGTTCTATTAGTATAAAAGTCTTCAACTCTATTAGTAACTTTTTATTATTGAATTTGTTAATGGGCACATGAACATTCATGGTGTTTTTTAAAACAACTTTGTATTTAAAACTGCAAATAATTTTTTATTAAAGCTTACCAAAATGCAAATAAAATGTATATTTATAGCTTCAAAATAGCAAGCAAAATACAAAAGAAATAAAAATGTGGATAATTTTTTAAAACTGCATTTCAACAAGAAGGAAAGAGAGAGAGAAAGAAAGAGGAGAAAGAAGGAAGAAAGAAGGAAAGAAAGAAAGAAAAAGAAAGAAGAAAGAGAACGAAAGAAAGAAGAAAGAAAGAAAGAAAGAAAGAGAAAGAAAGAAAGAAAAAGAAAGAAAGAAAGAAGAAGAAAGAGAGAGAAAGGAAGGAAGGAAGGAAGGAAAGAAGGAAGGAGAGAAACAGGGAGGGAGGAAGGGAGGGAGGAAGGAAGGAAGGAACGAAGGAAGGAAGGGAGGAAGGAAGGGAGAAGGGGAGGGAAGGAAAAGAATTAGTTTTGCCTTTTGATGGGAGAAGCTGAAAAACACCATGGCTATGTTTTCCTTTTACCCCAGTAGGTAATGATGTATTTATTAGCATGAAAACATATTTATGAATTACACATAAACTCCTAATGTTTTTAAAACTATGTATTTTTTATAGTCAGAAAACCAAAAATAAAAATATTGTCATTAAAGATATAGATAATTGCCTTTAGGTTCAAAATCTCTACCCTACCCTTTTCTCCAATGTATAAGGAACATAAAAACAAGATAAGATGCTACAGCCCAATTTGCTTGTGCTGACTCGTGTATAGACTACTTCCTACTCCCTGGATCTAGCAATTGTTTGGATTTACTATTTTTTCTTCATATTTGGACTTATGAAGATTTTTGCTTCTCTCTTTCTGATGGGATTTCTGTATTAAAACTCTAGCATGTGACCTTGGGTGTTCACTAGCCCTCCCTAGAAAAGGTAGATTCCAGGTCTTTTCCTGCCTGGAATTGATGCTCCTCTCACTCTAGCATGACAGCTTTTCATAGCTGTCAACTTCATCTTCTTGCAACTGCCCATCACTTAAAATGTAAAATCACTTATAATGTAAAATATATTGAATAGTTCTTATTATTGCTCTTGCAGAGACACAATACTATAGTTAATATTATGTCGTATTTATGATTTGCATTTTTTTCACTGACATACACTACATATAGCTGTATATCTACAAGAAAAAAATTGTGAAAAATGTTGATAAGAAAGAATTGAATGTGAATTCTGTTTTCTTTGTGATCTGAGCTAATATCACATTGGTAGAAAACACGATTATCTGACAGAGGTCTTTCAGGGTTCTAGTTATGGGCCCAAACAAATCACAATGTAATTCATCACATTTATACACAGTCAGCTTTGGGTTGACTCACTTGATTGTCCTTGACAGTGCTGCTGAATACTTTCATTTTTAGTCCAGCCATTATAGAAAAGGCCCATTGTATGGTGTGGGCAATTGCATTTGCTAGAGAATGTCTTTTGCTTGCTATTATGTGCGTGGAGGTAGGTGAGAAGAAAAAAACAAACAAACAAATAGAAACAGAACAAAACAAAATAAAACCTCGCTAGTTATGCCTTTCAACCTTGAAAAGAAAAATGAAACTCATATATAGAAATTTCTTTCAATAAATTTCCATGTCATACATTTTGCTGATAACAGGAAGAGTATGACCATGAATGAGCATGAAAAGGCATTCATAGTTTAAGTCACGATCTCAGCAGTGGTGTCTAGTCCAAATTTCAAATATGCTTATCATGGCTTGTTCAAATCCCATGTGCTATGGGGTATGATAATTCCTTAAAAAAAAAAAAAAAAGCAGTTCTCTGGCAGATTAAGAGAACAGTTTGCTTTTGCCTCAGGCCATTAACATTTTAATAAAATGGTCGTCAACTGTGATAACAATTCATCTTTAGGTTACTTTATCTATTATTAACCTTATTAAATAACAAGTTTATTATTGCTGACATGTAGGTTTTCCAGCCCTCATCAAACATGCTTCTCACTCTAGCTCTCTTTCACTCTCTCTCTCTTTAAAATTTCAGCTCAATTAAGCTGAATTTCTGTGCCAAGTACATGTTTACAAGTTTGTTGGTTTGTTTTCCTTTGGAGCAATTTGAAAATGATTCTCATTTCCAATAATAGTTGATTAAGCTAAACACATTTTATGGGCTTTGTTGAGGACTACAATCTGTTTAGCAGGAATAATTTACTACTTTTGTCTGATTTGTTTGAAATAGACACTTGTCAGCCTTAAGAAAATTTTGTTCTATATAAGAGTAGGAGGTCAAAAGATTCAAGTTAGAGTTTATTTTCACATGGAATAAGGTGACATAATGGGCAATTATGCTTCTTACCAACAGCATGATGCCCAATACTTTTTGTTGAAATAACCATAAACACCCTATTTAATCTACAATTGATAAAGGACAATGGACCCAGCACTAAGCCTCTGGAATGCATGAAGAAGAAAACAAAAGTATGGAATGGGGATTGTACAGGATGTGCTTGGTGAATTCAAAATGATCTACTATGGTGAGAGCCAAGGACTGGACAAAGAGAAAGAATAGTTAGAAGATAAAATATAAAATTGTTTTGGAACCCATCTTAGATGATAAAAGTTGCAAATGTTTCACCTAAAGTAAAAGGTAGTCAGGAAGCATCCACTGGTTAATGTGTATTAAATGCAGAAAAACATAATCTGATTGAAGTTTTAAGCAACTCTGCACAGTGGACAGAATCAGTTTGGGTTGTAACGTCTGGAGACACATAAACCTTTTGGAAGGCAGTTTCATGAGACTAATGAAAGATGACAAGGACCTATACTTGGTAGGGAGGGCAGTAAGGAGAGAAATGAGATAAATGATGAACCTTTCTAAAGAGTATCTGTATTAACCAATTTTTGTATTGCTTTAAAGAAACACTTGAGATGGGTTAATTTATAAGAAAGGAGGTTTAATTGGCTCACTGTTCTGCATGCTGTACAGGAGGCACCGGCTTCTGGGGAGGCCTCAGGGAGCTTACATTCATGGTGGAAGGCAAAGTGGGAGCAGGCTGTCTTACATGGCCAGAGCAGGAGTAAGAGAGAGAGAGTGAGGGGGGCGATACTACACATTTTTAAATGATCAGATCTCACAAGAACTCACTCTCATGAGAATTGCACCACGAGGATGGTGCTAAACTATTCATGATCCAATCACTTCCAACAGGCCCCACCTCCAACATTGGGGATTATAATTTGACAAGAGATTTTTGTTGGGAACAGGCCCCCAAATCTGGCCATAAATAGGCCCCAAAATTGGCCATAAACAAAACCTCTGCAGCACTGTGACATGCTCGTGATGGCTATGATGCCCATGCTGAAGGTTGTTGGTTTACCAGAATGAGGGGAAGGAATACCTGGCCCACCCAGGGCAGAAAACCGCTTAAGGCATTCCTGAACCACAAACAATAGCACAAGAGATCTGTGCCTTAAGGACATGTTCCTGCTGCAGATAACTAGCCAGAGCCCATCCCTTTGTTTCCTGTTTTAGTTAATCTATAATCTATAGAAAGAATGCTTATCACTGGCTTGCTGTTAATAAATATGTGGATAAAACTCTGTTCATGGCTCTCAGCTCTGAAGGCTTTCAGCACTCTGATTCCCACTCTGCACTCTGTATTCTGTGTGTGTGTCTTTAATTCCTCTAACACCACTGGGTTAGGGTCTCCGTGACTGATGGTCTCAGCAAGATTTGGGTGGGGACACAGATCCAAACCATATCAATATCCAATAGAACTTGGTGAAAGGTGAATTGTGGTTATGACAAAAAGCCATAATGTTGATTTTCAGTTTGAGTAACTAAGTAGTTGGTAATGGCATCAACCATCAGTTATGAAAGTATAGGGATAAAAATGCTTAAGTAGGAAGATACTGAGGTTTTTTGGCATATGCACGTTTTTGGAGTCTATTGGTGACAACCAGATGCAGTAAGAAGAGTTTCTACAGAGCAAGAAAACAGCAAAGCTGCCTTGTACACACACATTTCTAGGACTATGCATACCTAGCCTTTTACGTTAAAAAACATTGGTATCTTGAAGTATATATAGGACAAAGCATTTTCCCAACTTGGATTTGCTTCAAGTCCTACTTTCTTTCCATTTGTACTTTATCATATACCACCAATACATCTCTTTCTCTCTATCACCACATTTATTGATTTTTTCAGAATTTTACCTTGCAGAATTTAATATAATGGTCAGTAAGCTGGTCACCTTTTCTTTTACTTTATCCATGATATATATGTTTCATGCATACCCATAGGAATGATTTTTATGAAATAAAAATACATGTTACAACAGTGCTTCCAACCAATGGCACTGTGGGACATAGCATCTCCTTTTAATATTATTTCCTTTTTAATGTAGTTTTACTGTTCTAAATTGAAATTTATAGATATTTTAACCTATCAGTGGGCTTAATTTCAAAAACTAATAAAATAACATAAAAACACTAATGATGAAATAAAATAAATGTAATTTGTGATATGATAATATATTTCCATATACAAATGCTCAGGCACCAATATACCCAAAGACGTAATTAAGTATATTATTGCCTGGACCCACATGTAGAATCTCAATGCATAAATGGACAAATACAGTTGGATGCAGATATGTATGGCTGTGAACAAATAGCATGTGCAGCACTGCCATTTAGGACATAATTCCTTTAAAAATATACAACTCTTGATAAAGTTACCAGCAATGAAATAAAAATCTTTTTGTATTTACATGGTTGCTGCATTTCTGGAAAATTTCATGTATATTAAAACAGGCCGGGCGCGGTGGCTCACGCTTGTAATCCCAGCACTTTGGGAGGCCGAGGCGGGCGGATCACGAGGTCAGGAGATCGAGACCACGGTGAAACCCCGTCTCTACTAAAAATACAAAAAAATTAGCCAGGCGTGGTGGCGGGCGTCTGTAGTCCCAGCTACTCGGAGAGGCTGAGGCAGGAGAATGGCGTGAACCCGGGAGGCGGAGCTTACCGTTAGCCGAGATCGCGCCACTGCACTCCAGCCTGGGCGACAGAGCGAGACTCCGTCTCAAAAAAAAAAAAAACAAACAAAAAAAAAAAAAAAAAAACAAATAGTATGCACTTAAATATAAAACACAGTTATAGTCTAGGTTCAGATTATTATAATTCAGTCTTAATGTAAATGAACATCCAACATTTGAAAGTCACATGAGGGAAAGAAAAAATTATTTGTGATATGAAAACATCCTACACATTGAAGGGAAGTAGAATCCCAGCTACCCTCCCACTAAGTGGCAGTAGTCTCCTCAATAATATGAAATCTAAAACTTGCTCTTCTAAAAATTATATGGTCACCACTGATAATCTGCTTTATACCTTTCAAAGGCTCTACATGCCTCAGAGAATAAGTTTCAAATTTTTTTCTGGATATAGGGTGCCAACTATGATCTGATTCCAACTGCTACTTTCATGGTTCCTGTCTCAACATTTATGCCCAAGTCATACTAAATTGCTTTGTATTTTTAGAAAATTTGTTTTGTTTGGCTTTCCTCATGTGATCCACTTTGCCTAGGGTGATGATGATGATTGTGATGTTCATGAGGATAAATATGATGATGTTAAAATATAATATCTAATATTTTAAAATGATAATCACAATCTTTCTACTTTTTAAACATTGAATCCATAGACAATATACACAAAGATTTATCTGTAGATAAAAAGTTAATTACAAAGAGATTTCTGTTTTCAGTACCAGTAAACCTGTCTCTCACAGATAATTTCTCATTTTTAAAACAACTATAACATTTAGAAAAAAATACAAACCAAAAAAAAAAAAAAACTATCTGTTTGAGTACATTGGAAAACTACCAAGGTAGCAAAGACACAACAGGCCAAATCTGAAGAGAAAGAGAACATGACAGTTTGAGTCTACTTTTCCTAGTGAAACATTTGCTGACTCTAAAGCAGTGGCTAACAAGCTGAGAAGGTAAACAAGAAATGGTGGGTGAGAAAAACTGAGAAGAGATTCCAACAGTTTTATGTGATTAGGGAGACAGTCGCTTGGGTTCAGGATCTCTAAAGAGAAGGAGTCTGATAATCATAACAGCTGTTTGCTTGGGATTCTCAAAAATAACCCCAAAAGGTTAACTAGAATTAACCATCTTTCACAAAGACTGAAGATCAATTTCAAATAAACTCAATCACTGGAAAAAGTGATAACTATTGCCCAAAAGGAAAAAAATATATAGACTGTCTAGGAAAATAACATCGTAGCCTCAAATTTCTTTAAAATGGTTTATATAACATTATGTAATGTTGTGCATTTAAGAAATAATTACCAGGCATTATCAGGACAAAAACAGGTAACCAAAAACCAAAAGGAAAAATATAAAGAAATAGACCAAAAAAGTACAGCTATTAGAGGTATCAAACATGGAATTTAAGATATTTGTGATTAATAAGCACAATGACATTAAGTAAATTTTTAAATTTCCATAATACTTTTTTAATTAAAATGCACAATGACAATAAGACAAAAATTTAAAATTTCCATTATAAAGTTTAATTTCCATTATAAAATTAGTTTCCATTATAAAATCAGAACTTCAGCAGATAAACAGGGTTTTTTATCTTTAAAATCAAATGGAAGAATTTGAATCTTCATAGCAAAGTCTTTGAGAACTAAACTGAGATTTGAAAAACTAAACACATGAGGTGAAAGAGAACTTGCAGTCTGAACTAACTGAATTAATATCCAGCTAACACAAAAATGCACGATTTTCCAGAGGATTGTAGCAGAACCCAGTGACTACACGACACAACAATTACAATGTCCAGGATACATATCAAACTTACTCAACAGAAAAAGAACCTGAAAAACTGGAGGGGAAAAAAATAATGAGCAGATGTTGGAATTACCAGACAAAGAGTTTAAAACAGCAAGCATAACAAAGAACAATGTGGAAAAAAATGATTTTTTTAATACATGGAAAGACAGAAAATTTCCACAGGGAAATGGAACTATATACAGGTACAAAAGAAATTTAATAATTTAAAAATAAAATATCTGAATTAAAAATGTATCAGATGGACTTAATATCAGAATGGAATTGAAGAGAAAAAGTTAGTTAACTTGAGGATGGTTCATACAAGAAGTTATCCAATTTGGTAAACAGAAAAAAATTGATAAAAAAATTAAATGAGTCTCAGAAACCTACGAGATAATATTAAAAACAAAATATAATTTGAATTCCACTGGGACTACATTGGGAAGAAATAACATTTGAAGAAATAATGAAAAAAATCCCAAATTAGGTGAAAGACATAAATTTACACATTTACAATTTAAGAAGCTCAGCAAATCTAAATAGGATAATTTCAAAGAAATCAATGCCTGCATACATCATAATCAATCTGTTAAACATCAAAGACAAAGTATGAGAAACAACTGGAGAAAATATGATATGCTGCTGTAAATTTCCTATCAGAAGAAAATGGAGAACGTTTACAAAGGACTGTAAGTGAAAAATTTAAAACAAAATTTTATCCCTACATAAAGTATCCTTCAGTGTTTCAAATGAAACATTTTTAGACAAAGTAAAACTAAGATAATTTGTTATCAGCAAACCTGTTTATAAAGAATGGTAAAAGAGTTTACTCCAATTGAAGAAAAATGACCCCAGAGGGAAACTACGATCTTCAGAAGTTGAAAAAGAGGCTCAAAAATAGTATATATCTACGTTAATTTAAAACATTACATTTAACTCTTTAGTTTATATATGTAAATATTTAAATCAAAAGTATAACATCTGATGGGGTTGTCAAAATACATATAGTTAATAAATATAAAAATTTAGTGTAAACCAAGGTGGGTTTAGGCAATGGGACCTTTTTGCTAGGTTTCTACATTTATGTGACATGGTACAATTTTAGCTCTAAGTGGACTATGAAAGATTAAATATGTACATTATAATCCCCAATAAGACACCAATAAGAAAACGGTGCAAAGAAATAGAACTAAAAATACCAAGAGGTCAATTAAAATATTTTAAATATTCAAATAATCAAAAAGAAGGAAGGAAAGTGGGAAGAGAGGAAAAGAAAAACAGAAAACAAAAAAATTAAGGGAGTAGAACTAAATTGAAGCAAGTAAGTATACCTATAAGGAAAATGCTTTAAATAAAAATACCCAAAGAGGTTAGAACTAAGTGAATGGGAAACCATATACCATGCAAATAATAAGTATGAGAAGGCTGCAGTAGATAAATTCATAGCAGACTAAATACACTTCAAGACAAAAAATAATTGTCAGACATAAAGAGGGACATTTCATACTGATAAAAGAAAAGTTCAACAGGAGGACAAAAATTGTAACTGTGCTTAATAAAACAGCTTCAAAATAATGGAGTAAAAATTGATAGAGTTAGAGGGAGAACTAGATAATAATAATATATTATATCATTCTTCTCTTAGCAATGGATTGAATAATTAAATAAAACAAAATTAGTAAGGTCATAGAATAGTTGAGCAACATTATAAACCACCTTTACCTAATTGATACTTATAGAATACTATATTTAACAATTGCAGATTTCATGTTCTTTTATGTCTCATGATATACTCACCAAATTAGATGATATGCTGGACCATTAAATTAGTATTCATAAAGTTTAAAATCATGCAGGGTAAGTTGCTGATCAAAACAATTAAATTTGAAATCAATAACAAGATACCTCAGAAAACTTCACATATATGAAAACTAAATAGCATGCTTTGAAATAATGCTTGGGTCAAAGACAATATTACAACAGAAATTAAGACACATTTTGGATAGAAAACAACAAAAATAAAACATGTTGACATTTGTGGAAAGCAGTGTCTAAAGGGAAATTTATAGGTTTAAATGTACATATTAAACATTAAAAATGACTTAAAGTTCTATCTTAAAAAGCAATAAAGGTAGAAAGTAAACCTAAAACAAATAAAAGGAATAAATAATACACGTTAAGTACAGAAATCAATGCAATAAAAACACAGAAAAACAATGAGGAAATTAACAAAGCCAAAACTTAGTTCTTTGAAAAGATAATAAAATCAACAAATTCTTAGCTAGATTGATCAGACAAAAAGAAAGAGAATACAAGTCTCCAACATTAGGAAAGAAAAAGAGATTTACACCACAGATCCCTAAGATATTAAAAGGATAATAAGATAATATACAATATTATCTTATATATAACAATATATATTATAATTTCGTGCCAACAAATTTGAAAACTTAGATGAAACTTTAAAAAATTTTTGAAAAATACAATTTACACAAGAAGAAACAGATGATATGAATAACCTAATAGCTATTAAAGAAATTGAATTAACTATCAAAAACCTTTCTAAAAGGAAAATTTCAGTTCCAGATGGCTTCACTCGTGAAGTCTATCAAACACTTAATGTCAGAAAGAATACTGGCCAGGCGCAGTGGCTCATGCCTGTAATCCCAGCACTTCGGGATTCTGAGGCAGGCAGATTGCTTGAACCCAAGTGTTGGAGACCAGCCTGGCCAACATGGCAAAACATCATCTCTACTAAAAATACAAAAAATCAAAAAATAAAAAATTAGCTGGGCATGATGGCGGGAGCCTGTACTCCCAGACATTTGGGAGTTTGAGGAATGAGAATTGCTTGAACCTGGGAGGCAGAGATTGCAGTGAGCTGAGAAGGGGCCCCTGCACTCCAGCCTAAGCAACAGAGCAAGACTCAGTCTCATAATAATCATAATAATAATAATAATAATAATAACTAAAAAACATTGATTTTACACTAAATTTTTCAAAAAACAGAGAATATTACAATTACAAATAATACAATAGAGGTATTTTATGCCTTTAGATAAAAATTCCTTAACCAAATATTCACAAACTTAATCCAATAATACATCAATACTAATTAATGTATTATAGGAACTCAAGGTTGCTTTAACATGTGAAAATCAATGTAATTTGCTATATTAAGAATAAAAGAGAAACCTATTTCATCACTTCAATACATGTACATATCCCATTTGACAAAATTCAATCTAAAATCTCTCAACCAACTAGCAAATAGGAATAAAATTTTTAAATTGAAAAAGGGAAACTACAAAAAACCCAGAGCTAACATCATACCTAATGGACAAAGACTAACTTGTTCCCCCTAAGATCAAAAACAAGGCAAAGAGGCATACTTTAACCACTTGTATTTAATAATGAATTGGAAGTATTAGTCATTGTAACAAGTCAAAACTAATCAAGAAAAATCATAAACATTGTAAAATAAAGATAAAAACTATCCCTATTTTTCTATTTGCAGAAGGTATGACTGTTTTGAGAAAAATCTCAGAAATCTACCAGAAGCAAGAAGTGATTTTAGCAGTTACAGAAAATAGGTTAAAATGCAAAAATCAGTTTCTCAAAAAATTAAAAGTAGAACTACCATGTGACCCAGCAATCCCATTACTGGGTGTATATCCAAAGGATATAAAACCAGGATGTCAAAGAGATATCTGCACTTCCATGTTCACTGCAGCACTATTCACAATAACCAAAATATGGAATCAACCTAAGGGTGTGTCAACAGATAAATGGATAAAGAAAATGTGGTATACATACAAAATGGAATACTATTTAACTTTAATAAAGAAGGAATCTTGTCATTTGCCACAACATAGATAAACCTGGAGGACATCATATTAAATAAAATAAGCCACCAGGCACAGAAAGACAAATACTGCATGATCTCACTCATATGCTGAATCTAAAAAAGTCAAATTCATAGAAATAGAGTAGAAATAGAGAGCAAAATGGTGGTCACTAGAGGCGGGCAGTGGGGAAATTGGGGAGATGTTAGTCAAAGGACACAACATTTCAGCTATAGAGAAAAAAATTAGTTAAAGTGCTCTATTGTATATCATGCTGACTATAGTTAATAACAATATAACTATATATTGTATACTTAAAAATTGCTAAGAGAGTAGATTTTAATTGTTATCACTACAAATAAACTGACAAGTACATGAGGTGAGGCATATCTTAATTAGCTTGATTTACCATTCCACAATGTACACATAAATTAAAACACCATGTTGTAAACATAAATATATAAAATTTTTCCAATTAAAAATTAATTGTATTCATAAATTGGCAGCAAACAACTGGAAATGGAAAATTTTTAAATTCCACACATAGTAGCTTGAAAAATATATGATAGTTAAGAAAAATCTAACAAAAATGTTCAAAATCTATACCTCAAAACATTACTGAAAAAGAGAAAAAAAATACCTAAATAAAAGGAGCAATACATCACATTCACGGATTGGAAAACTTAATATTGTTAAGATGACAATTCCCCCCAAATTGATTTATACATTGGCTACAATCCCAAGTTTCATTAAGGTTTTTGTATAAATTGGCAAGACAAATCTCAAAAGTACATGGAAAGTCAAGGGCTTAGAATAAATAAAACTATTTTTATAAATAAGAACAAAGTTGGAAGACTTGCCCTATCTGATTTCAAGACTAACTACAGAGTTGTAAAAATCAAGACAGCTTGGTGTTTTTGAAAGGCCAGAAATAAGTCAGTGGAACAATGGAGTACAAAATGGGAGATACCCATACTTTCAATATAAACCTGCAGGAAAACCATGCCCTAAAAATTTTGAGGGCCCATCTAAAACTTTAATTTGGGAAGATTGTGTTAACTCACATGCAGTAATATTAAGGTGCCAGATATTGGGCAAAATTCACCCCTGATATTTCACGTAGGTTCTTTTCTATTTTCCCTAAGTGTTGGCCAGTCTGAGAAATAAAGGGACAGAGTACAAAAGAGAGAAATTTTAAAGCTGGGTGTCTGGGGGAGACATCACATGTCGGCAGGTTCTATCATGCCCCCTGAGCCATAAAACCAGCAAGTTTTTATTAGTGATTTTCAAAAGGGGAGGGAGTGTGTGAATAGGGTGTGGGTCACAGAGATCACACGCTTCACAAGGTAATAAGATATCACAAGACAAATGGAGGCAGGGCGAGATCACAGGACCATAGGACAGGGGGGTGAAATTAAAATTGCTAATGAAGTTTCAGGCACACATTGTCATTGATAACACCTTATCAGGAGACAGGGTTTGAGAGCAGACAACCAGTCTGACCAAAATTTATTAGGCAGGAATTTCCTTGTCCTAATAAGCCTGGGAGCGCTAGGGGAGACTGGGGCTTATTCCATCCCTACAGCTGCAACCGTAAGACAGCCACCCCTAAAGTGGCCATTTCAGAGGCCTACCCTCAGGGATGCATTCTCTTTCTCAGGGATGTTCCTTGCTGAGAAAAAGAATTCAGCAATATATCTCCCATTTGCTTTTGAAAGAAGAGAAATAGGCTCTGTTCTTCCCGGCTCACGGGCAGTCGGAGTTTAAGGTTATCTCTCTTGTTCCCTGAACGTTGCTGTTATCCTGTTCTTTTTTCAAGGTGCCCAAATTTCATATTGTTCAAACACACATGCTGTACAAACAATGTGTGCAGTTAACGCAATCATCAAAGCGTCCTGAGGTGACATACACCCTCCTCAGCTTGCGAAGATGATCGGATTAAGAGATTAAAGACAGGCATAGGAAATCACAAGGGTATTGATTAGGGAAGTGATAAGTGTCCATGAAATCTTCACAATTTATGTTCAGAGATTGCAGTAAAGACAGGCATAAGAAATTATAAAAGTATTAATTTGGGGAACTAATAAATGTCCATGAAATCTTCATTATTTATGTTCTTCTGCCATGGTTTCAGCCAGTCCCTCCATTTGGGGTTCCTGACTTCCCGCAACAAATACAGAAATACAGTCCCACACATTTATGGCCAACTGACATCAACAAAGATGCTGAGATTAATAAATGGGTAAAGAAACATCATTACCAAATATTGTGAGCCCAACTAAATATTCATATAGAAAAAAACTGTAAATTGACCCTTATCTAATACCATACATACAACTTACCTCAAAATGAATCACAGACTAAATGCAAGAGTTGCAATTGTAAAACTAACTTCTGAAAGAAAACAAGAAGAAATCTTTGAGGTTCCAGGTAGACAACTTACATAAAAGAAGATAAATATCCCAGCACTTTGGGAGGCAGAGGCAGGCAGATCATGAGGTCAGGAGATCGAGACCATCCTGGCTAACATGGTGAAACTCCATCTCTACTAAAAATACAAAAAAAAAAAATTAGCTAGGCATGGTGGCAGGTGCCTGTAGTCCCAGCTACACAGGAGGCTGAGGCAGGAGAATGGTGTGAACGTGAACCCGGGAGGCAGAGCTTGCAGTGAGCGGAGATCACACCACTGCACTCCAGCCTGGGTGACAGAGCGAGACTCTGTTAAAAAAAAAAAAAAAAGAAAAAAAGAAGATAAACAATATGAGAAAAATTGATAAATTGAATAATATTTAAAAACTTTTACCCTTCAAAATGTATCATTTTGAAAATAAAAAGGCAAACCACAGCTGGGAGAAATTTTTGCAGCACATATCAATAAAAGGTGTGCACTCAGAATGTATAAAATATTCTTTCAAAGGAATGCAAACTGCTGTCACTGCTATGGAAAACTGTATAACAGTTACTCAAAAAATTAAAAATAGAATTGCCATATGATCCAGCTATTCCACTTCTGAGTTTACACCCAAAAGAATTGAAAGTGAAGTCTTGAAAAGATACTTGTACACCTATATTTATAGCAGCATTATCACAATAGCCAAAAGGTAGAAGCAACCAACCCAAGGGACCATCAGCTGATAAACATATAAACAAAATGTCTATACATACAGTGGAATATTATTCAGCCTTTTTAAATTTTTTTCATTATAAAGATTTTATTCTATTTTTATTTTAATTTTTTTATTTTTTCAAAAGTTATTGGAGTACAGGTGGTATTTGGTTACATGAGTAAGTTCTTTACTGATGATTTGTGAGATATTGGTCACCCATCACCCGAGCAGTATACACTACACCATATTGGTAGTCTTTTATCCCTTGCCCCCCTCCCACTCTTCCCTCCAAGTCCTCAAAGTCCATTGTGTCATTCTTATGCCTTTGAATCCTCATGGCTTAGCTCCCATATATCAGTGAGAACATACGATGTTTGGTTTTTCCTTCCTGAGTTACTTCAGTTAGAATAATAGTCTCCAATCTCATCCAGGTCACTGCAAATGCTGTTAATTCATTCCTTTTTATGGCTGCATAGTATTCCATCATATATATATTTAATATATATACCACAGCTTCTTTATCCACTTTTGATTGATGGGTATTTGGGTTGGTTCCATGATTTTGCTCTTGTGAATTGTGCTGCTATAAACATGCATATGCAAGTATCTTTTTCGTATAATGACTTCTTTTCTTCTGGGCAGATACCTAGTAGTGGGATTGCTAGATCAAATGGTAGTTCTACTTTCAGTTCTGTAAGGAATCTCTACACTGTTTTCCACAGTGGCTGTACTAGTTTACATTCCCACCAGCAGTGTAGAAGTGTTCCCTATACACTGCATCCATGCCAACCTCCACTGTTTTTTGAAGTTTTAATTATGGCCATTCTTGCAGGAGTAAGGTGGTATTGCATTGTGGTTTTTATTTGCATTTCCCTGATCATTAGTGATGTTGAGCATTTTTCATATGTTTATTGGCCATTTGTATATCTTCTTTTGAGAATTGTCTGTTCATGTCCTTAGCCCACTTTTGATGGGATTTTTTTTTTTTTCTTACCAATTTGAGTTTATTGTAGATTCTGGATATTAGTCCTTTGCCAGATGTATAGATTGTGAAGATTTTCTCCCACTCTGTGGATTGTCTGTTTACTCTGCTGACTGTTCCTTTCGCCATGCAAAAGCTCTTTAGTTTAATTAGGTCCCAGCTGTTTATCTTTGTTTTTATTGCATTTGCTTTTGGGATCTTGGTCATGAAACTCTTGCATAACTCAATGTCTAGAAGGGTTTTTTCAATGTTATCTTCTAGAATTTTTATAGTTTCAGGTCTTAGGTTTAAGTCCTTAATCCATTTTGATTTTTTTTTTTTTTTTTTTTTTTTTTTGAGACAGAGTCTTGCTCTGTCACCAGGCTGGAGTACAGTGGCACAATCTTGGCTCACTGCAAACTCTGCCTCCCGGGTTCAAGCAGTTCTCCTGCTTCTGCCTCGTGAGTAGCTGGGACTATAAGCACACACCACCCCACCCAGCTAATTTTTATATTTTTAGTACAGACGGACTTTCACTATGTTGGCCAGGATGGTCTTGATCTCCTGACCTCGTGATCCACTTGCCTCAGCCTCCCAAAGTGCTGGGATTACAGGTGTGAGCCACTGTGCCTGGTCTTGAGTTGATTTTTGTATAAAGTGAGAGATGAAGACCCAGTTTAATTCTCCTACATGTGGCTAGCCAATTATCCCAGCACCATTTGTTGAAAAGGGTGTCCTTTCCCCACTTTATGTTTTTGTTTGTTTTGTCGAAGATCAGTTGGCTGTAAGTCTTTGGGTTTCTTTCTGCGTTCTCTATTCTGTTGCATTGGTCTATGTGCTTATTTTTCTACCAGTACCATGCTGTTTTGGTGACTATGGCCTTATAGTATAGGTTGAAATCAGGTAGTATGATGTCTCCAGATTTGTTCTTTTTGGTTAGTCTTGCTTTAGCTACATAGGCTCTTTTTTGGTTCCATACGAATTTTAGAATTGCTTTTCTAATTCTATGAAGAATGATGGTGGTATTTTGATGGGGATTGTGTTGAATTTGTAGATTGCTTTGGCAGTATGGTCATTTTCACAATATTAATTTTACCTATCCATGAGCATGGGATGTGTTTCTATTTGTTTGTGTCGTCTGTGATTTCTTTCAGCAGTGTTTTGTAGTTTTCCTTGTAGAGGTCTTTAGATTCCTTCATTAGGTATATTCCTAAGTATTTTATTTTATTATTTTTTTTTTGCAGCTATTGTAAAAGAGGTTGAGTTCTTGATTTGATTCTCTGCTTGGTCACTGTTGGTGTATAAAAAAGCTACTGATTTGTGTACATTAATCTTGTATCCAGAAACTTTGCTGAATTCTTTTATCAGTTCTAAGAGCTTTCTGGAGGAGTCCTTAGGGTTTTCAAGGTAAACGATCATATCGTCAGCAAACAGTGACAGTTTTGTTTCCTCTTTACCGATTCGGAGACCCTTTACTTCTTTCTCTTGTCTGATTGCTCTAACTAGGACTTCCAGTACTATATTGAAGAGGAGTGGTGAGAGTGGGCATTCTTGTCCTGTTCCAGTTCTCAGAAGGAGTGCTTTCAACCTTTCTCCATTCAGTATTATGTTGGCTGTGGGTTTGTCATAGATGACTTTTATTACATTAAGGTATGTCCCTTATATGTCGATTTTGCTGAGAGTTTTAATCTTAAAGGAATGCTGGATTTTGTCTAATGCTTTTTCAGCATCTATTGAGATGATCATGTGATTTTTGTTTTTAATTCTGTTTATGTGGTGCATCATATTTATTGACTTGCATATGTTAAACCATCCCTGCATTCCTGGTACGAAACCTATTTGACCATGGTGGATTATCTTTTTGATATGTTGTTGGATTAAGTTAGCTAGTATTTTGTTGAGGATTTTAGCATCAATGTTCATCAAAAGTATTGGTCTGTAATTTTCTTTTTCGGTTATGGCCTTTCCTGGTTTGGGTATTAGCATGATGCTGGCTTCATAAAATGCATTAGAGAGGGTTCCTTCTTTCTCTATCTTGTGGAATAGTGTCAAAAGGATTGGTACCAATTCTTTGAATGTTTGGTAAAATTCTGCTGTGAATCCGCCTGGTCCTGGACTTTTTTGTTTGGTAATTTTTTAATTAACATTTTAATCTTGCTGCTTGTTATTGGTCTGCTCAAAGTATCTAATTCTTCCTGATTTAAGCTAGGAGTGTTGTATTTTTCCAGGAATTTACCTGGAAAAATTTTCTAGTTTTTCTAGTTTATATGTGTAAAGGTGTTCATAGTAGCCTTGAATGATATTTTGTATCTCTGTAGTGCCAGTTGTAATATCTCCTGTATTGTTTCTTAGTGAGATTATTTGGATTTTCCCTCTTCTTTTCTTGGTTAATCTTGCTAACAGTCTATCAATTTTATTTAGCTTTTCAAAGAACCAGTTTTTCATTTCATTTATCTTTTGTATTTTGTTTGTTTGTTTCAATTTCATTTAGTTCTACTATTATCTTGGTAATTTCCTTTCTTCTGCTGGGTCTGGGTTTGGTTTGTTCCTGTTTTTCTAGTTGCTTGAGGTGTAACCTTAGAATGTCAATTTGTGCTCTTTCAGTCTTTTTGATGCAGGCATTTAGGGCTACGAACTTTTCTCTTAGCACTGCCTTTGCTGTGTCCCAGAGGTTTTTATAGATTGGGTCCTGTCATTAAGTTTGAAGAATGTTTAAATTTTTATCTTGATTTTGTTTTTGACCCAATGCTCATTGAGGAGCAGGCTATTTAATTTCCATGTATTTGCATGGTTCTGAAGGTTCCTTTTGGAGTTGATTTCCAGTTTTATTCCACTGTGGTCTGAGAGAGTGCTTGTTATAATTTCAATTTTCTTAAATTTATTGAGGCTCATTTTATGGCCTATCATATGGTCTATCTTGGAGAAAGTTCCATGTGCTGTTGAATAGAATGTGTATTCTGCAGTTGTTGGATGAAATGTTCTGTATATGTCTGTTAAGTCCATTTGCTGCAAGGTATAGTTTAAATCCATTGTTTGTTTATTGACTTTCTGTCTTGATGACCTGTCTAGTGCTGTCAGTGGAGTACTGAAGTCCCCACCATTATTGTGCTGCTGTCTATCTCATTTCTTAGGTCTATTAGTAATTGTTTTATAAATTTGGGTGCTCCTGTGTTAGGTGCATATTTATTCAGTCTTTAAAAGGAAGGACATTCTAACACATGCTACAACATGGATGAACCTGGAGGGACATTATGCCATATAAAATAAGTTAATCACAAAACAGACAAATGCTGTATGATTTCACTTATACAAAGTGCCTGTAGTAGTCAAATTCATAGAGAATTTGGTTTGCCAGCAGCTGGGGAGAGGGGACAATAAGAAGTTTTGTTCAATGGGTTTTACAACATAGAAAGACTTCCGGAGATGAGTTGCACAAATGTGTGAATGTACTTAACACTACTGAACTGCACACTTGAAAATGGTTAAGGTGTTCAATTCTATGGTATGTATATTTTATCACAGTTTTAGAAATCTCTTTCAACCCACAATAAGACAAACAACTCAATTTAAAAAAGTAAAATGTTTGAAGGACACTTCACAGTGGAAAACATACAAATGGCGAAAAATATTAGCTGCATTGCCAGTTATCAGGAAAATGCAAATTCAAACCACACGGAATATCACTACTTTCCATTAAAATGGCTAAAATTAAAAATACATATCATGCTAAGTATTGGACAAGATTTGTAACTTTTTGTGTGAATGCAAAATAATACAACTTAGAAAACTTTTTTTCTTAAAAAGTTAAACTTACATCTGTCATTTCACTCCTAGATATTTCTAAAATATATTTGTGACCAAGCAAAGGATTATGCAATCAAGACTTATGTGCTGTGTGCATTCTTAAAAATAATAAATGTGTAAATATAATAATAAATATACATCCGTAGATATCATACATATTCCACATATTATGTGTTCATTTTCCACTTAGCACTTAAAGTACTATTATAGGTGAAATAACTATATCATACTATACTCCTATTAAGTGTTTAAATATTAATTTGTGTTAGAAGAGTAGAGTTGCAGGAAATTAATACCATTTATCAAAGGTCCCTTACATATGCCAGATCACTTACATACATTGTAACATCTAATACCTGCATCAAATCATCTTGGCTAAAATTAATTGAGCATTTGCTATTTGCTAAACACTTGAAACAAGAAATTTCATGTGAATATTTTCCTTATTCTCATTTTACTTGGCTTATATATAAACAGAAAGAACCAAATACACACTTAAAGTTTTGTTTAGAAGCCTCTAGACCAATGGTTCTCATGTGGGTACAGTTTTGTCCTGCAGGGAACATTTCACCAATCTCTGGAGATATTTTTGGTTCTCATAATTGACAGGATGCTAGTAGCATCTAGTGAGTAGAGGCCAGGGATGCTGCTAAACATCTTCTAACACTCAGCACAGTCTCTTCCGTTACAGAGAATTATCTGGACCCAAATGTCAGTAATGCCACTGAGGTTGAGGAACCCTACTTTAGATCCCATGACCAAAACCCTCATCTTCTCTAGGAATATATTCTCCTCACTTTTCCTGCCCATGTTCCATCCTACTTTTTTATGATTGCATGTACTCAATGTAAAGGAGAAAGAAAAATTATCTACACTTTCTCTATTCCAAGGTGCTGCCCTCATGCAACTCCTCCCATAATTTTCATGTGTGTTCCATGGCTTTCTCCCACAGATGGTACAGACTTTATAGCAGTTTCCCTGTGATGTTTAAATGCCTGTCCCTACATATCTCCCTTTGCTGTATGAATATTAGAATTTTGGTAGGCAGAAGGAGAGGCTGCCTGGCTCTTTAAATATTTTACTATAACCTTTATTATTTTATGTGCCCCAGTCCTCTTTCTGGTTTTACCACCAGCCTTCCACAAGTGTCTTCCACCATGCCTTCTCTTTGTACGTTAATCACTATGAAAACTGATAAAATGTACAGCCCTAAAAAGTAAAAGAATAGGAAATGGAAAGTCAATTGCAAAATCTAGACAGCCCATTTTGCATTGTTATCTCATTCAATCTTCTCCCCTTTCCAGTCAAAATAGCCTTAGAACCCTTCATGGCTAACTCAACACTGACTTTACTTTTTGTCAGGGTGACAGCAGCAATAATAGACTTGAAAGTAGAACAGCATATTCTATGTCAAGATGCTACTCACTTTGATCTTTCCATCTAGAATGCCTCAGGACTGGAAGATAATTTTCTTGTACAAACTACTGTAAAGTTAGTATGTCAAGCAGTTCTAATCTTGCCGTATCTCACTTCAAAATTTCAAAATAAAATATCGACCTTCTACAATAGAACACCACCTCCACTGGGAGTTAGAAAGACACTCATAACTACCCCATTCCAAAAACAAAAAGTTTTCTGTAGCAAAAAAAACCTTGAGAAAAGATGATTTATTTAGAATGTTAGACAACCTACAATTTTTAGGCCAATTTATACATCCCAATATTCCAGTATGACTTCCAGAAATAGTTAATAATAACTGTATTTGTATATGCTAATAGATGGACTATGATTAAGCATGTTATTGCTTTGGTTCGTCTCAAATAAAAAGTAAAATAGAGCGAGGTTCCAAGGCTTTATCTGAAGTACCCCTGCCCATGTTGGTTCAGTATTATTCTCACCAAATCATCTTTTTAACTTTAAAAAAATATATATTTTAGTGACTGACCAAAAAGCCTTATCCTAAGAGTTTCTATTTTGGGTCTTTGATCTCTCAAAACACTGTACAGATGTGATATATGAGAAGGTAGCAACAACCTTATGACTGCACTTTTTAAATATAATTTAAAGACTATTTTTTAGAGCAGTTTTAGGTTCATAGCAAAATTAAGAGGAACGTGTAGAGATTTTACATTTACCCCTTCCCATACACAATAGCTTCCCCATTAACAACATCCTCCACTACAGTCATCTTTAAATTCTTACAGTAGATAAACTATAGTGACACATCATTTTCACCCAAAGCCTATAGTTTACATTAGGGTTCATTCTTGATGTGTACATTCTATAAATATGGACAAATGTATAATGATGTGTCTCCATCATTACCGTCTCATCGAGAGTTTATCACTACTCTAAGATCCCTCTGTGCTCCACATACTTTTACTCAATTTATATTCCCTCAAATGTTTTTGTTTATTAATGTTTCTGAATTTTCAAAAACTAGACATTAGTGAATTTATGAAGATTATTTCTAGAAAAGGAAACAAAGCCGAAAACCTAGTAAAGCCTCCAGATGATATTTAAAAGTTTCTTGGAGAAATCACTGATTCTGGGACTAAGGAAAGAAACACACATGATGCTATTAGAAGTTCTTGTAGTCCCAGTGTATTAGGCCATTCTTGCACTGCTATAAAAAAATACCTGAGACAGGGTAATTTATAAAGAAAAGAAGTTTAATTGGCTCACAGCTCTGCAGACTTTACAGGAAGCATGGTGCTAGCACCTGCTCAGCTTCTGGTGAAGCCTCAGAGAGCTTTGAATCATGGCAGAAGGCAAAGGGGGAACAGGCAGGTCACATGGCAAAAGCAGAAACAGGTGAGAGAGAGCATGGAGTGGGGAGGCGCCACACACTTTTAAACAACCGGATCTCCCACAAACTCAGAACAAAAGCTCACTTATCACCAAGGGGATGGCCTGAGCCATTCATAGGGATCCACTCCCATGATCCAATCACCTCCCACTGGGCCCCACCTCCAACACTGGGATTATATTTCAACATGAGATTTGGGCAGGGACAAATATCCAGACTATATCACCCAGAAAGAAAGTGCTAAAAAAAAAAAAATCAACCCTCCACAATGATAAAATAATATTATTGGGTTATGACCCAATGTATAAAATAAATATCCACGAGTCTATATTAATGTAAATAAGTGACTGAATAAAGAAATAAATGGAGAGAATAGACAAATATTCCTGTGCAGAAGACTTCCAAATAATTTCTGTAGATCCTCTGCACTAAAGAAGTAGAGCATAACACCCCACTCTTTACATGTTAGCAGTGTGCAGCGACTTTCTTCCAAAAAGCATAGTGTGAAAGTGGAGGGGGAATGAGCAACTTTATAGTGGAAAAAGTTGGAAAACTCTACCTCAAGCCAGGTGGTCAAGGTCAACATCAGTAGTGTTAAGGCATATTGACAGTGTGTACCCTTGATGTGATGCTATAAGAACAGTACTTCAACTTTGGTTTTCCTCCCCAAAATTCATAACCCCGATCTAATCATGAGAAAAAATATCAGACAACCCAAATTGAGGGACATCCTACAAAGTCCCTGACCAATATTCCTCAAAACCATCAATATCAATTAAAAATGAGTGTAAAAAAATAGTCACAACCAAGAGGAACCTATGGAGACATGACAACTAAATGCAACATGGTACCCTGCATGGGATCTCGGAACAGAAAAAGGACATTAGAAAAAAAACAGATAGAATCTGAATAAATTATGAACATTTATTAATAATGTGCCAATATTGGTTCATTAATTGTTGCAAGTGAAATATACTTATGTAAGATGATAGGGGAAACTGAGTATGGAATATACAGGAACTCTGTACTAACTTCACAATAATTCTGTCATTCTAAAAGTATTCTAAAATGAAAGGATTATTTTAATAAATAAATAAAAAGTTCTTATTTTAATTTTTTACATTCTTGAAAATGTGAGGTAGACCCTGGGCAGAGCCAAATATATGAAAATTGTATACAGGCAGTCCCCAATTTATGATGATTTGACTTAAAATATTTTGACTTTACAATGGTACAAAAGCAATATGCATTCAGTAGAAGCCATACCTTGATGCACCTTGAATACCCATACAACCACTCTCTGTTTTTCATTTCCAGGATGGTATTCAATAAGTTACATGAAATATTCAACACTTTATTATAAAACAGGCATTGTGTTAGACAATGTTGTCCAACTGTGGGCTAATGTTAAGTGTTCTGAGCATGTTTTGGGGAGGCTAGGCTAAATTATGATGTTTGCTAGGTTAGGTGCACTAAATGCATTTACAACTTACAGTGGGTTTACTGGAAACCAACCCTATTGTAGGTCAAGGAGCATCTGCATAGTGCCAAACTGATGACCCCAATTATTGTTCCAGAGTATAATTAGTCTAAACCTGATAGTCATATCTCAGCGCCTTTCTCTGAAAGAGCCTGTTGTAACCAGTTATTAGACTCCTCCCTTAAGTCATATTACTGGCCCATATTCCATCACTCAGCAAGCAAATCTATGGTAACAGAAGAAGGTGAAAAAGCAACTTCAGGTTAACATAGTGACATTTCAATTGTAACCACTGGAGGTAAGACATTCTCATCACTTAACACTCCCACAGCGGAGTTGTCAAACTAGGAAGAAGAGGGGTGGAGTTCAGTAGCAGGTGCATATTAAGATAGGTGATGTTAAGTCCCCACTCCCATATGTACAGCTGTGCACCTAAAGTAGGTCTACCTTTCTGGAAAGGCAACGGGAAATCAGGCACCAGCTTTCCTATGATTTCTCATAACACAGAGTTCTAGGCAGTCAGAACTCATAGAAATAACCATGAAAAAGATCAATGAAATTATATTAATCTTCAGAAGACAGTGTGATGGGCCTTCCCTATTTCATGGGCTTTACTCTATTTGGGCATTTACTGCTGGGTGTTTGCTTTCTATTATATTCTTCCATGGAATCATGTCATTTTCTATTTCCTCTATAAGATCTATGAGAAAACAGCCTCCTGGATGAGCATGCTATTAATGTATTAGGGAGAAAATGGCATCCAAAAGACTATGAAATACCAGGGCCAAATTACACTGGCTCTTTGTGAAGCAGGCATACCTCATCCATTTCATCTCTAGCTAGTTATTCCAGTAGCTGCCTCTTAAAAATCATTTAAATCAAACCACAGTTCCACTTACAGACAGACGAAATCACTTGCAGCTAATCCATCTCCTACTTTATTGCCCATAGAAATGAAGAACAGGTTGCACAAGCACAGCATACAACAGGAGGCTCAGAGACAGCAGCCATCCATTTCCTCATAGTATACAAGTTTGATCGTGTTTGCCTAATTATCCCATTAACCTGTACCTAAAGATCCAATTACTCCAGCTGTGGGTGATTGAATAAAGGGCAATTGCAACAGATACCAGGCAGGGGACATGTGTACTCCTCATTTGTAAAGTTTGTAATTGCTAGTTCAGTCTTTCACCAAGAAATTCCTATGGCAGCAAAGATAACAGAAGTATTTCGAAAGTGCAGTTTCTAAACTGGTATTTACATTGTAAAACTTTATTATGAATTAAAATATTCTTCCTTCTTTTCAGTTCACATTTGTGTGTTTTCCATCACTTTTCCAGTTAGAGATTAAAAGATTGAGCCTACTGGATTGAATTCTTACCTTCCCAGCATTATTCCTCCAACACAGGTAGCTGTCATTAGATAAGCTGTCATTAGAGGTTCCTAACTCAATTTAGGGATTAATAAAACAACCACCTTGGCTTTCCTCAGGTATGATTTAGTGTCTACAAATTATTAAATAACTAGTATAAAAATTTAGTTACAGTCTTCTATCTCAAATGTACTCTCAGTGTTACCCACAAAGCCTTTCATTTTTTTTCTAGTCAGACACTTCACAGACGCTCACAAATTGTTGATCTCCTTGTCTTAAACATTCAATCCTACCATCTCTGCTGCCAGTCTGAGCAGATGAACTCACCCTACCTTACAGTGACAATAGACGTCATCATCAAAAAGCCATGAAATGTCTGCTACATAAATTCCCTTTATCCACACATAACAACTCCTCCATCTGCCTTCCATCAAAGATATTCACTGAATAATATAGTTTGGATATTTGTTCCCCCAGATCTCATGTTGAAATGTAATCTCCAGTATTGGAAGTGAGGCCTGATGGGAAGTGTCTGGGTCATGGGGGTGGATCCCTCACGGCTTGGTGCTGTCCTCATGATAGTGAGTGAATTCTCATGGGATCTGGCTGGTTAAAAATGAGTGGCACTGCCCACCTCTCTCTTGCTCCTGCTCTCACCACATGACATGTCTCCTCCTGCTTCACCTTCTGCCATGAGTAAAAGCTCCCTGAGGCCCCTCCAGAAACCAAGCAGATGCCACACCATGCTTCCTGCAAAGCCTGAAGAACCATAAGCCAATTAAACCTCTTCTTTATAAATTATGTTGTCTCAGGTATTTCTTTATAGCAATGCAAGAATGGCCTAATACATTGAGATTCATGCCTCAGATCTCAATCCCTCCGGTATCCCCAGAGATCTCTTGATCTTGTTAGTTAACCTCTTATTCCTGTGTCTTCTACCACTAACTCTTCTTTTCTACTGGCTTCTTCTCATCAATATTTTCTACATACTCAAGACTTTCCTATCTTAAAGACAAACAAACAAAACCTTTCTTCAGCCTCCTATCTCCCACAGCAACTTCACTACCATTGTCTTCCCTTTTACAACTAACTTTTTAAAAATAGTCAACATTTTCTGCATGGAAAAAGCCCATATTCATTCATTGTTCAATCCCCTATGATGGAGTTTGTGCTTACGCTGCTCCACCAGAATGGATCTTGTCAGGTCTACCAGTGATGTTCATGGTGATGAATCAATGGATAATTGTTAGTACTGATTTTTTTCTCTGTAGAATGTTAAGTTTTTCTCCTCTTCTCTTGATTTTTTGGAAGACTCTTCATTTTTGTTATTTCTTTTCTCACTCATCTTGCCATTTACCTATTCTTTCCCATAGTTTGGAGCATTCCCTGACTTTCTTAAGATCATTACTCAAATTTTACCCACTCAATAAAGCTTACCTCCATCATCCTATTTAAAAGTGCAAACTTCCAACAGAAAGTAACAAGTGTTGGTGAGGCACTTGAACCCTTGTGCACTGTGTGGGAATATAAAATGGTGCAGTTGTTATGAAAAACAATAGGACAGTTCCTCAAAAAATAAAAAAATAGAATTACCATATGATCTAGCAATTTCACTGCTGGGTATATACACTAAAGAACTGAAAACAGAGACTTGAACAGGTATTCGGACACCCATGTTCAAAGTAGCATTATTCACAATTACAAAAAAGTGGAAGAAATCCAAGTGTTCACGATGAATGAATAAACAAAATGTAACATATATGTACAACGGGATATTAGTTAGCCTTAAAAAAAAAGGAAATTATGACACATGCTACAACGTGAATGAACCTCAAGGCCATTATGCTAAGTAAAACAAGCCAGTTATAAAAGGACAAACAGCTATGCAATTCCCCTTGTCTGAGGTACCTAAAGTAGTCAGACTCATAGAGACAGAGAGTAGAATGGTGATTACCAGGGGCTGGGAGGTGGGGAATGGAGAGTTATTTAATAGATAAAACGTTTCTATTTTTTAACACGAAAAGAATTCTGGGGACTTGTTGCTCAACAATATAAATGAAGGTGTCTACAGTACTGAACTATATGCCTAAAAATAGTTAGGATGGTAAATTTTATGTTATATATAATTTACCGCAATAAAAAAATTTTAAAATTTAAAATTTCCCCAACAACATCTCTATGTTTATTTCCTGTTTTATGTTTCGTCACAGCATTTACTGGCAAGTAATATAAAAACTTGTTATTTAGTGTCTGTTTCTCCCAATAGAATGTAAACTACATGAGGGCAAGGATTTATATGTTCAGTATAATTATATATCTCCATTGCCCGAAACTGTGTTTGGCCTATATTAGGTATTCAAGCACTTTCTAAATTTTGAATGATTTAATAGATTTTTGTGGACTTTTATTTTCTGTACTTTTCCTTAAATGTCAATTCATTTCTGTCATATGTCCTCTCAACATCTCAATCTGCACAATCTCTATGGGAGATGTTATTCATTTTAATTGCAAACTAAAATTTCATATCTCAAAAAATACATCTATGATTCAGATTCTTCTCCTGGGATTTATACCCTTATGCTACTAAATATCTCCATTTGGATGGATTTTTATGCACCTCAAAGTCAGTAGGTCCAAAAAGGAACTCATCCTTTCCCTCAAATCAGCTCCGTATTCTATATTTGTTTGCAATAAATATCATATCTCCACTCAGTTGCCAAGATAGAAACCTGACATTCATCATGGACTCCTCATTCTTCCATATCCCCCACATAAAATCACACTAACATCTGATATTTCTACCCTATATTTGTTGGATCCGTTCATTTTGCTTGTTTAAAGTTTTGAGCTATTGCTTGGTAAAGCTGCTATGAACATTCTTATACATTTTGGTGAAGAAATAAATGCATTTCTCAGAGTATGTAAATAAGAGTGGAATTTCTGGATAATAAATAGCCATCTATTTGGATTTAGTAGATACTGACAGATTTCCAAAGCAATTGTATCAAACTACACTCTTTCCAACAGTATATGGGAACTCCAGTGCTCTACATATTGTCCAACATTTGGTATCATCAGTCCTTTTAATTTTTGCCTTGCCAATAGGTATGGAATAATATCACTCGAGGTTTTATTTGTATTTTCCCCAAATGACTACTTAATTATTATTAAGTGGGTCATCTCCCACTCCCCAATCCACTGTTGGAGACACAGCAGAGGCTCTCCTTGCTGGGGCTGGAGTAGTGCACTTGGAGACAGCCTTTCCAGGACATTTTACAGCAGCTTCACCCCTGTTTAAAGTGACCCTCCACCACTCAGTCATGCATGAAAGGCAGGGCCTATCTTTCTTTCCCTACGGAGAGCAGCAGGGTCCCAGCAACAGAGGGAAGACAAGTCACAGAGCTATCTGCTCTGGACTGGAGGAAGAGCCTTTGCCCCAAGCCCATTTCAGAGGTAGCTGCCAGAGGGGCATTCCTGCAGACTTTAGTTGCACTGCAGCTGGGAGCCAGAAGACAACGTCTATATGAACTGAAGGTTGTGAGCTCTGCAACAGGGGGATGATAGGAAAGTGGATTGCATTCCTGTCTGTCTATGGCAAGTTGCTTGTGAGGCCCTCTGTGTTACCCCTATCCCAGCAACTTCAGTGCATCCCAATATAAATTCTCCTCACCACTTCCTGACACCATGATGGTGGGTGCTTCCACTCATTACCAACCTACCTAAGGATGAGCCAGATCTTAACCTTAAGCACCACCTACCTGACTGAAGATAGAACTGCACCACCAAACAAAAACTTTCTGTAAGAAGGGCATAGTGCTAGTGTCCAAGAAAAGCATCCTGAGACTTCTGCACTACTAGCCTCACAGAAGATACTGAGTCAGCTCATATATCCAATACATCTCTACAATAAGGGGCATTTGAGAAAGCCACTTCACAAAAGCTACCCATAACCGAGGAATCCATACAGAGCCTTGGCCCTGAAAGCATACAGAAACAAAGTCAAATGATCATAAAAAACATATACTGAAGATGGCCGAACAGGAACAGCTCTGGTCTACAGCTCCCACTGTGAGCGATGCAGAAGATGGGTGATTTCTGCATTTCCATCTGAGGTACTGGATTCATCTCACTAGGGAGTGCCAGACAGTGGGTGCAGGACAGTGGGTGCAGTGTACCATGTGCGAGCCGAAGCAGGGCGAGGCATTGCTTCACTCGGGAAGCACAAGGGGTCAGGGAGTTCCCTTTCCTAGTCAAAGAAAGGGGTGAGAGACGGCACCTGGAAAATAGGGTCACTCCCACCCTAATACTGCGCTTTTCCAACAGGCTTAAAAAACGGCACACCAGGAGATTATATCCCACACCTGGCTCAGAGGGTCCTACTCCCACGGAGTCTCACTGATTGCTAGTATAGCAGTCTGAGATCAAACTGCAAGGCAGCAGCGAGGCTGGGGGAGGGGCGCCCGCCATTGCCCAGGCTTAATTAGGTAAACAAAGCAGCCAGGAAGTTCAAACTGGGTGGAGCCCACCACAGCTCAAGGAGGCCTTCCTGCCTCTGTAGGCTCCACCACTGGGGGCAGGGCACAGACAAACAAAAAGACAACAGTAACCTCTGCAGACTTAAATATCCCTGTCTGACAGCTTTGAAGAGAGTAGTGGTTCTCCCAGCATGCAGCTGGAGATCTGAGAATGGGCAGACTGCCTCCTCAAGTGGGTCCCTGACCCCTGAGCAGCTTAACTGGGAGGCACCCGCCAGTACGGGCAGACTGACACCTCACATGGCTGGGTACTCCACTGAGACAAAACTTCCAGAGGAATGATCAGGCAGGAGCACTTGCAGTTCACCAATATCCGCTGTTCTACAGCCACTGCTGCTGATACCCAGGCAAACAGGGTCTGGAGTGGACCTCTAGCAAAATCCAACAGACCTGCAGCTGAGGGTCCTGTCTGTTGGAAGGCAAATTAAGAAACAGGAAGGACATCCACAACAAAAATCCATCTGAACATCACCATCATCAAAGACCAAAAGTAGATAAAACCACAAAGATGGGGAAAAAACAGAGCAGAAAAACTGGAAACTCTAAAAAGCAGAGTGCCTCTCCTCCTCCAAAGGAACACAGCTCCTCACCAGCAACGGAACAAAGCTGGACAGAGAATGACTTTGACGAGTTGAGAGAAGAAGGCTTCAGACAATCAAACTACTCTGAGCTACAGGAGGAAATTCAAACCAATGGCAAAGAAGTTAAAAGCTTTGAAAAAAAATTAGACGAATGGATAACTAGAATAACCAATGCAGAGAAGTCCTTAAAGGAGCTGATGGAGCTGAAAGCCAAGGCTCGAGAACTACGTGAAGAATGCAGGAGCCTCAGGAGCTGATGCAATCAACTGGAAGAAAGGGTATCAGTGATGGAATATGAAATGAATGAAATGAAATGAGAAGGGAAGTTTAGAGAAAAAAGAATAAAAAGAAATGAACAAAGCCTCCAAGAAATATGGGACTATGTGAAAAGACCAAATCTATGTCTGATTGGTGTACCTGAAAGTGACAGGGAGAATGGAACCAAGTTGGAAAACACTCTGCAGGATATTACCCAGGAGAACATCCCCAATCTAGCAAGGCAGGCCAACATTCAGATTCAGGAAACAAAGAGAACACCACAAAGATACTCATCAAGAAGAGCAACTCCAAGACACATAATTGTCAGATTCACCAAAGTTGAAATGAAGGAAAAAATGTTAAGGGCAGCCAGAGTGAAAGGTCGGGTTATCCACAAAGGGAAGCCCATCAGACTAATGGCTGATCTCTCGGCAGAAACTCTACAAGCCGGAAGAGAGTGGGGGCCGATATTCAACATTCTTAAAGAAAAGAATTTTCAACCCAGAATTTCATATCCAGCCAAACTAAATTTCATAAGTGAAGGAGAAATAAAATACTTTACAGACAAGCAAATGCTGAGAGATTTTGTCACCACCAGGCCTGCCCTAAAAGAGCTCCTGAAGGAAGCACTAAACATGGAAAGGAACAACTGATACCAGCCACTGCAAAAACATCCCAAAATGTAAAGACCATCGAGGCTAGGAATAAACTGCATCAACTAATGAGCAAAATAACCAGCTAACATTATAATGACAAGACCAAATTCACACATAACAATATTAACTTAAAATGTAAATGGGCTAAATGCTCCAATTAAAAGACACAGACTGGCAAACTGGATAAGGAGTCAAGACCCATCAGTGTGCTGTCTTCAGGAAACCCATCTCATGTGCAGAGACACACATAGGCTCAAAATAAAGGGATGGAGGAAGATCTACCAAGCAAATGGAAAACAAAAAAAGGCAGGGGTTGCAATCATAGTCTCTGATAAAACAGACTTTAAACCAACAAAGGTCAAAAGAGACAAAGAAGGCCATTGCACAATGGTAAAGGGATCAATTCAACAAGAAGAGCTAACTATCCTAAATATATATGCACCCAACATAGGAGCACCCAGATTCATAAAGCAAGTCCTTAGTGACCTACAAAGAGACTTAGACTCCCACACAATAATAATGAGAGGCTTTAACACCACACTGTCAACATTAGACAGATCAACGAGACAGAAAGCTAACAAGGATACCCAGGAATTGAACTCAGCTCTGCACCAAGCAGACTTAATAGACATCTACAGAACTCTCCACCCCAAATCAACAGAATATACATTTTTTTCAGCACCACACCACACCTATTCCAAAATTGACCACATAGTTGGAAGTAAAGCTCTCCTCAGCAAATGTAAAAGAACAGAAATTATAACAAACTGTCGCTCAGAACAGTGCAATCAAACTAGAACTCAGGATTAAGAAACTCACTCAAAACCGTTCAACTACATGGAAACTGAACAACCTGCTCCTGAATGACTACTGGGTACATAACGAAATGAAGGCAGAAATAAAGACGTTCTTTGAAACCAATGAGAACAAAGAGACAACATACCAGAATCTCTGGGACACATTCAAAGCAGTGTGTAGAGGGAAATTTATAGCACTAAATGCCCACAAGAGAAAGCAGGAAAGATCCAAAATTGACATCCTAACATCACAACTAAAAGAACTAGAAAAGCAAGAGCAAACACATTCAAAAGCTAGCAGAAGGCAAGAAATAACTAAAATCAGAGCAGAACTGAAGGAAATAGAGACACATAAAACCCTTCAAAAAATTAATGAATCCAGGAGCTGGTTTTTTGAAAAGATCAACAAAATTGATAGACCGCTAGCAAGATTAATAAAGAAGAAAAGAGAGAAGAATCAAATAGATGCAATAAAAAATGATAAAGGGGATATCGCCACTGATCCCACAGAAATACAAACTACCATCAGAGAATACTATAAACACTTCTATGCAAATAAACTAGAAAATCTAGAAGAAATGGATAAATTCCTCGACACATACATCCTCCCAAGACCAAACCAGGAAGAAGTTGAATCTCTGAATAGACCGATAACAGGCTCTGAAATTGGGGCAATAATCAATAGCTTACCAACCAAAAAAAGTCCAGGACCAGATCGATTCACAGCCTAATTCTACCAGAGGTACAAGGAGGAGCTGGTACCATTCCTTCTGAAACTATTCCAATCAATAGAAAAAGAGGGAATCCTCCCTAACTCATTTTATGAGGCCAGCATCATCCTGATACCAAAGCCTGGCAGACACACCACCAAAAAAGAGAATTTTAGACCAATATCCTTGATGAACATTGATGCAAAAAATCCTCAATAAAATACTGGCAAACCGAATCCAGCAGCACATCAAAAAGCTTATCTACATGATGAAGTGGGCTTCATCCCTGGGATGCAAGGCTGGTTCAACATATGCAAATCAATAAATGTAATCCAGCATATAAACAGAACCAAAGACAAAAACCACATGATTACTCCAATAGATGCAGAAAAGGCCTTTGACAAAATTCAACAACCCTTCATGCTAAAAACTCGCAATAAATTAGGTATTGATGGGACATATCTCAAAATAATAAGAGCTATCTATGACAAACCCACAGCCAATATCATACTGAATGGGCAAAAACTGGAAGCACTCCCTTTGAAAACTGGCACAAGACAGGGATGCCCTCTCTCACCACTCCTATTCAACATAATGTTGGAAGTTCTGGCCAGGGCAATCAGGCAGGAGAAGGAAATAAAGGGTATTCAATTAAAAAAAGAGGAAGTCAAATTGTCCCTGTTTGCAGATGACATGATTTTATATTTAGAAAACCCCATCATCTCAGCCCAAAATCTCCTTAAGCTGATAAGCAACTTCAGCAAAGTCTCAGGATACAAAATCAATGTACAAAAATCACAAGCATTCTTGTACACCAATCACAGACAAACAGAGAGCCAAATCATGAGTGAACTCCCATTCACAATTGCTTCAAAGAGAATAAAATACCTAGGAATCCAACTTACAAGGGATGTGAAGGACCTCCTCAAGGAGAACTATAAACCACTGCTCAATGAAATAAAAGAGGATACAAACAAATGGAAGAACATTCCATGCTCATGGGTTGGAAGAATCAATATCGTGAAAATGGCCATACTGCCCAAGGTAATTTATAGATTCAATGACACTCCCATCAAGCTACCAATGACTTTCTTCACAGAATTGGAAAAAACTACTTTAAAGTTCATATGGAACCAAAAAAGAGCCCGCGTTGCCAAGTCAATGCTAAGCCAAAAGAACAAAGCCAGAGGCATCATGCTACCTGACTTCAAAGTATACTACAAGGCTACAGCAACAAAAACAGCATGGTAATGGTACCAAAACAGAGATATAGATCAATGGAACAGAACAGAGCCCTCAGAAATAATGCCACATATCTACAACCGTCTGTTCTTTGACAAACCTGACAAAAACAAGCAATGGGGAAAGGATTCCCTATTTAATAAATGGTGCCGGGAAAACTGACTAGCCATATGTAGAAAGCTGAAACTGGAACCCTTCCTTACATCTTATACAAAAATTAATTCAAGATGGATTAAAGACTTAAATGTTAGACCTAAAACCATAAAAACCCTTGAAGAAAACCTAGGCAATACCACTCAGGACACAGGCATGAGCAAGGACTTCATGCGAAAAACACCAAAAGCAATGGCAACAAAACCCAAAATTGACAAATGAGATTTAATTAAACTAAAGAGCTTCTGCACAGCAAAAGAAACTACCATCAGAGTGAACAGGCAACCTACAGAATGGGAGAAAATTTTTGCAACCTACTCATCTGACAAAGGGCTAATATCCAGAATCTACAATGAACTCAAACAAATTTACAAGAAAAAAAACACACAACCCTATCAAAAAGTGAGCGAAGGATATGAACAGACACTTCTCAAAAGAAGACATTTATGCAGCCAAAAAACACATGAAAAAATGATCGTCATCACTGGCCATCAGAGAAATGCAAATCAAAACCACAATGAGATACCATCTCACACCAGTTAGAATGGCCATCATTAAAAAGTCAGGAAACAACAGGTGCTGGAGAGGATGTGGAGAAATAGGAACACTTTTACACTGTTGGTGGGACTGTAAACTAGTTCAACCACTGTGGAAGTCAGTGTGGCGATTCCTCAGGGATCTAGAACTGGAAATACCATTTGACCCAGCCATCCCACTACTGGGTATATACCCAAAGGATTATAAATCATGCTACTATAAAGACATATGCACACATATGTTTATTGTGGCACTATTCACAATAGTAAAGACTTGGAAACAACCCAAATGTCCAACAACGATAGACTGGATTAAGAAAATGTGGCACATATACACCATGGAATACTATGCAGCCATAAAAAATGATGAGTTCATGTCCTTTGTAGGGACATGGATGAAACTGGAAACCATCATTCTCAGCAAACTATCGCAAGGACAAAAAACCAAACACCACATGCTCTCACTCATAGGTGAGAATTGAACAATGAGAACACATGGACACAGGAAAGGGAACATCACACTCCGGGAACTATTGTGGCGTGGGGGGATGGGGGAGGGACAGCATCAGGAGATATACCTAATGCTAAATGATGAGTTAATGGGTGCAGCACACCAACATGACACATGTATACATATGTAACAAACCTGCACATTGTGCACATGTACCCTAAAACTTAAAGTATAATTGTAATAAAATTAAAAAATATATATATATATACCATAGTCACACCCTCAAGGGGAAAAATGTAACAATTAAAAAGCCTCAATGAAATGACAGTAAATTCAAAATTAAGAAGCAACAGCTACTTCACATGAGAAGGACTCAGCACAAGAACTCCGGCATTACAAAAAGACAGTATTTTCACACCTCCAGAAGACCACACTAACTTTTGGGCAATGCATTCTAACCAAAATGAAAATTTTGAAATGGCAGATAAAGAATTCTAAGTATGGATTGTAAGAAAATTCAATGACATCCAAGAGAAAGGTGAAAAACAACATAAAAAAAAAACAATTCAGGATATTAAATCAAGATTGCTATATTAAAAAAACAGAACTTCTAGAAACAAAATTTTCACTAAAGGAATTTCAAAATCGATAAAAGCTTTCACAACAGACTAGACTAAGCAGAAGAAAGAATTTCAGATCTTGAAGACTGGTCTTATGAATTAATCCAGTCAGACAAATATAAAGAAAAAAATTTAAAAAAGAAACAATGTCTTTGAGAAATATGAGATTATATCAAGTGACCATGTATTTTATGCATTCCTGAGAGATAAGAAAAAGTAATAAATTTGGAAAACATATTTGAGAGAATAATTCAGGAAAATGTTCCTGACCTTGCTAGAGAGGTAGACATCCAGATGAAAGAAATTCAGATAATACCCATGAAATATCATAAAGACAAACATCACCAAGGTATACAGTCATCAGATTATCCAAGGTCAATGATAAAAAATCTTAAAGGCAGCTAGAGAAAAGGGTCAAATCACTTATAACGAGAATCCCATCAAACTAACAACAGACTTCTCAGCAGAAGCCTTACAAGCCAGAAGAGATTAGGGGCCTATTTTTAGCCTCTTTACAGAATAAAAAAAAAAAAAAAAAAATCAGTCAAGAATTTTATATCCTGCCCACCTAAGCTTCATAAATAAAGAAGAAATAAAGTCTTTGACAGACAAGCAAACACTAAGGGAATTCATCACCTCTAGATCAGCCCTGCAAGAAATGCTCAAAGGAGTTCTAAACATGGAAGCAAAAGGATGATACTTGCTACCATAAAAACATACGTAAGTACAAATTTCACAGTTTCTGTAAAGCAATTACACAGTTGAGATTAAAAAGTAACTGGCTAATGAAACTATGATAAGAACCAAACTTCACTATCAATATTAACCTTAAACATAAATAGCATAAATACTCCACTTAAAAGATATAGATTCACAAATTAGATTTAAAAAAAAAATCTGCTGCCTACAAGAGACTCATCTAACATGTACACACCATAAGTCCAAAGTAAATGGGTGGAAAATATATATCATGCAAATGGAAAACAAAAAAGAGCAGTAGTTGCTATTCTTATATCAGATAAAACAGACTTCAAACCACCAACAGTAAAAAAAGACAAAGACAGGTATTGTCTAATGATAAAGGATTTATTCAACAAGAAGATTCAACTACCCTAAATATATAAACACCCAACACCTGAGCACTCAGATTTATAAAACAAATACTACTAGACCTAAAGAGATAGACAGCCATACAGTAATAGTGAGGGACTTCAACACTTCACTAACTGCACTACACAAATAATCAAGACAGAGAACTAACAAGGAAACTGAACTTAAACTGGACTCTTCTCTTGACTAAATATACTTAATAGACATCTATAGAACATTCTACCCAACAACTGCAGAATACATATTTTTCTCATCTGTGCGTGTAACATTCTCTAAAATTGGCTGTATGTTTGGACATAAAGCAAATCTCAATAATTTTTTTTAAAAATGAAATCAGATGAAGTAACTTCTCAGACCACAGTGGAATAAAATTAGAAATCAATACTAACAGTATCTCTCAAAACCACACAAGTACAAGGAAACTAAACAACTTGCTCCTGAATGACTTTGGGGTAAACAATAAAATTAAGACAGAAATACAATTTTTTGAAATTAATGAAAATAGAGACACAAAATACCAAAACCTCTGGAATATAATAAAAGCAGTGGTAAGATGGACATTTATAGCATTATATGCCTACACCAAAAAGAAAGCTCTCAAATTAAAAACCTAACATCACACATCAAGGAACTAGAAAAACAGAAACAACAACAAAAAACCTCAAAGCTAGAAGAAGAAAAAAAATAACAAAGATGAGAGAAGAACTAAGTGAAATTGAGACCAAAAAAAATACAAATACAAAGGATTAATGGCTACAAATGTATAATAATCAGAAAAAAAGAGTAATATCAAGCATCTATAAGGAACTCAAACAATTCAACAAGAAAAAAAAAATAACCCCATTAAAAAGTAGGCAAAGGATGTGAACCTTCAGAAGCTTCTCAAAAGAAGACATACAAGTGGCCAATAAATATATAAAAAATGCTCAGCATCACTAATTATCAGAGAAACATAACTAAAGTCATAATAAAATACCATCTCACATCAGTTAGAGTGCCTATTATTAAAAAGTCAAACAGATGTTGGCATGGATGTGGAGAAAAGGGAATGCATATTCACTGTTGATGGGACTGTAAATTAGTTCAATCTCTATTGAAACCAGTATAGAGATTTCTCAATGAAGTAAAAATAAAATTACTATTTAACCCGGCAACCCTACTATTGGGTGTCTATGCAAAGAAAAAGAAATAGTTTTATCAAAAAGACCCCTGCACTCATATGTTTATTGCAGCACTATTCACAACAGCAAAGTCATGAAATCAACCTACATGTCCATCAATGGTACATTGAATAAAGGTAACATAGTATATATACACCATGGAATACTATGCAGCCATAGCAAAGAATAAAATTATGATCTTTACAGAAACATGAATGGAGCTGGAGGCCATTATCCTAAGTGAAATAACTCAGAAAGAGAAAATAAGATATACAGTTTGACTCTGTGTCCCCACCCAAATCTCATCTTTAATAGTAATCCTCATTATCCCCACATGTCAAGGGAGGGACCTGGTTGGAGGTGATTGGATCATGGAGGCAGTTTTCCCAATGCTTTTCTTGTGATAGTCAGTGTGTTCTCATGAGATCTGATGGTTTTATAAGTGTTTGACAGTTCCTCCTTCACACAGGCTCCTCTTTCTCTGCTGCCACCCTGTAAGAGGTGTCTGCTTCCCTTTCCACCATGATTGTAAGTTTTCTGAGGCCTCCCTAGCCCTGTGGAATTGTGAGTTAATTAAACCTCTTTCCTTCATATATTACGCAGTCTCAGGTATTTCTTTATAGCAGTGTGAGAACGGACTAATACAAAGTACTATATGTTCTCACTTATAAGTTGGAGCTAAACAATGCATATACATCGACATAAAAATGGAAATAATAGACACTGGGGATTCCAATAGAGGGAAAGCTAGAAGGGGCTGAGGGCTGAAAAATTACCTATTGAGTACAATGCTCACTATTTGGTGATGGTTCACTAGAAACCCAAACCTCACCATTATGCAATATATACATTTAACAAACATGTACATGTACCCTCTGAGCCTAAAATAAAATAACAACAAAAAATATGGAACAAACCATAATTTCCCCATCCTCCTGATTATGAGCTGGATTTAGTGGCTCACCTCCAAAAGATAGAATATGTAAACTTACATTGAAGAAGTGGCAAACATCAGCTTCTTATGTGGATAGCAGGTGTCCCCTGACATATGACAAGAAGAGTACCTCACTATTTGGTATTCTTCCCCTAAATCCATGACCACCAACTAATCATGAGAAAAACATCAGATAAACCCCAACTGAAGGACATTCTACAAAATACCAGTACTCCTAAAATCTTTCAAGAGAGAAAGATGAAAAAGAGAGAAAGACTATGAAACCATCACAGATCAGAGAAGACTAAGGAGACGCAAAAATGAAATACAATATGGTATCCCAGATTGGATTCTAAAACAGAAAAGAACAGTAGTGGAAAACTGGTGAAATTTGAATAAAATATGGAATTCAGTTCATAATGATGTGCCGATGTTGGTTTCTTAATTGTGAGAAATATAGTGTGGTAATGTAAGATGTTAACAATAGGGGAAACGAGGTGAGGAATTATCTCATTATTTTTATGACTTTTGTAAATATAAAATTATAACAAAATAGGTTATTTTAAAATGTCTTAAAAGATTTAATCAGTTTTCAAAATAAAACATAAAAAAGTCACCTGTCTAAAAATGATTTTGATTTAACATTTTGATGTTGGTAAAATTTGTGCTTTGCCTTGTCATTTAAATATTATTTCAAAGACCTTTAAAAATCTCAAAATATTACTATTTTTAACTTTATACTTACTCTGAATTTTATCTTTGATGAAAATATAAATTTTGTGAACTTAAAATGCATTTAGCTTATTACTTGGGATAGAACACATATAAAAATCTTGATTACAAAGTCTAAAAAGTAATTTTTTGGGAAAAAGACTCAAGGGCTTGTGACTTCCTGCTTCTCTGTCTGAGAGCTCTCTCTAGTGCTATGGGGGTCTTGCTCAGACAGTGAATGGAACAGCCTGAAGTACTGAGAATTTAATACTCAGTACTAGAATGCCCATTTTCCTTTTAAAGAGCCATTGGTTTGATGGAAGTGTGTTAAAAATCTCACCAATCAAGGAGAGTCAAAATATATTTTAAAATATCCAAGCTTCCTTGTCTCAGTGTGCGACAATTCTTAGTGGTGGACTGCACTAATGAAAATGCATTCAGGGTAATCAACTATTATTAGAAAGAAGAAAGTTTCAGAAATGCTTTAGAGGAAAATAAACTAATCAATCTGCAAATATGCTTTTGGCATAGAAAACTAATTTCCTAAAATTGAACTATGTATTGAAGAAAAACAACCACATGCACGTGTACAAAGGCAAGGATGGTGGAGGGCGTTTTAGTTAAAGATTTCCTCCAGTGGAACTGAGGCCCAGTTTTCCATGGTGGTAAACTGTTAACTAACACATACTGATTTAGCTTTTCATCCTTTCCTGCCTCCATTTTCTTGCTCCCTCTCTTGTACTTCCGGGGAAAACCCTAAATATGTTTGCCTGCACCAGAGTCCTTTCCTCAGAACCTCCTTTCATGGGGGAAACATCATTGTACCATCAAAACAATGTTCAGGTATGTGCAATAATAATAAAATTCACCCAACTTGGCTTTTTTGCTTACTTTTAGTCATACAAAAGCCATACATTAACAGTTTTATTTGTAATTTTGATGGTACATTTTTCAGAATAGGAAGGTGGAACATATTTTATTTAGCAAAATTATTAGCTAGAGATATAACTTTGTAAATATTTAGGCATATGGTGAGTGAGCTTCCTATCCCAGTCTCCAAAATGTTACAGACAGACTTACTAGCAGTAAACACTAGGTGATGGTCAGGGTTCTGACTAAGCAGTGAGCCTCTTTATCTGTCGACAGGTAGGGGGGCATCAAGGTTTAAATTACAGCTTGGAGTATTATAAAACATATTTAACTGTAGCTCTTATTAAAGGCATAAGACTAGAAGTCTTAATCTGGTGATTTAAAGGCTGGTGATTTAAAGCCTCTGAAATATTTTTCTGTGTCATGCTCCCCGGAACTAATGGCAGTGGGTCAGTATTCTTTTCTGTCTCGTAGCAAAGACACCTCTCAAGAATTTCACATCTCTCTGTAGCAAGGATGCCCTTACGTCTCTCAGGAATGTGTTGAAAGTACATTTTGAGGAGGTAATGATGTTCCAGCTGGTTGACTAGATTTTTAACACACTTCCATCAAACCAATGGCTCTTTAAAAGGAAAATGGGTGTTCTAGTCTTATTTCTTAGTTATTTCTAATAGAAAGAGCTTTATATTTACAACTATTTATTCATTCATTATTCTATTCATTCATATTCATTCATTTGTATGCTGTTCATTCATATTCTATTTGTTCATTCAATATTTTTTAATTTTTATTTTTTTTTATTTCCAATTTTTATTTTATGTTCAGGGGTAAATGTGCAGGATGTGTAGGTTTGTTACACAAGTAAATGTGTGCCAAGGCAGTTTGCTGCACAGATCATCCCATCACCCAGATATTGAGCCCAGCATCCATTAGTTATTCTTCCTAATGCTCTCTCTCCTCCCAACCCTTACACTCTGACAGGCCCCAGTGTGTGTTGTACTCCACAGTGTGCCCATGTGTTCTCATCATTCAGCTCCCACTTATAAGTGAGAACACGTGGTATTTGGTTTTCTGTTCCTGCGTTAGTTTGCTGAGGATAATGGCTTCCATCTCCATCCATGTAATGGCCTCATAGATTCTTACATTATTATGCTTATTTTAGTCAATGGATTATAGCCCATTATTCATATTATTGTATTCATTTTGGTGCTCTAATTATCCAAGATGTATTGAGTAGAGCCCCTTCAGGCCAGCTCTGATATCGTTTTGACATATTCCCATCATTTTTATAGAAACTCCATGCTTTCTTGCTATATAAGATAGTTCAGACTTATTTTGCCTTTTCTATCCCTTGCCCTGGAATTAGCCATTCTTCGGGGATTCAGCCTCCATTTTGTGTAAAATAGTATTTAGTACTAATAAATGGAGAGAAAATTATGGAGTTAGATCTCAATTTGTTAATTCTTATAATAATAATTGATTCAGGCAACAATCATCATTGGATGCTAAAACCAGTGGGTGGAGAGTTCAATAAGGAAGAGGATACTTAAATATCACTTTAAAGTATCTCCCCACAAAATACTTATTAATTGCAAAGAAAAAAAGGGTGACTTAAAGGGGAGAACCCTGGTAAACACCATTTTGACCAAGTGATCAAAACTAACATTGCCAGTAATGTTTAAAATGACATCGTGTGCCTCCCGGTACAATGTGCTAAGGAAACATTGGACAAACCCAAATTGATAGACATTCTACAAAATTACTTGTCTACACTATAAAAATATATCAAAGTCATGAAAGATCAAAAAATAAATCCCAAGGACCTGTTCCAGAGAAAAGTAGACAAGACAGTAACAGAATGCAACCCACGATTGGATGTTGGACCACACGTTTTTTCTATAAAATGCTTAAATGGGTCAGTGATTGAAATTTGATTAAGTCTATACATTAGATATTAATATTTTATGAATGCGATGCTATCATTTTTATAATTGTACTGTGGTTATATAGGAGAACGTGGTTTTTCTTAACTAATATACACTAAAGGATTTAGAGGTGAAGGGATTTCATTTCTACAACTTACTCTCTTATGGTTTAAAGAAAATGATATCTGTTTGTGTTTATGTCTGTGTACACCCACACGAGAAGGAGAAGAAAGGGAGAGAGAACATAACAAAGCAAATGTGATAAATTGTCGATAATTGGGCTTTCTGAGTATGTGGTATATGAGAGTGTTTTTATTATATTTACAACATTTCTATAAGTTTGAAATTACTTCAAAATAAAAAGTTACAAAAATTAAGCAATACAGTTGGTATGGGGACTGCATTCTGTGTCAAGAATCCCCAAAAAGGTCAACAGATACAGTCTCATAGTTTGTATCAGACTGATACTTAGTCTGATACAAAGTCTCAAAGAATAAGCATCATTAACTCAAATGGTTGGGGGAGCAGGTCTTTGGCAAAGATGGAAATGGAGGAAGTATACCTATAATTGTGCAACATAACAGTATCTTTCCTACTACACATGACAAATACATAGGCTAGATGACACTTGTATTCCTGTCTCTTGATCCACAATAAATTTTATGCTTTTTTCCATTAAAGTCAATTCCTTGCTTGAAACTGAGTTTCAGTATTTTTAGTTTCCTAGTCCTATAATGTTGAAATGTATCTGAATGAAATTTTCAGGCAAAAATAAAATACCAGTTTCTTGAATAATTTTTATAGTGTGAGCTGAGAGTCGGTGGTTTATAATCACAGTGCATAAAGTATTTTTATTCACATTGTATAAAAAATTCTGTCAGCCTTGGTCACTTTATGGGAGTCTGATAAGTTCCTAGGATACTTAGCAGATAGCCCTCTGCTTTAAGAATTACGCAGGAACCAAGACAGGGCCTGATGAGAATGCATTCAAGTTAATAAGTTGGTATTAGAAAGGAAAATATTTTTAGAAATGCTTCAAAGAAAAATAAACTAATCAACCTGTAAACATGCTCATGGCATAGAAACTTCATTTCATATATTAAAGAGAAGCAGCTTCTTTTGGCAAAGAAGGCAAAATCTTTTTTCTGTGTGTGTGTGTGTGTGTGTGTGTGTGTGTGTGTGTGACGGAGTTTCGCTTTTGTTGCCCAGGCTGGAGTGCAGTGGCATGGTCTCAGCTCACAGCAACCTCCACCTCACCAGTTCAAGCGATTCTCCTGCCTCAGCCTCCTGAGTAGCTGGGATTACAGGCAGGCACCACCAGATCCGGCTAATTTTGTATTTTTAAGTAGAGACGGGGTTTCTCCATGTTGGTCAGGCTGGTCTTGAACTCCTGAACCTCAGGTGATCTGCCTGCCTCAGCCTCCCAACAGGTGTGAGCCACCGCACCCGGCCACATATTCCTATTTTCTAAAAATGTAGGTGATATTTTCTACTAACAATCATTATTTAAAACTTCACAGTGGTTAGATCATCACTGCTGAAGCCTGGGTATATTAAAGCAGCTTTAAAGATGAGGCAGAGAAAGCTCTTAGATCACTTGTACCATTGTGATGTATTTTCAGTTTTATTCACTTTCGGTGTTATCCCTAGGGTTTCTGGACAGAGGCAACCCAGTTTTTTCACCCACCCTTCTTCTGAGAAAACAACAACAACAACAACAACAAAAAGAAAGAGAGAAAGAGAGAAAGACAGAAAGAAAGAAAGAGAGAAAGAAAGAAAGAAAGAAAGAAAGAAAGAAAGAGAAAGAAAGAAAGAAGGAAAGAAAGAAAAAGAAAAGAAGGAAAGCAAGCAAGCAAGCACCTCTGAATGTTCCAGGCTTGTGGAAAGGATTACTAAATTAGATAGCATAGGTAATGCGTTTACAGACACTCAGTAAATGCTCTTCCCTTGGAGAGAAGGTTCGCACTGACATTCAAAGCTGTAAATTACCCAAGACTAAACTGTGCACAACGATTCTTACTTGGAGCTCTGAGAGAAGAGTCATTTTAAACCATTTTCTCTTGAACATATTTATTTTGGACCACTTTGCTCATCTATTCTCCTCTTCTGCCTACCATCTATCTTATAACAATTAAAGTTTTCTGTCTTTTTTCTGTCTCCCAGCCCTATTCCTATAACAGATATATTTGTTTTTCACTTTTGAAAAGAATCTGTAGTAACATTTTATTCTGTAAGTTTTTTCACATTTGCATTATGTATATATAATGAAAAGATCAAAATGCACAAATGCATCTCGCTGGATGATTTTACTAATGGTAATAGCTGAATCATTACAATATTAGGATTGTAGCATTATTAGTAGTGTTGTCATTCAAAAATAGAAGGTGTTATTAAAATGCACCTGCTCTTTCAAAAATATCATTATCTATTTAAAGGCTGAAACAATATTTCTCATCTCAATGAATCTGATAAAGCATATTCTTTCTAAAAATTGGCATTCACATTTTGCAGTTTAAAAGGTGACTCTGGCAAGGGCCTTTTAGGGTATTTTCAGGTTTGCTAACATGTGTGAATCATAGGTGCTCTGTTAATATTCTTTGGAAAGTCCTTGAATAAGAAAGAAGACCCTCCCTCTAAGGCAGTGGTCCTAAATGGGGGTATGGAATAATTTTGCTCCCCTCCCAGAGGATATTTGGCAATATCTAGAGATATTTTTAGTTGTCACAATTGGGCTAGGGTTTCTACTAGTATCTAATAGGTGGAGGAGAGGGATGCTCCAAACCACCCTAGAGTACACAGGACGCTCCCCACAACAATTATCCTGTGCAAATTTCAATAGTGTTGAGATTGAGAAACCTTGCTCTAAGAAACCTTAGCCTACAGGGATTCATGAAATTCTCTGGCAATGCACAGTCAAAATACTCCAGTTTGAGGGAACATGTAACAAAAAGGAAAAATATATAGCTATATGCTAAAATTCTACCCATTGAGTTCCACCCACTGGGAAGAATGTTGCAAAAATCAGCATATGTAAAGTTGCAAACACAGGACATTTGCACATGTTGATACACTAGCATGTCATGTCTAAGCAAAATCCAGGTGTCTACAGGGCAACACAGAAGTCATATTCTCAGAACTTTACAATGGTCTGTTGAGGGACCTACCCTGCTCTCTAAGATTATTCTGGAAGCAATTCACTAGCCTTCTGAGATAAGCGTACGGACATAATCTCAGGACACCACTGTTGGTAAAATGGGGGCAGTAAAAAACCCCAGTAATGGAAACTTCACAGTTACATGTAAAATATAGAAGCTTTTCTCCTACAAATATAGATGTTTAGCCTGTACTTCACTTCTTGTATCTAAGGCCATAAAAGAATAGTTTTCATTTATACAGAAACTGACTGAAGAATTATCAGGTAGTATTCTGTGATGCACTCCAGGTATTTGGCTGTTGCCCAACTATTTAACAGACTGTAGCATTCAGTGCAGCAGTGTGACAAGCAAGCCCAGGCATGTTTTTATTTGTGTTCATGTTATTTGAATAAGATTCAACTACTGTCACTATCATTAATTAATGTGAAGCTCATTAGTGCTAGCAGTATTATTAGAGATGTTCCCTTTCCAGTGCATTCAGACAATGTGCTGTCTCATTGCAGCTGCTCATTTCCAAGTCATCATAGCAGATGACACAGAGATAAAGAAGCTATAGTGCCAGACTCCTGGATGAACCAATCTATCTTCAAAATGTTTCTTACAAATTTATATCTCCTAAGATTTCTCATCATCTTTTTCAGTGACCACTGGGGATTCACAGAGAAGTAATCTTAATCCAAAGTAGAAAGCACAAAAAGTTGCTTAGTCTACAGAAACAGTGATGGCATTATTGATGGTGATATTTAATTAATGACACGGGAGAGATGGTGTTCAAACTTCGAGTTATATTTTAAGAACCTTAATCTTAACTATGTGGTGTAATTATTTTACCGTTAAAATAGGATGCAAGATGCAACTCCTTTTTTTTTGTCTCAAAGCAAAATGAGAAATAGGTCACACTACTTAACAATTACATCAAGATAATAAACAACTTGTCTCTTCATTTGGGCATTAAGAATTTGTCCAATCTAAATATCTTAGTCTTACCCAGGGTAATTCTCAAAACTATAAACTCTTGCCCAATGTAAAACTGCTCCTGTCTTTTAGTTCAGGCCTCCTCCAGGCTTGAAACTTATAAAGTAAGGGGCATGTTCAGTTACTCCTCTCTTGTCTAACTCTAAGCTCAGTTCAAAACCTCACCCCATCTCCTTCTCCATTCAATAAACCTTGTTTCTAACTCTCCAAAAAAAAAAAAAAAAATGAATTACAAGAAGCACAGAAGCTGAGGTAGAAGACATTTGTGACTAGCTGAAAGAGAAGCATTTACCAAATTCAGGGAACTGCAGTCATAAATCTCAGTAGTGGATCCTCTGGAAACCCATTAAAATCTCACCAAAAGATAGGTTCACTTTTGGACATCGGCCCAGTTGTAGCTGGCACCGAGGGCAGATGGCAGCAGTAACCAAGTGGATAAGACTCTGCTGTTTCCCTATTGATTCCCTCATCATCTTCTCCAAAACCAGATGGGTCAGAAACCAAAATCAGGAAGGATTAAAGAAACAACACTGACCTTTCTCTGGACTCTAGGATTCCATGACTGGGCCAGGCCCAAGACGGGAGAAAGAAGATTTACCTGGATACGCATTTGAAGTCTTGATTAATATTCTGCAGTGGACTGGAGTTGTGTGATTATTGGATCAGACTAAAGTTTTAATCCCCAAACAAGAGACCATTTGTTGATCATTGGAGAAGCAAAACCAGCCTAAGGGTTCATCGAGGGGCAGAAAAAGAACTAATCCACAGAGAGTACTAAAAGAGACTGAAGACGCACTTTGAAGGGAAAATGACATTGCCTTGTTTTATGCTTGTGCTCTGCAGAGCCCGTCTTATTCGATGAACCCATTACACCTTTATTTCATTTTTGGTGGGGTGCCTGCCAACCCAAAATGAAAGCATATTCCCTTCTTAATTTGCACTCAACCATCAATACCTCCCCAAACACCTTTTCACAGAAAAGTCCTTTATCTGTCTTTGTAATAACATGGACACATTTAAAGCTGAGAACTACATGGACCAAGTGGATGAACAGCATGTAGGTACAGAATTGTAATGTTAAAGGTTTGTCTACACAACTGTTCTGGTTTAACCATAGTTATTATATAAATTAGACTAAATATAAACTTTAAAAATCACCTACTCAAATTTGATCATGTTACAATGTGGAAACTGAAGCTCTGCTAAAGAAAGACACTTCCCAGAGCACACATAATATTAATAGGGTGCTTACCACTAGGACCCAGGCCTTCTCTTCTAGTGATATTGCTTCTGCCAGTCTCCAGCCCTTTATTTGTACCCATTAATTTTATTTTATTTTTTGCTTTTCACTATGAGTGTTAAACCTAGACTATGCTGGGAACCTGAAGAAAACTTTAAAATATTATATAAATATTTAAATTTAGATGCCTTGCTGTAGAAGCAAATATATGTATATATGTATACTTGTGAGCTTCCATTACCATGGTTTTGACAACTGATATTTTCAGCACATCATAATGGAGATGTGTTAGAAACACATCACCAAGGGTAAACTCTCCATACAAAACTCACAGAGCATTTGTGCAAAATATATTGTCGTTAGGGTAGCAGTGTGTTAGGCTGCCATTTTAGACACGGAATATAATGCACACATATGATCTTTTCTTCACTGGGTACACTATAAATCTTGCCAACTTAGATTTACTTAGTGCCAAGTTAATGGGTATTCCAATTTCTTTCTCACCCTGAAAAATTATAGAATATTTTTTATGATGAAAGAAAGGAATTGTAAGCAGAATTGTAAGCACCTGCATCCCATTCTTGGACTGCCTCGTGCCTTGAGAACCACTTTGGTTGGCCTACAATGCCTGTGCGTGCTTCAAAGACCTTGGGCTCTATCGACATTATAATATCCATCCTACCTGCTGTTTTTGGGAAAATTAAAAATACAACCTGCTTAGAGATGAAATAATTTCCTTCAAATAATTGAACATCTGGGGATATTAGTGGGGCATTTGGTATCTTTAACATCTTCAAACAGAATGCCTTCTCTCAGTTCATTACTGAAATGATATGCACAGCAATTTATAAAGTGATAACAGAGCAGCTATTATGCTTGAAGACAGAATCCTTGACTGGATAAACAAGTAGACCTGAGTTAAGTGCAGTGTCAGTCTTCCTACTCTTTAATACTGTAAGCTATTGATCTCCTGGACGTCTTTAAATTTTCATGTATTTGGATCAGTGCCATTTGGTTCAGGTAGCCTTGTTAAAAAGGGATTTGCAGGTCTTTGCAGTGTTACAGCCCTGCCAAGTTAGAATAACTCAAGACAAGGTCAATGTCTAGGACTCTCTTGTATTAAATCAGCAAGTAAGCTTATATGCATTGCAGATTCCTTGCCCATGAGATCTCTTGTCTAAAGCAATCTGCTGAAAGGTGATAGGGTTGAAGCATGGGCTAGACAACATGCATATGGCAGAGGGTTTGTAATATTCTAAGTGGCATCCACTGTGTCCCCTTGGGTCAAGATAGGAACAGTATTGGTAAATCAATAGTTTAATCCATCTGAGACAAGACTATTTATCAAAACTCTTTCTTTTATTAAACATAATTCTGCTAAACAAAATCCTTTGCTGACTTAGTTGGCAGGAATCATCTTGCATCATATGGCACACCCTACCCACACTAAAACAGTAATCACCAGCTACAATCTTCTTGTATTTCTGCTCCGACAGAAGGTTTGCTAAACAGACCAAGTGTTTCCCTTATGCTTAGGCACATGGCTATTAAGTAAATTCTGACAAATTGAATTGTAATTATAGAAGATTTGGAGAGTAGTGGCATTACTCAAATATTAAGTCATAATTGAAATGACTAAATCCCATGTAACATTAAAAAAATTGCTGAAATCTATAATGTCTCATCTGTAATATAAAAGAGAAATGTCTTTATATAACAGTTGATAAAATATATGGAGAGAGAGATTTTTAAACAGTCATTATATTGGAAATCTACCTGGTTTTATCTAAAAATTAAAAACAAAGAGATGAGGCAATCTATACGTCCTATTCTATGAAACTTCTGTAAAAATGGTGAAAATGTATTACAAAAAATTAGTATAAAAATATTAAAAACCTTCCTTGAACTTTCGCATTCTCTAAAAAATGAGAGACAGCTCTAGGGAGGTAACAAAGAAAATCCTCTTTTGTACATTCTAAACCAAAAGAGCAAGTGTCAGCAATAGACTAAGTAGAATGATTTCTTCACAACTCGCAGCATCTCCCATCCTCTATGCCCATGGCTGGGAGATACAATAACTGCCGAGGGATGGGAATTTGAACCCTCTCCAAGGTATCATTCTGCAGAGAGCAAAGTAACATAGTCACCCCTATAATTCTACTTATGGGAAAATTCTACTTATGGGAAAATTATACTCGATGCTTCCCACCTCATTGTTACAAGTCCCACCAAAGAATATTTTTCAACAGGTATAAAGGATCTAAGATTTCTAGGACACCAAGAAGCTGAAAATGTACATGTTTGTTCAAGGAATACTTAATCTATTCTTGTTGCCTAGATGAGGATGTGGATTTGTTGATGATATATTTGGTTTGAGAATCAGAAGGACATAGTTTTGTAAATATTCCTTTAAGTGGAAGGCATAGATGATTAACATAAGTTCTCCCAGAATTGAGGAATTGAAAATTTAAGCCCGAACATGAAAGGGCAGTAGCCTAGCACGAATTCGACTTCTTTCTCAATTCTGATGGGATCTCACCTATTTAGAGAATGTCAGCAGCTATGGCATCTGGAGACAAAAGAAGACCCTTTGTCTAAAGAGGCATTGCATCTGATCCTACATGGTGTACACGTGTACCCTCCTCACTTACGGGAAGTTCTGTATCTTTGGCTAAATATGCCAAGTATCCTTAGAATTTTATACCAGGTGGCCGGGCGCGGTGGCTCACGCCTGTAATTCCAGCACTTTGGGAGGCCGAGGCAGGCGGATCACAAGGTCAGGAGATTGAGACCATCCTGGCTAACACGGTGAAACCCTGTCTCTACTAAAAATACAAAAAATTAGCCGGCGTGGTGGCGGGCGCCTGTAGTCCCAGCTACTCAGGAGGCTGAGGCAGGAGAATGGTGTGAACCTGGGAGGCGGAGCTTGCAGTGAGCCGAGATCACGCCACTGCACTCCAGCCTGGGCAACAGAGCGAGACTCCGTCTTAAAAAAAAAATAAAGAAATAAAGAATTTTATATCAGGTGTGCGTGTTAGTGGTAGTGGCTGTGTCTCTTCTAACCAACTCATAAACTACTTCTCTACAATGGGTTAAACTAAAGAATACTTGAAGGAAAAATAAGTCTGAAGGTCTTATGTGTTCTTGGAAGACAAGATGGGTATGATAGAGGAGACTCTGTCTTGATAATCGTGAGATTGACTAAATGGTATCATTCTCAGAATATGTTTTAGTAATAGCTGGAGATATTTGTTGCCTCTAAAAACCATTGCCTCAGCCCACTGGTATGGGACCTTTCACAGAGCAGTCCATGGGACCTGGCTTGAGGTATTGTGCCCTCAGAAGAACTCTATGCACAACAATAGAGTTTACCTGAATTTCTCAGGCAAGTGTGATTGGCATTATGACCTTCAACTCCATGTATCCTGGGGCAGACGTAAACTCACGTTTCAGGAACCATGCAGATAAGAGGTCCATTGGAAAGAAATAATTTGAAATTTTCAGGCTTTAATCCTCTGAAATGCATGTTAGAACAGAGCTCGAGGATCAAAGGAAGAGTGCTACTATTTATTCAGATCTCTACTGTTAGCATCAGATGTTCTAGCAGTTAACGTCTGTCCATGCCAAGTTCTGCCTGGAGCATTCCCACAGAGTCACTGAGCATCAATGGCTGAGCAAACCCTAGCATACTGTCAACAGATTCCAAGTCTTTAATAAGATTAAATGGCCAATTTTCTTAATTTTCTGGTCCTGGATACTAAAGCAAGCAGAGGAATTCATGGTTATTCTCCAGTTGTCTAATCAAACTAATAATTATACATCCTCCCATTCACAGGTGTGTTCATGAACATTTTCTTATTGATTCTCCTCAAAAATTTTGAGGTGGACTTGTTATCCCTGCATTATTAATAGGACACTGAAACGCAGACTCAGGCCCAGGAAATTTGAGAACAATCTTGGAGCTCTTTCACCTCTTCTACAAACACTTCTCACACTTCATGCATCTTCAGTTTATTTACAAATAACAGTATGCCATGGCTTATACTCAGCAAGGACATGATTCTAAACTGAATTTTCTGCAGTGAAACTATGATTGCTCTAAACTAGCTATCTTTGCTCCACTTTTAGTCACTATGTGCTCAAGCACTACAAGGAAATTCATTTTATCAGTACCCTAAGCAAAATATAATTACAAAGGTTAAAAAAATCACTTGCAAAAAATGATCCATACGATGTGTGAGAGCTCATCCAACCTTTACACTGGTAGCAGCTATGGAATTCCTTCCACGAGAATACAGACCTATTTTCAATATATCTACCCCTAGTATTTGTTATTTATCGATTGATCATTCATTGAGCAATTCCTATTTGTTAAGAACTGTATTAAGTGCCAAGGTATAATAGTGAGTATAAATAGTTTCTGCTATCAAGTACCTACAGCTCAGTAACCTGGCAACTGGACTAGAGCAACGTGATACATATACACTAGGCAGAGCCCCAGGGACTACAAGCTCAGAAAGAAGGATCCTGTGCAAGTCCCCCGAGGGTAAATGAAGAAATGCCCCAGAAACTGATGACTGAGCTGAGACAGAGGGACAAGTAGTCATTGATGTAGTGTGGGGATGGGATAGTGGGAAGCTGAACTTTTTTCAGCTTGGGTAATACTGTGTGGCCTGCATATTTTTGTTTGGGCTGTACTCCAGCTTTTACCAGCCTGGTTTTTTATTCTCATTTTACAAACAAGTAAAGGCATGTTTAGAGAATTTGAGAGTCTCATCCAAGGTCACAGAGCTAGTGAGAGTTCCAAGAACTAATACAAGTCTGTGTGACCACTATGGTTTTAGAGAAGAACGAGCGCCGGACTGGAAGTCAGGCAACTGGAAATCTATTCTGTCACCAAATCCCTGTGCAACCTTCAACAGGTCACTGAAAAGCTATGCTCTGCTTCCCTTATCTCTAAAATGAGGGGATTTAAAACTGATGACCTCCAAAGTTTCTCCAGTTTTCAGTCTGACACATTTAACTCTCTCCTGATTAGACCAATAGAAGTAGAAGAAAATTCTGAAAAATAAAAAGGAACTAATAACAATTATCTATAATAATTATTATTATATACATATGTGTATATGTTTGTGTGTATATATACATATAAAACAATAGTCACTCCTTTAATCTGTGTATATACAGGGGGCAATATGCCACAACACCTTCTAAAGCTCAACATAATTTTTTAAATGCTGAATGTGTTTTTTGGACTAATGATTCTTTTAGGTTAACAGAGATAATTGTGCAATGACTACAGTGTGATAGAATTTCATTACCTTGGTTTGTTTGAGGGTGTTTAATGGAGAATCAGACCTATGGAGGGGATTTTTGTGGTTAAGGATCATAAAAATTTTTTAAAGTTTTTCTACGTTTTTATTTTCTGATTGTTGTGTAGCCTGTGGCAAAGCCAACACTCTAAGTGTAATGAATAAGGCACTCAAGTTTCCTTGAAGAAAACTCATATACTCAGGGAAAGAAATGGTTTAAACACATAAAAATCAAAGAAGGCAGAAAATGGTTGTTCCAACATGTTTGTGAAATGCTGTATTTTCAGGGTTCAAGGAAAATCTTGTTAACAAAATCTTCTTCTAATCATAAAAAGCGTTTCTAACAGTTTTTCATTGGCTTTTCCCTAACACTGTCTGCTTTAGAGTAGTTCCTTTTGGATATCTCTTGGGGTTAAGAAAGATAAAGTGATCTATTTATTGCTACAGCAATTTATCCTGTTCTAATAGATGTAGAAATATTTTTACATATAGTATTAATATCATATCATACCACCCTATGATTTAGGCAATTTATTAGTTTCATACCACCCTGTGAGTTAGGCAATTTATTAGTTTATTAGTTAGGCAATTTATCATATTTGATTGGATAAAATAAAATCCTATTTATCATTTATAAAAATCAAATCCCAAGGCAGTTGTAACAAATTACCACAAATAGAGTGGCTTAAAACAACACAAATTTATATTCCTACGGTTCTGGAAGCCAGAAGTCCAAAATCAAGGTGTCAGCAGGGCCATACTGCCCCTGAGACTCTGAGTACCATCCTTCCCATCCTTCCCGAGACTCCGGGTACCATCCTTCTCATCCTTCCCGAGACTCCGAGTACCATCCTTCCCATCCTTCCCGAGACTCCGAGTACCATCCTTCTCATCCTTCCCGAGACTCCGGGTAGCATCCTTCCCATCCTTCCCGAGATTCCCATCCTTCCCGAGACTCCGGGTACCATCCTTCCCATCCTTCCCAAGACTCCGGGTAGCATCCATTACACCAGCTCTTCCCAGCTGCGCTGGTGCCATCGGTGCCCCATCCCTTGGTGTACAGCTGCATCCCTGCAATCTCTCTTCTGTTGTCTTATAGAGTTCTCTCTGTGTGTTTTCTGTGGCCAAATTTCCCTCTTCTTATAAGGAAAGCAGTCAAATTGGATAAGGGTCCACTCTAATGACCTCATCTTAACTTCATTACATCTCCAAAGACCTTATTTCCAAATAAGGTCACATTCATAGTGTCTGGGGTTGGAGTTTCGACATATATTTTTGGAGGATACAATTCAACCTGTAATAAGTGGCCTTGGTGTGGTTATTATTTTCATTTTATAAATAAGTGAATTAAGACATGGAGTATCTAAGTGGCTTCTCCAAGGTCATACAGAATGTTATTGGCAGAATAGAGACAAAATATACTGTCTCCTAACTCTTAAGTCAGGCAAAGGAGCATAGAAGGTTACTAAATCAGGTAATGATTTGCCTAGACTTAGAACTTGCATCATTTAATTATCTAGACATCTGACTTACATCAAGTCCAAATTGCTTGAACATGGGTCCCTGCTATGTTATCATTTATAAAAATCAAATCCAACTGCCTTTGGGTATAATTGTACCTTATTAGATAACTTTGATAGAGAAAAACATATTTCATTTCCAAAATATGTTTTATGGTGTCTACTTTCAGCTAACTTAGGTGCATAAATAATAGGCTATTCTTTAACTGTTTCCATTCATAACCCCAAACATTCTTTGGACACTGTGAATGGCGGTGAAATAAACCTGGAATAGTCTGTGGCACATAGGACAAGCTGGAACCTTTCTCTTCAGTGCATATGCCAAGAAATACTTCATTTTGGGTCATTACATAAGAGAGACAAAATTAAAAACAGATTATTTAACTGCCAGCATAGTATCCCAAAGAAACTGAGCCCTTTCTCTTTTCTCAAATAACTGCTGTATTTATCAACTGCATCTTCTAGCTAAACAGCAATCTTCTTTACATAAGCAACCTTCTCCATTCTGGGATTTCATTTACAGTCATACACCATTTCACAGTAGGCATACATTCTCAGAAATGTGTCATTACATGATTTCATTGTTGTGGAAACATCATAGAGTGTACTAACACAAACCTAGATGGCACAGCCATCTGTGCTACACACCTAGGCTACACGGTATAGCCTATGGCTCCTAGGCTACAGCTCTGTACATCATAGTACTGTATGAATACTGTAGGCAACTGGAATACAATGGTAAATATTTGTGTATCTAAACATAGAAAAGGTACAGTGAAAATATAGTATTATAATCTTATGGCACCACCTCCACACATGCTGTTCATCATTGGCTGAAATCTCATTATACAGCCCATCACTGCACTTATTAATGTGTCAGTCTAGTTGTGAAAAGTGTCTATGGGCCAGGGTACATGGCATGAATTAAACCATCCTATGTCCTCTCCTAACTCGTGTTATTTTAAAAATAAGAATCTGTAAGGAATTCCTTTGGAATCTCTGTATATGACCAACTGCCTGTTGGATGAAATAATAATTTCCAATTGTATAGACCTTTTTTTTTTTTTTTTTTTCTGAGACAGAATCTCCTTCTGTCACCCAGGCTGGAGTTCAGTGGCAAAGCTCATTGCAGCCTCTGCCTCCCAAGTAGCTGGGATCATAGGTGCCTGTTACCATGCCCAGCTAATTTTTGAATTTTTGTATTTTCAGTTTTACCATGTTGGCCAGGCTGGGTTGGAACTCATGGCCTCAAGTGATCTGCCCACCTTAGCTTCCCGCAGCATCCAGTCAATATGAAAGGTTCCACCGAGATTTGAACTCAGATCACTGGATTCAGAGTCCAGAGTGCTAACCATTACACCATGGAACCCTCCTTCCTGATGTCTTATTCTGAAAATACAGGCAGCAGAAAGGGATTCAGATGACTAATAAGACACTCATAGTAAAGATCAGTAAAGCCATTGAAAAATACAGACTCTACATGCATATTGATTTTGTATGTTATTGGCAAAGCTGGATTAATTGACTTATTATATCCTCTAAGTTGTACTTAATTGTGATAAAAGCCTTTATATCATTCATTTATTAATTCCTTCACCAACATTCATTGAGCTACATACCAGGCACTGTTGTGACACTGGGGATACAGTGGTAAATGAGAGAGACAAAGACCTGCCCTTTATCCTGGTAAGCAATTTTTATTCCAAAGAAATATCATAATGGCCATACACAAAGATGATGAGCCAGAAAGGTGACTTGCCTGAAAACTGGACAGCCTGGCCCTGGCTTTATCACTCCTATGTGCCTTCCGCTGTCTTGAGTTCAGGTAACTTGTTTGCAAATGAGACAACGAAATAAATAAACTTTAACACTGTCTTTCATTCTTCCTCTCCTATTAGCTACAACCCCATGACATCCCATGTGACAGACAACAAATTGTGAATACCTGGAGCTTATGTTAAGGCTTTGTCTAGAATTCAGAAATTACTGGGGAGCGAGAGGAGATTGCTATCTGAGATCAAAATACACAATCAACACATCCTGAACCACAGCATAGGTATGTAAAGTCCCATCCTTCAAGGGAGAGGGGACACCTGACCTGTATGTCTTGACCATTTTAACAATGTTAGCTGAGACAGTAGCACTGCTTTGTAAGATAGTAGCTCATAAATATTTATCACATGAATTCATGAGCCTTTCAGTCTTAAAATCCTGTGACATTATTGCACTACGTGGAGATAGTTTCTTAAAGGAAATATTTTTAACCAAAAATAAATGTCTTTTTATCTGACATTTGAGTTCTTTCTACTTTGTGAGATCAGAGGCCACACGCCTCTGACAGTCTCTAGAATTTCATGAGAGTTGCGGCTGTGTCAATTTTGTTCATCACTAGAACTCCAGCTTTAGGACAGTGGCTGGCACTCAGCAAATATTGGCAGAATGAATGAATTAATGAGAACTAATGAAGAAATTATCATTTACAAATAACATTCCTGAGGCATCTTGACTCATACAATCATCCTTTCGCCTCAAGTCTGAAAACCCCAAGACTCTTCTGAAAGGCCAGAACCAAATATTTTAAAGCAATCTTAAGAATATATTTAAACAGATTTATGTGCTTTTATCACATGCCTTTTTTTCTCTACCCCTTTTATTCTTGCCTGCCCAGTAAAAGATTCTTCTCCCCGCCCCATGCCTTCCCAGCACAGAGTGTGCAAGGCCCCTCCACAGTGCCTGCCAGGCTGGATGAAGGAACCAGGGTAAACTCAGAGGCAGCCTGCATTCATTGCCTGTGCTACATAATTAGAAGCTTCCAAGTCCTCAATTCCCTGTTCACCAATATAAGACCTTTTTATTAAAAACACTGGTTTTCAATTCCCACTGTATCCATGAGATAACAAGGCATAAAAAAGAAATTGGATGGTGCTAGATACATAAAGGTTTGGGAAAACATTGTTTAAATAGTGAAGAATTTATTTCTAGTCAAAAGTCTAAGAACAAGTCCATGAGGAGTTCAAAGGCATAAATATATATGAAATATGATATAAATGTACTCTCTTGCTCCCATAAATGTCGTAGTGTGCACTCATCTACAATGTCTCTCGCCTAACATAAGACCCCATTATGCATCACAAGATGGGGAATACAATGAAAGTTCCATTTAACAGCCCATGCCTGGTGTTGCAGAAATCTTCAAGGCCTACAGATACAGTTATTTATCACTTGTTATTCAAGAGCCTGCTCTGCAGTATCAATATAAGTAAACTAACTTTTAAAACTTAAAAATCTGTGATTAAAAGTGAGACCCCATTGGCCACATTGCCTCTACAGACTCTATTCATCAAGAATGGAGACTTCTCAATTCCACTTCTATCTCTTTAGGACCATCTGCCTTGATGCACATCTAACTCAACTGATAAATAGAAATTTCCCAGCTAGCTTGTCTAAATCTTGTGTTTAAATCTAGTTGCCCACCAGAACAAAGAAAGAGAAAGATGTTACCATTTGTCGAGCTGCCGACTAGGTATCTATTTATTTCCAGCAGAAAGGCAACATCAAGAAAGTGAAAATTGAAGCTGTAGAGAGACGAAAAACTATGAACTAACAAAATGATTCCAAAGGCAGAGCATTCGATGGACCTGGTTATTCATCATCCATATTCCATTGTGCTTTGTCCCACAAAAATAGTCCTTAATAGTATTACTTTCTGGTGTAGCTACTAGGTTGTGAGTTAATTCATTAAGAAGCCAAATTCCCACTCAAAAATCATGTTGTTTAGAGCAGCTGGCACAGAGCTTTGTAACAAAAATATTCAACAGATGATTTTGGTTCAAAGAATCTAATGCTATTTGCTTGCTGAGGAGGGAACAGAAGGTAGGCACAGTGAAAAACAGCATGGTCTTCTATTATTTAAACCTTTCGGGTAAAAACAAAGTATGTAATCCCAGCACCTTGGGAGGCCAAGGCAGGTGGATCATGAGGTCTGGAGATCAAGACCATCCTGGCCAACATGGTGAAACCCCGTTTCTACTAAAAATACAAAATCAGCAGGGCATGGTGGCATGTGCCTGTAGTCCCAGCCACTTGGGAGGCTGAGGCAGGAGAATTGCTTGAACCCGGGAAGCAGAGGATGCAGTGAGCCGAGATTCTGCCACTACACTCCAGCCTGGTGACAGAGCAAGACTCCATCTCAAAAAAAAAAAAAAAAATAGACTATTCTTAGCTAGACAGTGTTGCATGGTAGCAATCATTCAAACTCTGGCATCATATAGACCAAGGTTCAAATTGCAGTTTTTCAGTTATTATCTCTGAAACATGAATGTAATTCTCAGTCCTACCTATTGAATAGGAAGGATACTCCTGCCTTCCTGAATTGTAAAGATTAATCATAAGTACATATTAATATACAGCACCTATCATGTAAGTATTTGACTTATAGATGGTGCTAAATAAAGAGTACCTATGGTTTATGTCCACTAGGTACGACACTTGGAACATTGGTATGATGCTACATATCAGTGATGATAATACAGGCTTAATTCAGCTCAGTGAAGAAGGAATTTTCTAAGAGTTAGAACTGCCCAAAGATCAAATCAACTGGATTGCTTATTATGAGGTGGTGACTTCCCCATCATCAAAAGCCTTCAAGCAAAATCTAAATGACCTTTTACCAGGCATGACGAGTAGGGAATTAGGTACAAGACTTAAATTCTAACATTTAAATGCCAAATTTCTATGATGCCTTGAAGTTCCTGATAGCTTCTGAAACAATGAGCACAATTTTTCTGATTATTTTTTAAAACCAAAGATAATGATATTAGACAGAAGGGAGCAAATTTGTCACAAGACATTGAGTTTGGCTTAAATGGTAACTTTGCATGTCTAAAAAATTAGTATTCAGATTCATGATATTTTTTTTCCAACAGACCTTAGAAAAATAGGAAGATCTAAATGTTACTCAGCCTCTGGCTCCCAGTTGTCTGTTTAAATAGTTCTCACTGTTCCACTTCATCGTTTTCTCTCCAGTTGAGAAGCAGACATGACAAAGGTAGTTAAGCAAGTGCCATTGATCAGCCCTAGAAAAACATCCATTTACTTGCAATTCGTCAGGATATGCCCTGGGAATTATCTTCTCTAACCCCCTCTCAGTTTCTCCGTTGCCTATAGTTCTGTCCCTTCTTCCTACTCCATCCAGGAGTAGAAAAAAATATCTGCTTGTCTCATACACAGTTGTCCTCTCTTCTCTGAAGACCCAGCATACTCAGCCTTATAGAGAATTGCCTGGTCCCAATAAGGCTATTCTGTCACCAAATGGAATCGTCAAGCTACCCACCAAAAGAATTGTTTTCTTCCTCTCATTGCAAAGAGTTTCCTTTTGTCAGACGGTATCTACATAATACTAGAGAAAAGCAAAACCTAGGGATATGGGGGGAAAGATAAAGCTCTTGGGGTTTCTTAAGGCTTCAGGATCTTTGTAAAAATATCTGAAAATGTATTCAAAATTTCATGGGCATGTACACTTAGCTGGATGAGTGTCCATGGTTTCATCAGATACTTAAAATGCTGCATGATACAAAAATTGGTTAAGAATCAATGTCTTACAGGAGAAAAACTATTTGCAAATAATATATTTGATATGGGTCTAATATGCAGTATATATAAAGAACTCTTGCAATCCAACAATAAAAAGATAAATAACTGAATTTTAAAATGGGAACATTCTTCAAAGAAGATATACACATGGTCAAAAATGCATGCAAAGAAAATATACACATGGTCAATAAATGCATGCAAAGATAATCAGCATCATCAGTCATTAGGGATACCACTTAATACCCACGAGAATGGTTAACATAAGAAAGACAGATGATAACAAATGTTGATGTGGATTTGAAAAAATTGGAAGCAGTTTCTTTCTGACCAGTCAGATATTAGTCACAAATTGGTAACACAAATGGAATCTGACCAATTACCAATTTTATGGCATGGGTATCCCATGATGTAAATATAAGCATCTCCAGCTATTGGAACCCAGACAATGAGTAACCATCAGTGAGAAAATCTGAAAATTTGGCATCACTGACACATGGTAGAATCTTGAGGCTATGTTTCTAAATTGTTTATCTTCTCCACCCATACAGTGAAGTCAAATTATATCTTCCTCCATGGTGTCGTAAATGAGAATTAATGAAATTACATGCCTCACACCATTTGAGTTTTTGTCTGAAATGTCCCTGTGACTTTAAGGTGACATTCATGTGTTTTTTTGTTTACCAAAGAAAGTGTTAGTTTGAAAAAGCATTTGGATGGGTTGCTAAATACATTGTTTTATTCCAATAAAATTGACACACCATAGACAGAAAACTCATTTGAAAGCCAAGTGACCCTGTGTTTTGATTATTGTTGTTGCATAACAAGCTGACCCAAAGCTGAATGGCTTAAAATAACTACAGTATTCTATTTTGCTCAAGATTTTATAGGTCAGGAACTTGGACGGGACTTGGCTGAAGGCTTCATCTCTAATCTGTGTGACAGCAACTGGAGGGACTGAGGTTAGAGGATTCACTTCCAGGATGGCTTATTGCTAAGGTGACTGCCATCTAAGTACTCTTTGGTCTCTCTGTCTCCTCCTCCTCCCTCCCTCTCTTCTTCTCTCTTTCTTTCTCTTGGTCTGTCTTTCCATGCAGCATCTCATCATCCAGGGGGTCTCCATGTGCTTGGGGTTTCTGTGGTCTCAAGGAAGGCATGCTTCTTTTATGACACTGACTTCTAAGAGGGAGGAAGTAGTAACTACTGCTTCCAGGCCAGTTAAGAACAATGCCCAGAACTGGCACAATGTCACTTGTGCTATATTCTATTGGTCAAAGCACTCAGACCCTGCCTAGATTCTCCTCTCCCTTGTATCTAAAGGCATACACTCTGCCTCTAAATGAAGAAGTGGCAAGATCACGTTGCAGAAGGGTATGCTGATTAGGAGATACTGTTGCAGCTGTCTGTGGAAACCATCATCATATCCTGGAAAGTTGCCGTCAACCTTGTATCATGCTCTCAAGAATTGGTCTTTTTACGTGGAAAATGCAGGAATTGGATCAGGGTTCTACTTACAATCTTTTGGTTGCAAGAAACAGACACACTCCAAGTTATCTTAAGAAAAATATAGTTCTTATAGAAAAATACAACAGATTGCCACTAAAACGAGAAAGCCCTCAAGCACCAGCTATGCCCCCTGGCCTCTATTGATATGTTGGAATGTGTGGCCTTCCTCTCTTGGGATACTGCTGAGCACATAAATCTGATTTGTCCTAAACCTTCCTCATAGGCACACTCTCCGGTATCTCTGTAGAGTCCATCATTTTTAACCCCTAATTAAACACATTCTCTCCTTAGTTGCAGATTAAAATTCCATAGAAAATCGATTGCCCACCCCCTTCCTTTCACTGCAGCAATTGCATAAGCCTCTTGTCACTCCAAGGATTGGCTATGTTTTTTGTCAGTTACACTTTTTGTCTAATCAGCTATAGCAGTTAGGAGATGGGTAGGTTAGTGTTGAAGATAAAGATGGCATCACTTGGTCCAAAAAAAAATGTCTAACTGAAAGGCATGATGATCCATGAGTAATATAACTAAATAATCTCCAAAGCCATTCCAGCTCCAAGAGCGTATGGATTTTGTAAAGGTAATTTCCATTAGCTTGTGCAGTAACACAATAGCCTACTCATTTCGCAATGCCTCACAGAGTGCTCTAAAAAAAGGAGCTACTGTGCAGCTTCCATTCCCTAGAGAGAAGAAAGAGTGCTTCAGGGACCCAGCCTAATTTCCTATAGCCATTCTATTATCCCAGCTGTATCTATGGTTTCTATTAACCCTTCAGTGCTATTGATCAGCCTGGTCACAATGAAAGAGCTTTATTGAATTCCAAGTAATGGAAACTCATTACACGGCCCAGATAATTAATTACCAATTCTTTCCTTTTAGTGAAATTGAAACTGGCTGTGGAGAACAAGCTGCGTGAGCCCAGTAATGCAGCCTGTTTGAAGCTTTATTTAATGCCTATGAGGAGCACTCTACACTGGCCTTGGAGATGTGTTTGATGTAGTGCAGACCCTTTTTACAACCCAAGCACTTTCCTTTAAAATAAACCATCTTTTCAAATGGAATCAATTGAATGGAGGAGACACTTAAACTGTACAAAGTAAAAATATCAAAACAAAAATATAAATCATATAGGGATATGAAAGTAAGGCATTGCTTCACTGATACTTTTAAATCAGGTCATCAAAATGTTTTTGCTGAATAAGAATAAATGTTCTTATTCAAGTGGTTTACTTAAAGAAGTCAGAAATAGAGGTTGGGTTCATGTCTTCAATTTTGTCTTTTGTTCTCCTTGCCCCATATGACTTCTTCTAGTTATATCGCTGATGTAATTTTCAAAGAACAGTGAGTTATGATAGTAATATGTTGAGGACTGATAACATCATCCCTGGGATGGAACGAAAACTGAGAATGACAGTAGTTGCTAATGATAGTTAGTCTGGATGGAAATGCCTACTGTGTGCCAGGCACTGCGCTAGCTCCTTTACAAATATTGTGTCATTTATTCTCACAACTCTATGATATGGCTTATATTAACACCTATTTTGAAGGTGAGGATAACAAAGCTTAATCAAACTGCCCAACATCGCAGGGCTATGATCCCAGGAATCCAAATTTCTGTCTGGCTGACTCCATCTATTAAACCATGCTATCGCCCCCAGAACTAGTATGATAAAAAGACAAGTCATTTCAAAAATCATTTACAGGAAACACGAGAAAGACTTGGAGTTATACAAAGATCAAAGTGCAATATGAAAAAGACAATTATGCCTGGAGTTAAAGCATAAGAGAAAATAGTTCTTTTGTCACCTTCATGTCTCTTCTTATGACTACTGGTGGCAGTATGGAATGTAACAGTAATTTGTGTTTTGCAAAAATTAGCCCTAAGACATTTGAAACCTGGATGGCAAGTATAAAACCTAGAAAAGACAGACTCCGAGCCTTATACAATCCTCTATGTTATAAGCAGCAGAGATTTGTGTAATTTTAATTATACAGGATGAACTTGAATTTGATTCTTTCTAAAAAGAAGCATTGAAGTGACCAGGATGCTCTTCATTCTTTATATCAAACTGTATGATAACCATGACATTCTGCCTACTTGCAGAGAAAGAGCTATTCGACTCTCTGGTACTGACATATTTCTGCTACCAACAGTTAAAGTTCTCTGCTCATGTAGAATCAGCAGTGTTTGTCCCCAGACTGGCTCACACTAGTTGTGCTTGTTTTGGCAAATACACAATTTATTATTAGATAAACCAATGAAATGAGAAGTGGGAAAAGAAAGAGTCGTTGATTGTATTTTAAAAAGACAAAACAAGTTTGAATGCTTTAGAATACTTGAAAATCACTTAAACTATTGTTGTTTAGTTGGGTGTGGGTGAGACAACTGTTAAAATCAGAGATTTTATGAAAAACATAATTATTACTTAAATTGGCTATTTAAAACATAATTATTAAACATAAAAACATAATTATTACTTAAATTATGCACTTAAATTACTTCATAGGGTACTCCTAAGGACATGCTCTACTTTAAAGAAAATTAAAATTAAAATTATTGTGGGTAGAGTTAATGCAAGTAAGATGCAGATATCTTTGTCAGACTGACTCAAATTGACTTAATAAGCCTTGGTCCTACCTCAAAGTATGTACTTTCAATTTAAATAAAACTCCTACATAAATCATTTTTAATCCCACAATAATTATATATTTTTAAATAAATCAACCAGTTGCCTGTCCAGCCTGTCTAGGCTAAGAGGATTTCTGATATACCACAGGTTTCTTCATGGGAGGCAGAGTGAGACTTTATATCACACACGCTTTGAATTCTGAACATCATCTTATCTCCTTTATCCTAAAACTCCACTCTGTCCTGCAGCTGTTTTATGTCAGTCTAAATCCCCCAAACTCCTCATTCCTCAGCCATCTGTCACTGGCTATCTACCTACTACTCCCTCTTCCTCACCTCTTCTTAGAGAGGTCAACTGAGTCCCTTTGGCTTTCTGCAATTCTATCCCCATGTGCTCACCATAAGAAAGGTCCAGAAAGCCAAAGAGAAAGAAAGAAAGAAAGAAGGAAGGAAGGAAAGAAAGAAAGAAAGAAAGAAAGAAAGAAAGAAAGAAAGAAAGAGAAAGAAAGAGAAAGAAAGAAGAAAGAAAGAAAAAGAGAGAGAGAGAAAGAAGGAAAGAGAGAAAGAGAGAGAGAAAGAAGGAAAAAAGACTCTGCTTTAGAAAGTGAAGTAAAATAAAAGGTTATACCCGTATATATTCCCATTTTTATCCCATCTACATTTGAATAACTACTTGGGCAGATCTCCATTCATTCCTAGAAAGCTTCTTTAATGGGCTTTTTACTTTTAAAACATAAAGCATAGACTCTGCATAAAAATCAACTTCTTTGAAGAAATTTATCATCACCCGTCAGTCAAAACTCTGCAATGATGATGAAGTGGGAAAATTTAAAATGCTCTGTCGGGGAGACGGAAGTGCATCTAGGAAGAACAAGTTCTGAAGGATGAGTTGAGTGGTGGGAAGATAAGGACGGTGAGGCACCAACATGGACTCTATTGGAGGCTCAGCTTGTTAGATGGGAATTAATCTCCAGTGGTTATGGTGGCAAGTGCCAGAAGTTGACAGAACAGTTTTTGAGGGACTTGATTTAGCTCTTGATGTAGCAGGATTTGAGAGGAAATGCAGGGGATAGGAGAGAGTGTTTTCTAGTTTACATAGGACGGATTAGAGACAGAATGTGATGAAGCAAGCCAAGTGGCTATCTGGATATCTATGAGAAGAATATTGCAGGCAAAGGCAACTCCAAGTGCAAATGTCCTGAAGCTGAAGTGTGCTTGGTGTGTTGAAGAATAGCAGGGAGGCCAGGGTCGCTGAAGCTGATTGAGTAAGGAGGGGAGTGGCAGTGGGTAAGGTCAGAGGATGGAGAATGGCATAGTAGTTTCTGGGACACTGTAAAGACCGCTTTTACTCTGACATAACCAAGACTTTGAAAAGAACCTTAAGATGGGAAGAAAGAGTTCATATAAAATTAAATATTATGGAAGTGAAGAGATGTGACATTCATTTCCATTATGCAAGGGCTTCTTATGATGCAAAGGAAGAACTAGCAAAATAGAAGTGATGCCGAGGCACTTTCAAGTCAAAATATTATCTATCTATCTATCTGTAATATATATATGTAATATATATATATATAAATATAAATTAAAGGCAAGATTTTGGTCTTAGGTGTCTACCAACTGATAAAAATTATAAGGTTGACAAAGTGAATTTAAACAAAGGACTGTCAAGAGTCTCAGTAGTGTCAGGTATATGAGCACGAAGTCAGTTTTCTGGACCTAAGTGTCCTAATCTTACAAAATTAGGGACTTAAATAGTAAGATTCCTATGACCTCCAGGTGAAATTTGGGTTGTGCTGCTGATATTTGATGGTGTGTGACTTATGTCTGAACAGTCACAAATCTGGAAGGAAGAGGAGAAAGAAAACTTTGTATTTCAGAAAGACTCTATATACTTCTGTTCAAATTCACCAACTGAGCAATTCCTTGAGCATTCAGGAGAAAACTAATATAATTGTGAGAGATTTCACACCTAACCCAGACAAATAAAGGTTACAAGATAACATTTTTGTAATAGAAATTACAAAACTGTCACAGAAGTAAGATAAAACAATGGGGCATTTCTACTATCAGGGTATCTACTGGAGTCTCCTTCTTCTAAAAGTACAGCATCTGATAAGTGCTTGTCTTGCTGACAATTACATCTTTCAGAAAATGAAGGGAGCAAGAGGGACATTATAGGTAAGATGCAGATGAACAAGGAAGAATTGGTTCATTAACATGAAATGGACAGATACATACCCTACATTTTAGATTATCTATTTCAGAGAGTTTACAGGAAAAAAAAGAGATGGTGCCATGGATAGGAGACCATATAGTAGAATGTCACTTGCATGCAGAAGGAGGTTTTGCTATATGAAATTTTGACTGTGCGACTGTAAATAATCCCAGGAAAAAAAAAGAAGAAAGAGCTCTTAAGAAACCAGAACAGAGGAAGGCACTTTTAAGTGTAGGTGTTAAAAGTATGAAGGGAAGGACAATAAGAATAGTTCACAAAGCACTGTATTAGCTGTGTAGAGGTTTAGTAGATAAAAAAATGTTCAACATTAATCTTAATTTTCTTTAGAGATCAGTTGTTTAGAGCTGCACTGGCCAAGACAGAAGCTACAAGCTATTTATGGCTATTGAGTATTTGAAATGTAGCTAGTGCAAATTCAGATACATTATAAAATACACTTAGTGCAAAAGAATATGAAAAAATAATGTCTCATTAATAATATTTATATTAGTTCATGCACATGTTGAAATAATAATATTTCGAATATACTGGGTTAAAGAAAATACATTATAAAATTAATTTCACCTGTCTGCTTTTTAAATTGTTTTAATAAAGCTGTAGCTACTAGGAAAATTTAAATTACCTATGCAGCCTGCATTTGTAGCTCATACTGCATTTCTATCAAACACACATAACATACCCTCATTTTGTGACAGAGGACACACACCTGAAAATGTTAAAAAAATTCTTCCAACTCATAGAACTACTATAATTATTAAATAATGTGTGGGCCAGGCACAGTGGCTCATGTCTGTAATCCCAGCACTTTGGGAGGCCAAGGTGGGTGGATCACTTTGAGCTCAGGAATATGAGACCAGCCTAGGCAACATGGTGAAGCCTCATCTCTACAAAAAAAATAAAATAAAATTTAGCTGGACATGGTGGCACACACCTGTGATCCAAGTACTCAGGAGGCTGAGGCTGGAGAATCATTTGAACCCAGGAGGCAGAGATTGCAGTGATCCCAGATCGTGCCACTGCACTCCAGCCTGGGCAATGCAAACAGACTCTGTTTCAAAAAAAAAGAAAAAGAATGTGTAATTATTTGTTTAAAGAGACAGAAAAACAACAGAGGTTGAACTAATTGCTAAACATAAAAAAATGAAAATTCTCAAACATAAATGAGACAAAAAAAAACATAAAAAGAATGGGCCTTCACCTTGGGGAATGGTGAGTGGGAATAGAAGTGTATGTCCAGCACAGGGGAATCAGTATCTGCATGTTGTTTGTCAAACTTTTTGTAATCTGAGCATGCAATGAGAAACTTGAATATGTCTTGACAAAAACCATAGGAATAATGGAGTATTTTAAGTAAAGGTGCTTTGGAAATGGAAAAAATATTGCCTGAATATGTCTGATAAGTGGTTCACTTCACCAACGTAAGGACTGAGAAGGTAAAACCTCTTTTACTTTCTAAAAAATGGAAGTCTAGTATCTTTTCCTCGAAGTCCACTCTTTCCTAGCTTCCTCTCCCCTTAATGGCATCTCACAAACCTGGGTTCACACAATCTATCCCAAAGGTTTAATTCTTGCTTCTAAGTACCACGGGAAGAAAGAGAACTGCAACTAATCTATTGTTCCACAAGTGATTCTAAGCCTGCCACACGGTGGCGCTGATGAACACTGGTTCTTGCACAGCCCAGTAGCCACTGTCCAGCGCTAGTCCAAATCCTTGGATAAGAACCTCCCAGCCATAAACTCTTCCTCTCCCTCTTCTCTTTCCTGTTATTTCTCACTGAACTTCCAATTCTTGCAGATTTTTAAATGCAGAACATATTCACCTTCCACACTTAAATTGCTTTAGATAATATTTTCTTAAACTAAGATAGTGTCTTTCCTTCTCTGATTCTGGCCACTAAAAATGCTTCATTCTCATCTTACTACATTATAAATAATAGATTAGAAAGTTACAGGTGGACAAATTATAAGGTTGTTAGCACTGCCCACAACTGCATTGGGCTACTTGTGAAGTAGTCCCTGAACACTGAAACTTAAATGACCATTGTCAAGAACATTTTAAGAAAATTGTACAGGAAGCAGCTAACCTGAATTTTTCAAACCCTGCATATTCCCAAAAGGAGTGGCCTGTATCAGGCCATTCTTGCATGGCTATAAAGAAACACCTGAGACTGGGGAATTTATAAAGAAAAGAGGTTCAATTGGCTCATGGTTCCACAGGCTTTACAGGAAGCATGGTGTTGGCATCAGCTTGGCTTCTGGTGAAGCCTCAGGGAAGTAACAATCAAGGAAGAAGGTGAAGGAGGAGGCAGGTGTCTGCCAAGCCTTCTTCACTTTTGCATACTCTGCATGCCCACAGGCTTAACATCACATGGAAGCCACCAAGGCTTATAGCTTGTACCCTTTGGAGTAGTGGCCCCAGCTGTACCTGGTGCCCTTTGAGCTGAGGCTGGAGCCAGAGGGCCCAGGATGCAAGGAGCAGCTGCCTGGGGTGGCACAGAACAGGTTACCAGTGGCTGGGGAGGGTCAACGGTACCTGTGTTAACCAGGTACAAAAATATAGTTAGACTGAATAAGATCTAGTATTTGATAGAACAACAGGATGACTATAGTCAATAATAATTTATTGTACATTTAAAAATAACTAAGAGTATAATTGGATTGTTAGTAACACAAAGAAAAGATAAATGCTTGAGGTGATAGATACTCCATTTACCCTGATGTGATTATTATGCATTGTATGAAGGGAAAGACAATAAGAATATCAAAATATCTATTTCAAAATATCTCATGTAACCCATAAACATATATACTTATGTGCCCACAAAAATTAAAATTAAAAAATTAAATAAACCTTTAGAAGTACTTCAGGAATTTAAGAATAGACATGTCTGTGAGAGATTACAGGTAAATTGACTTGGCTCCAGTAATTGGAAATACGAAATTTAAGGACATATGAACTGACCAAATGGAAGCTTTCATTGAAAGAAAGAAAGTTACATAAATTTCATAAAATTATGGACTAATGTGATAGAAAAATCCTTGAATATATGCCAGTCTAACTTCCTCATCCCAACTATGTTCTTTTCAAAATAGCATATTTCGTTTACTGAGTAGCCAGTATTACAGCAACAATAGAAAATCCAAAACATCCTGAATTCCACTACCATAGTACATAGAGTCAGATAGACTTGGGTTCCTTGCCATTTAGTAGCAGTGTTACCTTGCATAAGTCACAAGTTTCTTTTACTGTTAACACTATCCTGTAATATAAGGTTACAAACCAGAGGACTACAAATTTCAAACCAGAGCAGCTACATGATTTGCCCAAGGTCACTTGGCTAGTCAACAGAAGAACCAGAGCTAATACCCACATTGTCTAATTCTTTGTCCAGAAATCCTTCTTCTCTATCATATTTAATGTAAAGTAAAATTGTGGGCAAATTTTCAGGGAAATAATGGTTGAACAGAAATAGATTACCTATTAGTGATAAGAAGCAGACCAATTCAACCAACAGAGTTCCAGAGAAACTGAGAAATTGGAGACATCTGTAGCCATGGCAGGTGGAAGGCTTAAAACAGAGGATTGTATGAAAGCCTGTAAAAAGAAATTGGGTCCCATCTGCATTCAATATAGAAGGCAAAAATCTCTATCCTACATTGCAGGAGAAGAAGTAAGATCTCTGAAGAACTTGAGCCAGGGAAGCCCAGACCCAGTGATAACATGCATGTGAAAATTTCTGGTTGGGGTATAAATCTGAAAACAAAACCCACCGTAGAAAAGAATAATGCTGTCTGAGTCAATTTATATGAACTTCAAGGACACGTAGTACTAACCAAGAAGGATAGAAGTCGAAATAGTTGGAGAGAAGAGAATCACTGATAGGGAAAGGGCACCTGGAAACTCTGGGGACATGGAAATGTGTAGCATCTTGATGTAGATGAGAGTTACACAGGTACATCTACATGTAACCATTTGTAAAGCTGTGCACTCAAGATTTGTATATTTTACTGAATGTACTGCATGCTTCGATTTATAAAAAGAATCCAGAAGTCTGTTAGTATTAAATCTAAGCTTTTCAGGCTCAGTAAAGTTTTCATAACAACATAAGTAAAGAGATCTCCAATGCAGAATTGATCCCTTATTTTGGTTCTCTTTTTCACCCAGAATACTTGATTTTCAACTTTATTGGGTGAAATTTTTTTGAACTTTTTGAACTTTCTTTACATTTATATAACTAGCCCATTCCAATTGCATTTCCTCAATCCTAACCACTGCTTCAAACAATATTTGGAGATACACGTTTTGAAACAAATATATGACACATTATTATTGATCTTTAATAAGCCAATCAGTACAAACTTCCTTGTCACTGTTTACTTCCCTCCCAATGTAACTATAATTTTAATTTCTATCAACAGAAATTAGTTTTGCTTGATATTGAACTTTATATAAATGAGATAATACAATATATACTATTTGGTGTGGGGCTTCTTTCATTCAACATGATGATTTTGAAAAATAGTACTTTGGCATATGCAGGCAGACAGGCTTAACTGCATTAAACTGAAAACAGGGGAGTCAGGATCTGGAATTAGTTCTCCCCCCTGTCCTACAGAAGGCGCTGGAGCACCTGATTTAGTTGCCAATGATGGACATAGGTCCAGTCAAGCAATGGAACGAGACATTTGAAGGTTCAGTAACAGACAATAGGAAAACGTTGTAGTGAAAATGTTGAGAAGAGAATAAACAATCAAAAAGACAGAGGTTCCAAAAGGAAGCAATGGTAATCTGGCAGACAAGTGGACTAGTCTACATTGGTAATTCAGGAGCAAGAGAGTCTTGGATGGAAGACATACGTAAGCAGCAAAATTTGTCAGCAGATACTAGAGCGCCAGTACATTGATCTGGGGCCAAAGGAGGTGGGGCAAGTAACCACTGTGTTCAGGGAAAGGAATTATAAGGGGCACAAAGCAAACTGGTGGCAAGAGTGACTTTATACTCTGTTTTCTGAGTGTTTTGGCTTTAAGTCATTTAATCTGTGATCAGGATTTGACTGCCTGTTCCTCTTTATAACAAGAGGGAGGATGAGTGGTGAATTTTAGGCAAGGTCAAAAACAAGTAAACATCGCTTTCCTAAGCGTGGAATTCAATGACAAAAATTACTGGCACAATTTCCGCTGGACGAAGAGATGTCCAATGCTGAGTTGGAAAACTACAATTTCATGGGAAAGAAATCTCAATAAGGAAAGAAATTTGTCAACTTTTCTGAGTTCCTTAGAAAAAGTAATTTATCTGTTTGACAGGTTTTCCAGTGTGGTTCTTAGATTTCTACATCAAAATTCTTCAGTCTTTTCCTAAACCAACAATACAAAATTTCTAGGAGTAGATTCCCTCTACTCTGCTATTCTCAATAAACTGCTCAAGTGATTCTTATGCATATTAAAGTTTGAAAAGCATTGTTTTAGACTAAGAAATAAGTCATGCCTGTATGGTAATAAATAATTAACTTTGTAATTTTTGTTTACTTGAATCTTAAAGGATTAGTTATTAATCCCCTTATAACACGAAAGAGTTAAAATTCTGAATTTTTTTCCAGCGCTATCTTATGAATATAAAATTCCTTGTCATCACCATTTGTATAGCTCTAATTTCACTTAGTCCATATTAAATAATATATTTTCCAAGTCCAAACATAAACATATGTTTTAATTAAGCTTATACATCCTTCCATGTCCCAGCATAAAATATAGTTTAATAAACTTTCTAAAACTGCAACTGTTAATTAGGAAATAATTTTGAGAAACCTTCATTTGAGAAAAATACAATAAAATCAGTTTTTATAGCAAACTGAGGCAGCCATATATCATCTTATAACCTCGCGATTTTCCCATCAGGCTTCACTGCAGAACAACTTAGCACACAAACACACAGCTAATGTATTAATTGTTGTGTGATTGCAAACATAGACCACTATGTTACACAGAACTTCCTTTAGAAGCAGTCACAGGAAACATTTTGAAATGTAATGTAATGCTGGGTTTCTCTAGATTAACTCATTTGTTTATATGGACACTGAAGATATTCTAACTATAAATATTTTATTTTTCATTTTTGACTCTACTAAGTTTAAAGCTACATTTTTTACTCACTATTCGATACATAATCATTTTATATCCTAACTCTATCCCTGGTTTCACTTCATTTTCCCAGTGTTCTCTTCTATTATCTGCCTATCCTTATTTCCCCATAAATTTCACTTTTTATCATATACATTAATTTAAGGACAAATGGTATTAGAATTAGAAATTGTAGAATAAACAACCCCATCTTATTAAATTCTGCATTGTAGAAAAATTTCTGTCACTAAACCAATTTGAAGTTCCTAATATTTCATTCTAGTTTTAGACCCCACATAAATTTCTTTAAAAATCTGAAGAAAACACAAAAACACTTTTAGGTTCTTTAAAATTAACTTAGTTATTTTATAGAGGAAGAAAATAAATTAAAATATAAAAGCCAAGGATTTTCAGATTTGTATGTGTGTGACAGTTAAAACATTATAGAGTAACTTTGATAATTAATAATTTTAAGGCATGAAAATATACTTATCTTGATATTTTTCTAGATGAACATTTTATTATTAAATTTTTGCTAAACGTTAAAATTTTCTCATTGTCCCTGTTGCATTCTAATATTTTTAAGTTATTTCCTTTCTTTAACACCAGAATCACTTTTTATTTTTATTTCTTTAGAGATGAGGTCTCACTCTATCATCCAGGCTGGAGTGCAGTGGTGATATCACAGGTCACTGCAGCCTCGAACTCCTGGGCTCACGTGGTCCTCCCACCTCAGCCTCCTGAGTAGTTTCAGGCACATGCTACCATGCCCAGCTAATTTTTTTACATTTTTTTAGAGACAAGGTCTTGCTAGGTTGCCCAGGTTTAGAATGAATTTTTAAATTCACAATTTTAAAAGAACATTCTATGGTCCAAAATCCTGTCCATGTGCATTTATACATAATTTGTTTTCCATTCAAAAACTAGAACATCCTTTTAATCTAAGGTTATCTAACATTTTGAGTCTTTCTACAATCATCAATATAATATATTTTCCCCAATGTCACATTATTCAGTGTTCTGGTTTCACTGTATAATCAGAAGTAGGTTTTAGATATGAAAATGATAACTTTGACCTACCAGGCCATTTTGCTGTTTCCTCTCTATCTCTTTTCCACATGTGACAATTTTAGGTTATTAGGGATTAAGCTTGTTTCTGTCCAGCAACTACTCCCCCATGCTGTCAAGTGAGTGACAATAGTATACAATGTAAATAGAACTCATAATCTGAATTATTCTGTCAGATTCAGGCCACATCAGCGATCCAAGTGAAAGATGGAAAATGCTTCCTCCCTTGGTAAGAAAAAAGAGTACATCAAATTCTACTCAGGTCATACAAAATCTCACAGAATCTCCAAGACTAGGAAATTAATATTTGACTCACCTGAATATAGAGCAAGAAATCCAGCAGCATTTTCCTTATTATGAATTTACAGAATACCACGACAGTGAGTTCTGAATTCCTGCATTAACTACTCTTGGTCTTGAGGTTGTTTTGTTCTTTAGTTTTACTAAAATACCCTCAAGGAGGATTAAACTTTGCTTGGTCAAATTCCAATTATCATAACTTCTACATGCTACATGCCAACTTATGAATATTTAGCCTTCTCCTCATATTCAAACCCATCCAAATAAAGATGAGAACATAAAGAAATGGCCCCTAACAGGCATGATTATCCACTCTAAAGAAATGCCAGTGTCTATGGATTTGAGATATGAAATGTATTTAATATTTAAAAGACTCTTTAACAAGATATGAACTTGCCTCTTCAATTAATTATATTGATTCAGGCACTTGTCTCTCTTTCACTTCAAACTTTTAAACAAAGTGTCTCAAGCATTTGAATTTGGCACTGGAGGAGAGGCAGGCATTGGCTTAAGTTGTTCAGAGGTATGATCAGAAAGAAGCTTTAACAATGTAAAAAAATGCACAATCAACTTCCATTATCTTACATTTGATGTTGCTGGTGCCATCAAACAAACACTAAATAACAACAAGCAAATTCTGTTGAAATGTTTAGCTAAATGGAACCAAAACAGTCACAGTTGACAATTTCATAAATACATTAATTAGAAGTGTCTCCAAATAGCATGTGATTTTGAATTATTAACATAAAACACTGCATTATAAATGACTGCAAATTGCATTCCTAGTGTTTTCCATGCTTAATTTATTATGCCGTAGGAAAATTTGCAAATTACTTCATTGTTTTATATTCAATGGCTAGTTTATGTGTACATCTTTCATTTAAGATAAAATTAAACCACACTATACATACATGTCACGTGGCATGTTGGAGGAGATAATCTATAACTCAAAGTTGGGTCAAAAATGACGAGTCTCTCTTTCATATGAGTACTTTGCATTCACAGTGATTTGTTGTGAAGATTCCACAAGTTCCTGACTACCATCCTCTGTCTCAATGCTCTCCTTTTTTCCCCAGGGATGCATTCCATCCATAATAATAACTAATTTTCAATAAACTGCCCAAAGCATCACTTTTCATCAGTGAGTACTTCTTGATACCGTATCTATAAACATGTAGAGATTAAAATCTCTTAGTATGCAATAGCCAAGAACCTGGCCAAACTTAACCTTGATCGATGTTGTCACTCACAGTACAAATTATGAATATGCTTCTTCATTTGAATGAAATGGGCTGTATGAAAAATTTTAAACGTTATAGTTCACCTATGCATATGTTTTTCCACTCTCTGCATTTCTTATGATTTTCCTTTTTGCTTCACATTTATATTGCTAGTTTATCCAAACACCTTCTAAATAACTGGTTTTTCACTTATGGTTGGTTTTGTTTTTAGGTGTAAAGCCCCTTTGTGAAATAACACTTAAAACCCATTAGCCCCAATCTAAATAGAGTAAGCCTTATCCAGATACATGAGAAACTAATATAGTACGAATCTTTAAGTTACACACAAACTGATTTACTTTTCTGTTAAGCATAAGCATCTCAGGACAGGAACCTCTCCAGGTTCTTCTTTCTAACACAGCTTACTTCCCTTCTCTGGGGATATCAAGATGTTGATTTGCCCACATTTTAAATGAAGAGTGGTCACTGTGGTTTAAAAGCCAAGCACTATACTGTGATTTCTTTTTTGGAGTGGAGGCAGGGTCTCACTCTGTCACCCAGGCTGGAATGCAGTGGTGCAATCACAGCTCATGGCAGCCTTGACATCCCAGGCTCAAGTGATCCTCCCACTTCAGCCACCCAAGTAGCTGAGACTACAGGCATGCACCACCATGCCCAGCTAATTTTTAAATTTTTTTTGTAGAGACAGGATCTTGCTATGTTGCCCAGGCCAGTCTCTAACTCCTGATATCAAGTGATCTGCCTGCCTTGGCCTCCCAAAGTTGTGGAATTACAGTTGGGAGCCAACATGCCAGGCCAGATTCTATTTTTGTCTTCATATTCCATCAGTGTTGCAGAACCATAAACTGAACTAATACTTTCCTCTCTTTGTTTTTAGATCCATTTGGTAACTGGTAGTATTATCCACCTTTTAGTTTATGGAAGAGAGAACCACTTATGCCTGTTTAGCATAGGCCATATGGTCCAACTCAATTTGCTGATGTTCTGAAGCAGAGATTCATGTACAAACACAGCTAATGGTGGAATGTTTTCTTTTGATATTGAGTTCCAGGCAATAGACTATTCATTATACAATGTTTTATTTGGTATTTTAAAAGAATTATGATTATTACATTAAAGGGTATAGTGGAAAGTGAGTAAAGTAGGTAAATTCCTCTCCCTAACAGATGAGGAATTTAAGAGTGAAATAGAAATAATGACACAAGAAAGTAATTATAAGGGATTGACAGACTAATCAACAGACTGAATATAGCTAAAGAAACAATGAGTGAACTTGAGGAATTGTCAATAGAAAATATCCAAACTAAAACACAAAGGTGTGAGATAAAAGAAATGGTACCCAAGAGCTAATATGTGTGTAATTGGAGTCCCAAAAGGCAAAGAGAGAGAGCAGGCAGAATAAATATTTGAAGTGATGATGGGCAAGAATTTTCCAAAATTAATGAAAGAAAGTAATAATTTTAAAAGACAGCATCAAGAATTTCTGGGAACCTCAACACACACAAATAACAACCATTATGTATATTTTACATACAACAATATGTATAAAAGTAACTATATAACAAAAGTAACCCAAAGAATGGAAGTGAGGAACTAGAAATATGCAATTATAAGTCTTATACTTTGAGGAAGTATAATGCTATTACAAGAAAGACTATGTTAAGCTAAAGATATATATCATAAGTCATAGAGCAAACATCTCCTCAAAATAGATATAACTATACACTGAGAGTAGAGATAATAAAATTTGAGAATACTCAATTAATTCAAAAGAATAAAGAGGAAAAAGGAAACAGAAAAACAAGATAAAGAGCAGGCAAAAGAAGGAAGATTTAATAATTACATTTATGGAAATGGTCAGACATCTCAAAAGTCAGACATTCAGGTTAGATTTTTAAAAATCAAGATCCAACTTTACACTGCCTATAAGAAATCTACCTAAAATGTAATAACAGAGATCATAAGAGGTGAAAATATCATGCAAATACTCATTAAAAAAACTGAAGTGACTGTGTTACTATCAGGTCAAATAACCTTCAGAATAAGATTATCAGGGATAGAGACATTATAATGATTAATTAGACAATTCAAGAAGACTTAACATTCTTAAATATGTATGCACCTAATAATAAGACCTCTAAATACATAAAACAAAAACTAATAAAAAAAAGAAAAATCCACAATTAAGTTGAAAAGTTCAACACTTCTCACTCAGTAATTAATACAGAAAGTAGACTGGAAATTGTAAGAACACAGAAGATCTGAAGAACACTATCAAAGAACCACCAAAATATACTCCATTATGGAATAATTTTGCTGATCAAATACCACCACAATAACATAGAAAGGGTTGACTGATACTACATTTTCCAATAATTTATTTACTTCATTTATTATAAAAATGTCCATGAGTATTATCTGGATATTTTTTTGGGAATTGACTTTAGTCTAAAAGTTATCAAATAGAAGCACTTTCTCTGAGCTAGTTTATCCGGAATGAAAGTGGCTAGAAATCATTACATTAAGATATCCACCATATAACTGTATCATATACATTTAAAATCACACCTAAAGCACTGCATTTTAATCTAGTTTTAAATTTACATTTAGAAACTTTATTTCCCTGGTTGACAACTGAAAATTAATATGCCATAAGCCCTTGGTTATTCACCTGGAGATTATTGCTGTTAAGTTTGAGAGAAGCATTATTTAGGAGCATTATTTAAGTAACTTACAAGATAAGGTCTTAGACATATTCATCCTACTATTTCCCTTATCAACACTAAAAGCTTTATACATTTTGAATATAAACATTAATTTCTATTTGCTAGTATAAAATTTTTTATTTACCCTCATTATCTATATTCCTAATTTCCATTTTGCTGTTTGAAAGCACAGATGTAATTATAAGAAACTAAGTCATCATAGGAATCTCTTTGAAATCTCAGAAAATCAGGCAGACTGTAAGTTTTTAAGGTTATTAAACGTATATTCAGAACAGTGTACTAGTGCCTCAAATGAATAAGGATCATAAAGAAATTACCTAAATCAAGATCCTCTAGCTTGATTATTATTTTCCCAGGGAAAGGAAAAGACTAGTTTGCTCTTTCCCTTCCAGGCCCAAACTGGATGCTACTTTTAAACAATTGACATAATTAAAAAACAGTAATTCATTATATTGTAGCAAGCAGAGCAGACAAGATTCACAGATTTGCTCACATAATTTAACTTTTTTTATTTTTGACAATATTGTCAAGATGTTGTTGATTCTGAAATTATAATTTTACATTCGCTTTTTATCATCTAAGATTATTAGCAGTCTTTAAATGAAGTGATTTTCAAAATCAATCTTATCTTCAATCATGTACTTCCTGGTGCCAAAAAGCAAGATCATTTCTAATTGATGACAGTTAGCTCAGTCATTTGTATTCTTGTTTTCATCTCATTACTGCACTGGTATCATTAAAAATGGCTATTCATTTCTCTACTAATTTCACTTCCCAAAATAGCATGTTTTCTACTAAGAAATGTTAGTAGAAAGAAATGTTACAGTTGCCCAAGTTTCCCCACATATAACAAATGTAATACAGTGAATGTGTATAGAATTCAATAAAGTTCTAAAACACAGTAGTTTACTTAACATTTTCTAATGCTGTGTTTACAGTGTTGGGTTTAGCCATTGGAATTAAAATTCACAAAGTTTTCTTCTATTACTAGTTGAAAATCTGTGGGAGAAATGTTTCTTCTTCCTGAGGCCAATCCCTGCTCCTGGGCTTTAGATTCCATCCCCTTCCCTCCCATCAGCTTAGGACATGCCTTTATCAACCATTTCTTCCCTTCAGCAACCATTTTCTCTCTATATCTCCTTTCAGTATTGCCTTTTCTTCTTCATACATAACTTGTTTAAATCTTACACATCTAAGGAAACAAATAAAAACATCAAATTTGAATTGCCATTTTCTTAATTTCTCTCTCCTCCTGTCCCAGCAGATCTGTTGTCTACATTCATTGTCCTTATTTTCTCATGTGTAATTCTTGCTTAAATCCACTACAGTGTACTTTCAACCTCACCACTCCACTAAAATTGCTTTTACCAAGGTGACCAATGAACTCCTGACTGCCAGACTTAATACATTTGTTTCTTTTAAATTTTTCTCTTGGAAGATTCCTCTGTGAATTTTACATTTGGCTATTTCTGATCTCCTGAGCTTCCCTACTTCCATGACTTCTATAATAAACATTGCCTTCCAATTTCCCTACTCTTTCTGGCCAGTCCTATTCAGGGTCCTGTTTGAGCTCATCTTTCTCTGCCTGTCCACTAAACATCAGCAGTCACCCAAGCACTGCCACCATACCCTCTCCTTGGTTCTTTTCATCCTATCCACTTTCATTACCTCACCTATCAGTACTTTCACCTTGCTTTCTTATTTAAACTCCAGATCTCTATATTCATCTGCCTACTAAAAATCTAAATTTGAAATCAATTCAGAAGTGAACACATTCTCTTTCGTGCCTCACAGGTTCTGATCCAAAGTTCTGTTTCTTCAGGAATAATACCCTACCAACCCAGGTTCTCATCCTCCTGGGGTCATTCCCACCCACCCTATTTAATTTTCTTTTGTGTACCTCTACCCTGTCTCCTTCTCTGAATCTCCACAGCCAACATCTTCACTTAGAGAGTTCATATGCACCATCATCTTTCACCGTGATTACCATGACACTCTTTCAATGGCTTTCGCTGCCTCCAATCTTACAACATAAGAGTCCAGCTCTCTGCTTCCACCAGAAATGTAAATTGACAAAATGCAAATTGATCGTGTCACTTCACCCATTTTATAATCCCTCAGTGGTTTCCTATTTCTTATAATATTTACTAAGAACTTCAAAGCCCTTAACAATCCCCCTGTTCGGTTCTTCAGTTTCATCATTCTTGGTGACCTTGAAGTTTCATTATTCTTGGTGACTTTGGAATGAATCCAAGTGTTCTACTTGCAATTACCCTAATATAATATATTATCTATATTCTCTATGGCTTTACATATATTTTCCTTTCTATTTGAACTGCATTTGCCCTCTTCTCTAGCTTCTGTACCTATGTAAGTTAAACTCATCCTTCAAGGACCATCTCAGATGTCAATCACCCTACTGTCATATAACTGTTATATCATTGTCTATTTTCTCACTGGCATGAAAATCCTCAATGTTCAAAAGATGTTTTATTTATCCGTGTGCACTCAGTGCACCTGCCACATAGTTGGTGCTCAAGAAATGGCAGGAAAATGTATCAAAAATTCAACAAATTGAGAAATCACAATTTATTAACATGATCAGGAAAGTCCTTATGGAGAAATGAGATTTAAAGAGTAAGTATGATAAAGAGGAAATTTTGAAAAACTGCAATTTCATGGAAGGAAAAAGACTGTCCAGATATACTAGTTACAAATAGTGGGCTTCCCAATCAGACTGAAATTGCTTGATAAAGGAGAAAGAGAAGTCTTGGAAATGTAATTGTTTACTGGAATGCCAAGGCAAGGACTTTAGAATCTGTAAGCCATAGGAAGGAACTACAGTTTTGTGACCAAGGAAGTGGTATGGCCAAAGCAAACGTAGCCAAGCCTAACACAGTATCTGGCCCACCTGGAAAAAAAAATTAACCACAAATTCCTGAGATCCACTCTAAGAGTTTCTGATTCAGAAGTTCCCCAGGTGACATATGCATAGCTGAATTTGAGAACCGCCACCCTAAAGTAACTGTTTTTGAAGATTAATCTCATAGTAGGTAATAAATTTATTTTAAAATGCCCTCTTTGTTACTGATTTACCTTGATCACAGACTGAGTTATAGTGTTTAATAATCATTTACACACATAGTACCACTCACATTTATCCATAAAGTTTTTTAAGGGAAAATAATGCTTAATTCATTTTTAAGCTTCTGAATCCTGGCACACCACATGGTATATATTTTGATCTAAACAAATTTTCATCAAATAATTGATAAATATCTTAAATGACATTAAAAATCACAACTAGTAGTTTCTAGCTCAAAATAGAGAAATAAACAGTCACCGTTTTTCTCCCATTTTTGACTCCACAGATGATGATTAAAAATATACTGTAGGTTGTAGGTATAAATAGAGAACTATGAAGAAAATGCGGAAAAGACCACAGTGGACAAGCGCTTTTAGTAAATTTACCTTCGACATAACTTCGATGTGGTAATATTAAAAGATGCATATCAAAATAAGCCATAGCTAAAAAACAGCCAAAGGCATTTACAGTCAAGGAAGGATTCCACCCTTCTTTCCACCCTCCTGAATCAAAAGAAGAGTAAATTATGTAATTGGTAGGAATATATTTGAGCACATCTCTGAGTGGTCACTTTAGGAATTGGCCAGTCTATTGAAGACCTCCCACTCTGTTCCACGTGGAAGGAACACATATGTCCAAGCCTGGAAGCTTATCATTATTAAGACCCAGTGGCTGTGGGATCTTAAACTGGCTTGGTAAATGTATATCCTGTTTATAGATTTAAATTGGGTTCAAATCTAGGCTTTTGGAGAACAAATAATAGAAAGCCAATGCTGCCACAAGTCCAATCTACCACATCTCACCCAACTTTTCCAGGAATAAAGCTGATATTCTATCCCCAATATGATGTCTGTCTCTTTTTCAAGATGTCTTTTTCAAGACATTTTTCAAGATGTCTTTTTCAAGAGACAGACATGATATTTGGTTGTCTTATGTGGAGAAGAAGGTTTTGGGGGAAAGGCATGCAAATGTAACCTCAAGGGGAGACTCCAGGAAGAGTCTTAGGAAGACACAGAGGAGGAAATACAGAATTAATACTGGAAGATTAAGTCAAAATCTTTATTTCTAAAATTATTAATAAACCCTCTGTCCTACCTCTTCCATCCAAATCAAGAAGTTTCATGAAAATATATGGAGCATACATGCAACTATTTTTTAAATTTTATGTATTTAAGGTATACAAAATAATATGTTGACGTACATACACATAGTGAAATGATTATCACAGTCAAGCAAATTAACATATCCATCACTTCAAATAGTTACCTTTTAAATTTTTTTAATTGACATAGTAATTGTATATATTTATGTGGTGCAATGTGATGCTTTGGTGTATGTATACATCATAGAATGTTTACATCAAGTAGTTAATATATATATCAACTTACATATTTACCATTTTTGGGTTGAGAACATTTAAAATTATACATTTAGCAATTTTGAAATATGTAATACATAATTACATTATTATTTACTATAGTCATCATGCTGTGCAATAGATCTCTAAAGTTTATTCCTCCTGTCTAACTGAAACTTTATTCCGTTTGACCAACATCTTCCCATTTCCCATTCTAATCTCGCTTCCACCTCCCAAAGGTTAGTTATTATGAACAGCACTGAAATATTTTTAATTTTTTGAAGAGCCTTTATATTGTTTTCCAAAAGGGCTGTATCAATTAATATTTTTACCAACAGCGTAGAAGAGTTCCCTTTTCTCCACTCTTGCTAACTCTTGTTATCTCTTATCTTTTTGATACTAGCCATCCTAATATGTGTTAGGACATATGAAAATATCTATTGTCTCATTCTTAAACAAACGTGAGCAATGAAAGAATGCCAACTTGTTTTAAAATGACTAAATAATGATATACCTAGAAAAATGAACAGAAAAAGGTTCCAAAGGAAACAAAAAGTTCAGAGAGTAGAAATTGATTTATATTATTAAATATTTCATTGGAATCCTCAGAGATGTTTGAAAAGATATTTTATACATAAAACCAGGACTAAGTGCTATGGAAAACAAACAAAAAAAAATGATGCCCAGAGAATAAGAAAAACATCTTAGAAATTTATAATAACAAAGTTAATTTTTAAATTTTAGTATTTAGGCAAGAGAATAAAGATGTATTTTTACATAAAAACCTTTGTGCATAATCATCTAAAATTGGAAAATACCCAAATGTCCTTCAACACGTGAATTCACTCTAAATTACATCTAAACTGTGGTATGTCCATACAATGGCATGCTACTCAACAACGAAAAGTAACAAATTATTGATAATACAACAACATGGGTAAGATTTAAATGCATTAGGCTAAGTAAAAGTAACCAGATTTAAATGTCTTTGTACTCTATGATTCTACTTCTTGACATTCTCAAAAGGGCAAAACAATAGGAACTGAAAACAGATCTGTAGACCTAAGGGTAGGAGGAGTAGTTGACTACAAAGGAAAAAGGGAATTGTTTTTTTCTAATCCACATCTTCAGTATAATGATGTTTACATTACTGTGTATGCTTGTCAAAGCTCATAGAACTGTATACTAAAAAGGGTGAATTTTACTACATGGAAAAGTATGACTTAATCAATCTGACTTTAAAAAATTTCAATAGAATAACTAAAAGATGAAGTTAAAGGCCTTCCCTAGAAATCAAATAAAAATGACAAAAAGATGGCAATTAGACATTCCAAAGGATAGATATGATTTAGATTGTCAATTGTAATTCAAAATAAAATATCAGAGCTCTAAGTCTTGAATCTTCAGATTGAAAGAACAAGAAGAGATACATTTAAACATGTTATTATGAGCCTGAACATGCAGAGAACTGGAAAGAACATTGCTCCCATGGTTATAACATAAAAATAGCTGTACAAACTCCTCAAAATCAATAACTTTTATTGAACCCATTAAATAACTGAGTTTAGAGAAAGCAACAAACCTGTAATCTGAAGAGAAACAGAAATCTGCAGGGAAAAATAGAACCCAAATATTTGCTAACCTAGGGGAGACACTGCTGGATATCGTATACAGTAGGTCCCTTTTATCCATACTTTCACTTTCCATGGTTTCAGTTACACATGGCCAATCGAAAATATTATACGAAACATTCTAAAGATAAACAATTCATAAGTTTTAAATTGTGTGCTGTTGTAAGAAGTGGGATGAAATCTCATGCCATCCTGCCCCATCCCACTTGAAATGTAAATCATCTCTGTCCAGTGTATCCATGCTGTCACTTAGTAACTATCTAGGTTATCACACCAACTGTCACAATATCACAGTGCTTGTGTTTAAGTTACCCTCATTTTACTTAATAATGACCCCAAAGCACAAGAGTTGTCAGGCCAGCATAGTTATAATTGTTTTATTTAATTATTAGTTATTATTATTAATCTCTTATTTTGACTAACTTTTAAGTTGAACTTTATCATGGATACATATATAGGGGTCTATATATTTATCATAGGTATATATACAGGTATATATATATCAACATATAGGTTTATAAGTATATAAAGTTTATACTTATACCTATACTTATACCTATACAGGCATGTGTGTGTATATCGGAATATGTGTGTGTGTATACACGCACAAATGTATATATAAAATTAATATATATGTGTGTATATATATATAGGTATATATGTACAAATTTTACAAATTATATCATAGGTATGTGTATATATATGTTCCATATATATATATGCAAAAAACACAGTGTGTGTGTGTGTGTGTGTGTGTATATGATTAGGTACTATCCATGCTTCCAGCCATCCACTGTGGGTCTTGGACTCCAGCCTGGGCAACATAGTGAGACTCTGTCTCAAAAATAAAAATGAAAATAAATAAATTAAATAAGTAAGAAATTGTGGCCATGAGGGTAAATGAAGTTGGAAAGATAATAGGATCAAAACACTATATAGGTCTCAATGGGTTAGTGGAAATCAGAGTACTATAATAGATGGAGTTGATTTTAGCTCTCTATAGTCAACCCATAGACAAGAGTTACGTGACAAAGTTTTAGTGTCAAGAATTTTGATTATATAAAAGTAAAGTTAGAGTTGGAGAAATATTGAATTTGTTAGAAGGATATAAGCTGGAAAGAAGACTAGATGTTGTTCACAATACAAAATAAGGAGTCAAGAGATGCTGCCTATGGAAAAAGAAATGGAAACTAAAAACGTAATCTAAAATTGTAGTGGTAACCAGTATAAAAATACTAAATAACTAAATTGAGAGGAAAGAGGAAGCAAAGGGTATGCTATAAGAAAGTTAAATCTTTATTTATCGCAGCAGTAAATAATATCAAAAGTTAATAAATTAAAAATAAAGACATATAAGCAAATGTAGGGAAAAGTAACCCAGAAGGATATAATTATTATCTCGGGCAAAATGTCTGAGAGTGTAACTAAAACCAGCACTTGCTCTGGAAGAGGAGAACTAATGGAGAGGGTAGGTAAAAGAGGAACGATATTGTTTTTGATGAAAATGTCCTCTGTATTATTTGAATTTTAGTAATGTGAAGGCTTTTTATCAAAGCCCTTACTTCGATGGAAAAAAATTAAAAATTAACAGCCAATGCTAACACTAATCACAAGAATGCAGAAGTAGTTATATTAATTTTAGACAGAGCAGACATCAGAGCATGGAAACTTATCAGGGATAAAGAGAAGCATTACATGATGATAAATGAGTCAGTTATCTAAAAAGATATGGCAATCCTTAATGTTCATGTGCCTAACAACAGAGCATTAAAATACATGAGGCAAAAACTGATAGAATTGCAAGGAGAAATTATGAATTCACTATGATAGTTGGATATTTCCACAATCCTCCATTAGAAATGGACAGATGTGGTAGGCAGAATATCAGTAACTCAACAACACCATCAATAACTGGGTATAATTAAAATCTATGGACTACTACATGCACTGACAGTAGAAAACACATTCTTCCCAAGATCACATGAAACATTCACCATGATAGACCATGCTCTGGGACATAAAACACAGCTTAACAAATTTTTAAAAAAGAAATTATACATTGTCTGCTCTCAAACCACAATGGAATTAAACTAGAAATATATAACAGAAAGCTGGAAAATCCAAAATATTTGGACACAGTTCTAAATAACCCCTGAGCCAATGAAGAAATTCTAAATAAAAATAAAAAATATTTTGAACCAAGAAAAACAAGAATGCCCTTATCAAAATTTGAGGGGTATAGTAAAAGCAGTGTTTAGAGAGAAATTTATAATATTGAATGAATATAATAGGAAGGAAGAAAGATCTAAACTCAATCATCTAAGCTTTTACCTTAGGAAATTAGAAAAAGAAGAGCAAATTAAATTTAAAATCAGCAGAGGAAACTATAGTATAAAATTAGAGCAGAAATCAATGAAATTGAAAACAGGAAATCAATAGGGAAAATTAATGAAATCAAAATCTAATTTTTTTAAAGATCTATAAAATTGATACAGCTTTAGCTGGGCTAAGTAGAAAAAAAGAGCAAGGAGGCAAATTGTTAATATCAGAAATGAAAGATGGGACATCACTACAGATTTCATGGACACTAAAAGGATAATAAAGAAATACAAGGAAAAACTCTATGCCCACAAATTGAAAATCCTTGATGAAATAGACTAATTCTTTGAAAAATACAATCTTCCAAAACTCTCACAAGAAGAAATAGATAATCTGAGTAGGCCTTTGTTTATTAAAGACAATGAATCAGTAACCAATTACCTTCAAAACAGAAAATACCAGGCCCAGATGGATTCACTGATAAATTATATCAACATTTAAGAAAGAAATAATGTCAATCATTTGCAATTACTTTTAGAAGAAGGAAGCAGAGGAAATACTTCCTAATACATTCGTTGAGGCCAGCATTACCTAATATCAAAACCAGAAAAAACATTACAAGAAAACTACAGACAAGTATCTCTCATGAACATGGATAAAAAAATCCTCAACAAAATTTAGCAAATCAAATTCCACAATATATAAAAAGAATTATACAACACAACCAAGCTGGATTTATTCCAGGTATCCAAGGCTGGTTCAACATTCAAAAATTAATATACTCTATCTCATTAACAGGCTAAATAATAAAAACCACACGATCATATCAATAGATGCAGAGAAAGCATTTGATAAAATTAAACACCAATTTATAATAAAAACTCTCAGCAGACTTGAGATAGACAGAAATTTCCTGAACTCGACAAAGAATATCTACAAAAATCCTACAGCTAACACTACACTTAATCATGAGAAACTTGAAATTTTCACAAAAGATCAAGGAGAAGACAAAGACATCCCCCTTTACCATTCCTTTTCAACATCACATTGAGAGTCCTAACTAATGAAATAAGAGAAAAGAGAAAAAGGAAAAGAAGAAAAGATTATAGTGACCAGTAAGAGAAAAATATAACCATCTTTGTTCTTAGATGGCATGATTACTTATGTAGAAGATGTTTAAAAAGACAACAACAACAACAAAAAAAAAAACCTTGCTGGAAATAATACGTGATTACAGCAAGGTTGCAGGTTACAAGGTTAATATACAAAAGTATAGGCCAGCAATAAAACAAATGGAATTTGAAATTAAAAACATAATAGCATGTACATTAGCACCCCAAAAAGTGAAATATTTAGGTATAAATCTAACAAAATATATACAAGGTCTATATGAGGAAAAGTATAAAACTGTTGAACAAAATCAAAGAATAAGTAAACAGAGATATATCATGTTCATGGACAGAAAGACTCAATTTTATCAAGATGTTCATTCTTTCTCATTTTATCTACAGATTTAACAGTTCCAATAAAAATACTAGTATGTTATTTGGTGGCTGTCAACAAAATGATTCTAAAACTAAAGACCCAGAATAGCCAACTTACATTGAAGGAGAAGAACAAAGTCAGAAGACTGATACTACTCAAATTCTAAGACTTACTATAAAGCTACATAAATCAAGACAGTGTGGTATTGGTGAAACAATAGACAAACAGATCAATGGAACAGAGTAGAGAGCCCAGAAATAGACCCACGTAAACATGGTCAACTGATCTTTGACAAAGGCAATGCAATAAAGCAAAGATTGTCTTTTCTGCAAATGGTGCTGGAACAACTGAGCATTGACATGCAAAAAAGAAAAAAAGAATCTAGACACAGACACACACTTTTCAAAAAACGTAACTGAAAATATTTCACAGACCTAAATATTAAACAAAAAAGCATAAAACTCCTAGCAGGTGACACAGGAGAAAACCTAGATGACCTTGCATATGATAATGATGTTTTAGATACAACATCAAAGGCATGACTTAATGAAAGGAAGGATTGATAAGCTGGATTTTATTAAAATTAAAATTTTCTGCTCTGTGAAAGACACTGTCAACAGAATGAAAAAAATAAGTTACAGACTTGGAGAAAATACTTGCAAAAGACATCTGGTAAATGACAATTATCCAAAATATGTAAAGAACTGTTAAAACTCAACAACAAGAAAACAAGCAACCTGACCAAAAATGAGCAAATGGACTTAATAGACAACTCATCAAAGAAAATATACAGGTGGCAAATAAGCACATGAAAATATGATCCATATTATATGTCATCAGAGAAATGCAAATTAAAACAATGAGACACCACTACATACCTATTAGAATGACCAAAATCCAGGACACTAACAGCACCAAATGTGGAGCAACAGGAACTCTCATTCATTGCTGGTGGAAATGCACAATGGGACAGCCACTTTGGAAGACAGTTTGTCAGTTTCTTACAAATTAAACACACTTTTACCATATACTGCAGCAAGCTAGCTCCTTGTAATGTATTCAAATGAGTTGAAAACTTATGTCTACAAAAAAAAAAACCCCACATGCAGAAAGTCATACAGATTTTATTTGTAATTGCCACAACTTGGAAACTAAGATGCCTATCATTAGGTGAATAGATAGATAAACTATGGTACCCCCAAATGATGGAATATTACTCAACGCTAAGAGGAAATGATCTATCAAGCCATAAAAAGACACAGAAAGATCTCAAATGCATATTATTAAGTGAAAGAAGCCAGTCTGTAAAGACTATATACTCTGTGCTTCTAATTATATGATATTCTACACTATAGAGATAGTAAAAAGCTTAGTGATTGCCAGGAGAGGGACGGATAAACAGACAGAGCACAGAGGATATTTAGAGTAGTGAAACTGCTCTATGTGACACTGTAATGGTGGATACAGGTCATTACACATTTGTCAAAACTCCTAGAATGGGCAACACCAAGAGTGAACCTGATATAAACTAAGGACTTTTGGATGTACATCTCTGATGGTGAATGCTAACAGAGAAAGCTGTGCATGTGTGGAGACAGCATACGAAAAATCTCTGGTCATTTGCTCATTTTTGCTGTGTACCTAATCTTTAAAAAAAATTCTATAAAAAATTTATGGCCTTATTAATTAGCAGTCAGATCTGGTGATTCAGCTGAACTTTTATCTTAAGTATATAGAAAAGAGCACTTTTTTTTTTTGATGTTTGAAAAAAATTGTTCTTTTACCTAGGAACCAAAAGAAAAAAAATGCTGGATTTACAACCTTATTCCTCTAGTCTCCTTTAAAAAATCCAAAGCCATAGTCTTCATATCTAAAGTCTCCAATTTCACTTCTAATTCACAAGGAGAGTGAGGAAAGGTTTTTAATTCTTTTTAAGAAAAAAAACTTAAGAACTTTTTTTTTAGCAAATAGATTTTGCCCATAAACATTTTGATGAGTCCCATAAACATTTTGATGAGTCCAGTGGAAACAAACCAAAAATAGCCTCCCCCAAAAAAATGTGGTTTGCGGGGGAAAGTGCTAGAAAAACACATCTTGCTTTTCCTTATTGCAAAATATTTGAAAAAGGATTTGTAACTTCATTGAATGTGCAGAGCAGATAAACATGCTTGATTTAGTAGACAAGAGACTTCTTATATTCCTATCCACATCATGTCACAAAGAGTCTTTCTGGAGACAATTTATCTCTTCTGAACCCCACAAGAGTGCTATATTTTCTCCCAAATCTACTAAAACATTTGACTTAGTTTTTTGTCATCACCACTTTCAGATCTTTTCTGTTTTCTAAACCCCTGTTCCAGCCACTCTCCCATCTTGCTGCCTTCAGCCCCTGACTTCCAGGTCACTCCACATTGCTCCTATAGCTCTCAGCTCATTCTCAGTCTCTAGCTCCACTCCTAGTCACCATCTTTTCAGTATTCAGACCTCTCCATTCCTTGTATTCCTCTTGATCTTGTCCTCCACCCTACCTCCATCACACATTGCCACTGTACCCTCATCTTGTCCTTAGCAATAGTTGCAATGACTTTAATCTTTATTACAGCATTCCACTCTCTTACCATAAGCTCCTAGCTTTTCCATTTATTCTCCATAACCGACCCAGTCCTAATAATTTTAAACCACATTTGGATATTGATGTATTAATTCTATCAGTGCCCATTCTTCCTCTACTAAAATTTCATGGTCAGCCATTACGAAGGAACCCCCTTGTATACACCCTGAGTTCCTCAACCCCTCTCACATTTTAAAGTGCTAGCTTGACAAATCACAATCCTGATTAAATCCAACTCTCCTCTCATTATAGGCCTAACTTGGTTGAAGTGAACCACAGAACCATGGTGCCAGGACTCATAAACCTCAAGTGAGCCCTGAATTCAGCCAGAAGTTGTACATTTCCCTAGACCACAGTCTTCAGTTTACTCTTCTCTTTCTTCTCTTGTTCACACCTCCAATACCTCATCCCCTGTTCTTACTCTCAGCAGATGATTTGACTTTCTCTCAGAAAATTGAAGCAACCGAGGGAAATTTCACCATCTCCCACCACATCTATCAACTTTCCACAGTCTGCGCCACACCTCCCGCCTTCCTGCTTATTACTGTGCTCCCCTCTAGAACCCACCCCCTACCTGGTCCCTCTCACTCATTCAGGAATGCCAACACTCCAGCAATTTCCCCATCTTAATTTCGCGTCACATTTTGTCTTTAATGGATAGTTCCCATCAGCATGTAATATCACTACTATTTCTCTCACCTTAAAATCAAAACCACAGACATCTGCTCCTACCTCTACTTGTCCCACCAGCTCTTCTCCTCAATAATCTCCACTTCTCTATTCCCATTGGCATTTATACTCAAATATGTGTCTAGACTGACCAACAAAAAGAGGGAAAGGGGGGACAAACACAAATGAATATATTAGGAAATTTCACTACTCACATTGTAGATATTTTAGAAAATATTATAAGCAATTTCATATATAAGTGTGAATTAGATGAAATAGATGCATCTAATTCTAGATGAATTAGGGAGGATAATTTAGATGAAGTAGATAAATTTCTAGTAAAAATACTAATTGCAAAATTTGATTCAAAAAGAAATAGTAAATATAAATAAAACAATAGCCTTTAAATAAATTGAATTCATAGTAAAAACCTTCATCATATGCCCCACCAAAAAAAAACCAGCAGATGCAAATGACTTAATAGACCAGTTTCATAACACCTGTAGGAACAGACAATTCCTTTACCAGCTATCCAAGAGACTATGAGCCCAGTATTATCTTGATAACAAGATATGATGTAGTCAGCATGAGAAAGGAAAATTGCAAACCAATCTTACTTAGATTTTTTTTTTAATCCTAAAAAAGAAATAGAGTCCGAAGCACACACACTATGTCCAAACAAGGAGATATCTGATGGCTTTCCCCCCTTTTCTTTTTTGAAAAGATATTTTAACTCTGATGTCTGCTTTGCTTCCAGAGTCCTTACTCTGTGGAATTAGGTTTTAGAACTGGCATTATAAGAAAACTTGCATTATCTCCATGCATGTTAAGAAAATATATTTACAATGTTTTTCAGCTTACAAAAGGATGTTAAGATTAGCTAGCCAGTATTGTGACATTGAGTCACAATGTTCAGGAGCTAGCCAGTATTAGCTCATACAGAGTGTATTTTTGAAAATTTCCCACGTTCCTGATGTTCCTGAATGAATAAGCATGGTCAGTCTGATTAGTAAATTGGCTTCAGTTCATTATACATTCTGAAGAAGGTTGTACCTCAAAAGTAGCCACTTGATATTATTTTGTGTTAGGCTCTGAAAGTGGCTGGCAGAGGGTCTTCCACACATGAGATCCAATAAATGTTAGATTTTGTTTGTTTCAGTTGGTCTCAATTTATAGCTTAGGGGAATTCAAAACAGGGAATGAGCCTAACTCTTGCACGTGGACCAATCAAACTGAGCCTGCCTAGCAGTAGGCATTTTTATAAAGTGAAAAGAGGCAAATTATTGAGATCATGGACAAAGAAGAATGGGATACCAACCGTCTGTGACCTCTCACCTGCATGTCAAGCCTCACACCCAAGGTCCCAAGACAGCAGAAGTTCATGGACCAGGAGGCCCTCAAAGGAGATGAGCCTCTACTAAGTCTATTGTCTGGGAAGAACTGAAGGCCATTGTCAGGGCCCCATCTGAGAAGGAAGAAGATGCCAGTGTGTTAGGCAGACCTCACAGCTATGGCTCAGATTCTACAGGTTCCCTCCCCTTGCTCTTCTCCATCAAAACCAGGGTCTACCTCTCATTGATTTATCTTCCCAAGTAGCTAGTCAAAAGAGTGAGACAGGAGAAAAGAAAACACTCTTATAATCAAATCTTGCACACCCATAGAAAGCTATCTCCATTACAGAGTACATTCTGAGGCCTAAGTGAGTTCATAGCTCTCATATTGTCTTTTCCCAATATAATCACATCAATGACCTTTAAGAAAATTTCAGATTCACCTTTCTTCATTCTTAGTTTATTCCCATGACTTCCTTTTAGAAACCAAAAATAAATTGAGGTGGCTCTTCTCAAAATGGGATACCAGTCGGCATATGCAGCTGTTCTTTGAGATAAGTCATTTCTTAAACATTAGAACATCAGAATATGGAACTTATTCCTATAGTCAAAGATCTGGGGTGAAAACATTTAAAATCACAAGAAGCATGAATAAATTGTTAAATAGAATGAAAAATTCACATTAATTCTTAAGATAAAATATTAGACTCCAAAAATATATTTTCTCTCTGTAGCAGCTGGTATCTGACTGCAACCAGCTCCCATTCTTTGCTCCCTTTTCTCTGCCATTGAGAATTCTTCAAGATTACTTCAGTAGAAAAGTCTGAGAAGCACTGTTTATGGTAACATCTTGCAGTGAATGAGAGTATTGCAGTTTTGCCTTATAACCTAAGACATTGTGGAAGATATCTGAAAATCTAAAGATCAAATAGCTTTTAGCCTTTGACTAGTCCTGAGCTTGGGGGTCTTATGTGAGCTTGCATCTGAATTTCTGCATGTTGATCTCTGTGAGAAAGTTCTTCGTTAATCTTGAGCCTCTCTACATATGCATACGCACAGTTTTAGACAAGTAACTCTCTCTCTCTCTCTCTGTCATGCAAGCCCACACACACACAAACAGTGAGAGAGAGAATTCTTGGGACAATAGGCCCAAGGGGCCAAATGTAGAATTTCAGGAGCTAGGTTCCCACAAAACACTCTGCTGAAGATCGAGATGACTTAGAGCAAAAAGATGAGGCCTAATCTACTTGGTCCTATAAGCTTTCAAAAATGTTTTCCTTCCTGCTTCAGCTCATCTGCTCAGCTTCTAAGCATCCATGTCCCCCTGGGCTTCAAAGAGTCCTTACTGCAGCAGCTACAAGGACTCCAACTGTCTTATTTTCTACGCTTCATCTCAGTTTAAAACTCACTCATTGAGTGATCCATTCAATTACATTGCTTTCCTCATGCCTGGTGACTATGCAAGGTAATATTTTGTTTTGCTTTGTTTGTTTGCTTGTTGTTAAAATAACAAACATGCTAATCTTACTGATATACATATTTATTTGTGGCCATCTTAGAGTGCTATGATTATCAAAATGAAAAGAAAGGGCATACCTATTGTAAGCTTAGAAAGATGAATCAAAATCTCTGGCATGATGTTGAGGATTGGAGGTAGAGGCAGTGGCATTCTCTTGAGCCCAAGAAGATTCTGAATCACATGTCATTCTCTTGAGCCCAAGAAGATTCTGAATCACATGTCATTCTCTTGAGCCCAAGAAGATTCTGAATCACACTAGGGTGAAATACTTTGCCCCACTCTCCACTTCTATTCTCTATGGAAAAACAGTGCATACTGTGATTAAGGTTACTGATGAGGGTATTTGCCCATTTAAATAATGTGAAGGCAGAAAAATTAAAAGTTGTGAATGAAGCCAATAAAATATTGAGCATTTCAAACATTGATTTTCTGTTGGGATGCCGTAATTGCATATAAGTTACAAATGCCAGGCATTTAGTAGTTGCTGAATAAATATTAGATGGATTACTTCTACCCAGAGTTAAATAGAATTTAAACCCAGTAACGAACCTACCAATAAACATAAAAGCAAACCAAAATTGCAAAGTTAGTATAGTAGGGAACCAAACCAAAAACTAGAGCCGTATCATCTGAAAGAAATTGTTAAAGTGGCTCTGGCCACCACACAATACAACATGCCACACAACCTCAGATAAGGAAGCGGCACAGTCATGGAGTCAAACAGAAATGGATTTCAGGCAAGGTGAGATGGTGCACGCCTGTAATCCCAACACTTTGGAAGGCCAAGGAGGGAGAATTGCTTTAGTCCAGGAGTTCAAAACCAGTCTGAGCAACATGGTGAGACTTTATATCTACAAAATAAAAATAAATTAGCCAGGCATGGTACTGCAATTTGGGAAGCTGAGGCGGGAAGATCCCTTGAGCCCAGGAGTTCAAGGCTGCAGTGAGCTATGATAGAACCACTGCACTCCAGTTGAGGTGTAACAGTGGAAGGCCCTGTGGAAAGAAAGAAAAGGAAGAAAGAGAAGGAGGGAAGGGAAGAGAAGGGAAGGGAAGGGAAGGGAAGGGAAGGGAAGGGAAGGGAGAGAGGGAGGGAAGGAAGGGAGGGGAAGGAAAGAAAAAGGAAAGAAAGAAAGAAAGAAAGAAAGAAAGAAAGAAAGAAAGAAAGAAAGAAAGAAAGAAAGAAAGAAAGAAAGAAAAAGAAAGAGAGGAGAGAAGGAAGGAGGGAAGGAAGGAGTTTAAGTGAAACTCTGATGATGACTTCTTTTTTTCCCGCTGTCTCTGTGTCTGATTGATTGAGAATGTAGGCTCTGTCATGGGGCTTAGACTCCGAATTCGCCAAAACTCAAAGTCTACTATCTGCTTGCTAGAGTTTGGATATGGTTTGCTTGCCTCCAGCTAATCTCATGTTGAAATTTGATCCCGATGTGGGAAGTGGGCCTAGTATGAGAACTTTTGTATCCTGGGGGTGGATCCCTCATGAATAGATTAATGCCCTCCCTTGCGGGTAAGTGCATTTTCACCCTATTAGTTCCCAGGAGAGCTCATTGCTAAAAACAGCCTGGCACCTCCCTCCTCTGTCCTGCTCACTCTCTCACCATGCGATCCCTGAATAATCCACCTCCCCTTTACCATCCACCTTGAGTGGAAGTAGCCTGGACCCCTAACCAGAAGTAGATGCCTAATCATGAACTGTCCAGCCACCAGAAACAAGAGTCAAATAAACTTTTTCTCTATAAATTATGCAGCCTCAGGTATTCCTTTAGAGCCACACAAAATGGACTCAGATGCTGCCTTCGTGGATTACTTTCTCTTGCTCATGTTATCTGGGTAAGCAGCTTGCCCTGGAGCCAAACAGATTAGGACAAAAAAACCAAGTGAGAATATCCTCCTGTTTCTATGAACCTGAGTAGGTGAACTGTGCGGGGGCAGGGTGGGGAAGGAAAATTTTATTTTGTTTTAGATTCTTGATACAGGTGATAGAGTCAGTGCTCAATACCAACTGTCCCTGATGGACAAAGCTAAGCTAAGGTAGTAGATTCCTGTGAGATAAGGGCCTAGACTCTGTAGAGGATTATCAGGAGAATGGCCATCTCCTATCATTTTAATTCTACTTGAACTTTGTATGCAAAAAGCTACTCATGCAAAGAACATCTCACAGTGGTGCTTCAACCCAAGGTGAGTGGAGAGGGACAATACCAAGGCATGCAGAGGACCTTATGCACTGTTGGTGTGTTTTGGGTTTTTGGTTGTTGTTGTTTTCATTTTCTATTGATGCTGTTGGATGTTTGCTATCTCTTTGACTCTCAACCCCTTAGGTATTAAATCAACATTGTCTTACATCTCAGTTGAGATCTTCCCCCATGGTCTGTGCAGCTGAGGATATCTTTACTCTTGCAAGTTCCAATAAGACTATTACCCTTTTAAAGGAAAAAAGTTAAGTTTGTGCATTGGTTTCATGAGCTCTCCCCAAATTTTTGCTTCCCCACCAATTGATTCTCCTTTATTTCCACTACCAAAACATCAAAATTTTTTTTAATTTAAGGGGGTTTCCTATAAAAATATAAGATTTCAGGGAGGAGTATGCTGCAATATATTTTAGCCATTTTGACTTGCTTTGCTTTCTAAGAACTGAAGAACAGGATTTCATTAGTTGAAGAAAAGAGAAATGAGATATTCAGCTCCATTGGGGAAGAAGCAGAAGAGTGCAGTCAGAGTGGTGGATAGTCAGTGACAAAAATCTATCTCTTATGACCCAATCAGAATGAAAATATAGATATCTAAGAGGGTTGGTACAACCAAACCTCTAATATGCTATGCAGGGTATTACTCCCAAGAAAACAGAATGTGCCTAAGATATATTCTCAAGGTCAAGTCATGTATACCATTATAAGTTTTGTTTTATTTGGTTTCAAATCACTGTACACAATGTTTTAGACCCATTACAACAGAACAGTATCCATAACAACCAATACTTACTGAGCTAGGTTCTTCTAGTAAGTTACCTTCTAGGAATAGATCCATGTACTCTGAGAATTATCATTAATTCTTTTAGACCATAAGGGTCTCATTAGATGAATTTCCAACTCAATATATTAAACAGTATCCAGGTGGCTTTACAAAATACTCAACCACTCATACAAGGCAGTTTATTGTCCTAGGAGAATCTGTCTTGTTGATCATTACCTTGTGTCATACATTATACCAAAACTGGCATTGTGTAATTTTAGATGCTTGTATTATGTTAAAGTCTCATAACCAAACTAAAATACAAAATATTCACACCTACTCACACATACACATACAACACACTAGGCACATATTGAAAACACATTTTTCATATTCCTTCAAATATAATCTCCAGATATAAAAGCAGGAAACTGCATCATTCTAAACAAAATAAAAATCTAAAAAATTCTCATTTTCTTATCCTCACATTCTCCCATTCGGGCACATATTTAAACCAAAGCATTTAAGCTTTGTACGTCACTAGACTGTATACCACATTTTCGTGGAAGTACCCATACAGGCTGTACTCCTCTCCTTTTCTTTGCAGTTCACTTAAGAGCCTACCATCAACTTTTTGTGGTAGCACATTCACAGTAACAGAATATAGTAGAGAAAGTCTCTGCCCAGAGATGCTTTCTTCTTTGCCAGTGTCAGACCTACTACACAAGCTCTTTGAATTGTGCAACCCTGCATAAGCATTTGCTGCTGTTAATTTACTCTGGAATCTGCCCTTAACTCTTTTCTGTAATGAATTTTTCTCTCTATTTCCTTGCTCTCTTTTCCACTCTCAGGTGAGTTTGTTTTGACGTAATCCCCATTTTCCCATTTTCCCATTCTTTCCCTCCTGAAAATGTGGTCCATTCTTTTGCTGAGAAATGTAATTACCAACTAGCATACAAATATATGGCCATGTATGTTCTAAAGGAACAGCTGCAAAATTGCTAATATTAGGTCTAATTTAGCGACAATAAATTAGCAAATGTGTGGAAGCACAATGATGACAGCATAATTATAACAAAAGTCGATGTGTTGAAGTATATGGATGACAATATGTACTAATTTTAGAGAGAAGAAAAGAACCCTAAACCAAATGAAATGCATGCGACGAACAGACGGGACTAATAGCTCAGACACATACACTTAATGTGGCCAGTCACTGTAAAAACAAAAAGATAGATGAAGCTGTTCAAAAATCTAGCTAACAAGCAATGTAGTCTGAAACCATTAACTGTCAGGGGTAATAACACTCAAAGTGCTGAAGTGCAGTAAAGCAGCCGCACTTCCCTGGGATGGATGCTGTTGTACCAGTGCACACCTGTGAAGAGGGCGCTAAATCTATCCTTGCATTCATTATAACAGAGAGAGGAAAAACAACACTAATAATGTAAAGTATAAACGGAAATAGCAGACAGCAGAGAGTGACATTTGCATGGTCCCAGTCAGCTTGTTAGCTGAAGTGGGTTTTAATTAGCTATTTTCCAGCAAGCAAACGAGCAAATTAGTGGCAGCTATAAACAAGAAGAGACAATCAGGCCCAAAGAAAAGGAGAAAGGATCAGGGTGTCTTTGCAGGGAGTGGAAAGGAGAGGGCAAGAAAATACAAAGGTTTTACTTGAGACTTTTCTCCATCACAGAATTAATGTTTTCTTTTGAAAATTCCTTAGAGATGATCCAGTCCTTTCTTCTTTTGCAGGTAAGGAGACTGAGGTCCATAGAGATTAGCTAATTTGTCCCAGGTCACACATCACATCTAAACACAGCTATTAAAAGGGACACGGGACATTTCCAAGTCTAGTTTTCTTTAAGAAAATTGTTTTTGAATATTTTGAGTGGATCAGTTCCTTAAAAATACAAATTGAAATATTTTGAGTGGATCAGCTCCTTAAAAATACAAAGAATTGTGAAACCATTTGCAAAACATACGTGATAATTTAGGAATACGACTGGTTATAATTTGGAGTCCAACTATGATGAGACATAAAACAAAATGAGAAATAATATTACAAATAGGATAATAATACCTGCACACAGCCAAAGGTACATTTTGATAAACTCTAAACAAACACTCATCATGTAGTCAATGAGTGCCTATTATATAGGAGGCACAGGATTAAACCTAAGAATGTAACTTTTGCTGTTAGGTAGATGTGCGGACAAGTAAAAAGACATTACACAACAATGGGATGCAAACCTTGATGCAACAGGAGACAGTGCTGAGGAGCCCTCCAGAGATGTCGCTAAGCTCATGGAGAAAGTCACAACAGGACAAGCTTTTGAGAGGAAGGGCCATCAAAGCAGGATATGAAGCATGCCCAAGAGAAGCCAGTTCTCTCCCAAGTCCACAGCAAGCAAGCACCTATGTGCTCAAGACAATCATATCTGTAAAAAGAAAATTCAAAAAACTAGTTATCCCACTGGACTAGATAAGAGGACCTTCAAACGCTCAAACACAAAGAAGCTCTTTATATAGTTTTCATTATCTAATTTCATCTAATTTACAACCTGACATATGTTCTTTAAAAAGAATAAAGTAATTGGGGTAAAGGGAAAATCTTGGAGCAAGGGATAACAGAAATCAGTAGACTTATCCCTTTCTATCATAAATTTGACTGATATATTAAGAAGATTTAAGCAGATTAAAGTATGAGATAACCCAAATAGAATACAGAGGGGAAAAAAAACAGCCAGGACAAGAGACTGAAGCAAATACTACCACAAATGTTTGTCACTGCTATAGATAATGAAGACAAGGACAGTTCATATGAAAGGGACTGAGAAACTAGGGGCTATATTTACCAAGAGGCATCAATATCATTATCTTCATAGTTTGCATGTATAGAATTATGATTACATGGAGATTCTGCATAGGACAGAAAATTGGTCCTGCATATGACTTCACCATCCACAGAATGGCTTCAAATATGAGACAGATAAAAAAGATGGATAGACACAGGAAAATGAAAAAAGTAGCTGTCCTCTCTCAGCTAAATGAGATGAATATGTAGTGTCATTAATTGTTCATTCATCCAATAAACATTTATGGAGCTCCTACTATATGTAAAGCATTGGATTAGACCCTGGGCATATAGACATGAATGACTTTAAAGATGATTTGGGTATGTCTGATTCCTCTCCCACAGGTCAGATCTTTAAACAGTAGAAGACATGCTTCTCTAATTCTTCTTTTCCTGATGTTAAATGACCATATTTAGTTCATCTTTTTTCATATAATATTTCCAAATGTCTCAAACCTCCTTTCTGTAGTCTTCAGGGGATTGTTTCTATCATATCAAAAGCATGATGTTCAAAAATTCACAAGTGGGACCTAACTAAGCTAGAGAGCTTCTGCACAGCAAAAGAAACTATCCATCAACAGACAACCTACAGAATGAGAGGAAATATTCACACACTATGCATCCATCAAAGATCTAATATCCAGAATCTATAAGAAACTTAAACAAATCAACAAGCAAAAAACAAATAACGCCATTAAAAAATGGGCAAAGGACATGAACAGATATGCTTTTCAAAAGAAGACATACAAGCAGCCAATAAACATATGAAAAAATGCTCAACATCACCAATCATCAGAGAAATGAAAATTAAAACCACAATGAGATATCATCTTGCACCAGTCAGAATGGCTATTATTAAAATGTCAAAAAAAAACCACAAAAAACAAATGCTGGTGAGGTTGCAAAGAAAAGCAAATGCTTGTACACTGTTGGTAAGAATGTAAATTAGTTCAGCTACTGTGGAAAGCAGTTTGGAGATTTCTCAAAGAACTTAAAACAGAGCTACCATTTGACCCAGCTAACACATTACTGGGTGTATATATTCAAAGGAAAATAGACCATTATACAAAAAAGACATATGCACTTGTATGTTTATTGCTATGCTATTCACTATAGCAAAGACATGGAATCAACTTAGGTTCCCATAAATAATGGATCAGACATAGAAAACGTGGTACATATACATGGTGGAATACTATGCAGCCATAAAAAAGAATAAAATGGTCCTCTCTCCGGTCCGTGCCTCCAAAATGACAAAGAAAAGAAGGAACAATGGTCGTGCCAAAAAGGGCCGCGGCCACGTGCAGCCTATTCGCTGCACTAACTGTGCCCGATGCGTGCCCAAGGACAAGGCCATTAAGAAATTCGTCATTCGAAACATAGTGGAGGCCGCAGCAGTCAGGGACATTTCTGAAGCGAGCGTCTTCGATGCCTATGTGCTTCCCAAGCTGTATGTGAAGCTACATTACTGTGTGAGTTGTGCAATTCACAGCAAAGTAGTCAGGAATCGATCTCGTGAAGCCCGCAAGGACCGAACACCCCCACCCCGATTTAGACCTGCGGGTGCTGCCCCACGTCCCCCACCAAAGCCCATGTAAGGAGCTGAGTTCTTAAAGACTGAAGACAGACTATTCTCTGGAGAAAAATAAAATGGAAATTGTACTTAAAAAAAAAAAATTAAAAAAAAAGAATAAAATGTATCCTCTTCAGCAACATGGATGCACATGGAGGGAATAATCCTAAGTGAATTAATGCGGGAACAGAAAATCAAATACCGCATGTTCTCACTTATAAGTGGGAGCTAAACATTGGGCACACATGGACATAAACATGGGAAAAACAGACACTTCAGACTACCAGAGGGGGAAGGTAGGAATGGGGACAAGGGTTGAAAAACTACTATTGGGTACCATGTGCACTTCGTGGATGCAATATACCCATGGAACAAACCTACGTACCTACTCCCTGTGTCTCAAATAAAAGTTGAATTTTTTTTTAGAAAAAGCATAATGTTTAGACACTATTGTCTGTTTATTATCATTTAAACATAATTATCACTTTCTTTGGTGCAGTTACTACTTTATTAATCTAACCCCAAATCACATCTGCTTTTTTATCAGCCGTGCATCATGTTAACTAACCTGGTTTATTGTTAACTAATAACTCTAAAATGTTATCACAAAATAATGTTTCACATTTGAGAATACTCAATTGCAATATCTTAATCCACTAATATAATTTCGTTATACTTATCCATTTTCTAGCTTATTAAAAATTGTGTGAGTCCTGATTCTGTCATCTAATATATTCACTACATCACCCACTACACCATTACTATGTCATCTCCAATTCATTACAAAACTTTCTACATCTTTATTCAAGTATTGATAAGACTGAGAAAGATAAGGAAAAAACACCCTCCCAATGTAACATTAGAAACATTCCTTCTGACTTACATAAACCAAGTAGCAATCATTGTGTTATGAAACTATTTTACTTGGTTTATGAAACAATTTTGTTTGTTTTAGAATCTAGTCCATAATTCTCCATGTGTTACACTGGGCTCCCCACGAAGCATGCTGTAAGACTAGGATTTGAAGAAAGGTCGTTTGCTTAGGAGGTTTTTTCTCAGAAAGTGCTGGTGGAGGAGAATGGGAAGTTAGGCAGGGAAAGGGAAGAAGGAAACCAACATGGGATGCTCTGTGGAGGGATGAGGAGGAAGCTGAGGTATGGATCCACTTCTCCTCCCAACGATTGAGTGCTGTTCACAGGGGTGTTAACTCCCAGGTCTGTACATGGGCCAAGCACATTTTTGGGGACAGAGAAGTCCTCAGGCAGAAAGTGGCAGGTGCTTGGAGTAATGAGCTATCAGAATGCTGAGGGCTGAGGGGATATGGACAGGGGACCAACATCTGCTACACTGCAGCTCATCCACTAAGACAGCATGAGACTTCTTTTCAAAAGCCTTGCTCAAATTGAGATACATAATATCAATCCCATTACCCATATTTATTCATTCAATTACATTTTTCAATTCTCTTTGTTGCTAAATATTGCAGATACAATGCTATTATCTGGTGCTCTATTAAATGAGTGACCTTGTCCAAAAATGATATTTATCTTATAACTTAATTTTAATAAGTTCATTCTGAACCCTAATAATTTCTGCCTATTTCCTACCAATCTTTTGACAGTTTGTTGATAATATTCTTTAGAACTGACACAGGTTAATCTATTAGAAACCTAGAGAATGCTTTTTCTTTATTAATTTTCATAAATCAATCATTCCCATTATTAGATTTTATTTGATCTCTAAAGTTTTCAAGACCTTCAGTAGCATTTTTATTTTCAGATTTTTGACAGACTAGATATTTTTCTATGCCAAATAAACAAACAAAGAAACTAAACTTGCTAGGGGATAAACATAACAAACATCCTGATAAATAAATGTGCAACTGAACATAAGGAACCAGGAAGCTAAAACCAGAGTATTTAGCAGACTGTAAAACGTTGACTTCCTTGGGGCTATTTGTTAATCTCAGTAGTCAGGAGACTTGAATTGTAATGACATGTGATAGTAATGCTTGGGCTCACAAACTTAGTGACTTGAAACTACCTACTACCAGAATAAATCCAAAACTTCAGGAGGCCACACCCTTAGTCAAAATTTAGTTGGAGAAATATTTTCCTACTAGGAAAAAAAAGGTAAAAATAACTGTTCTGTCTCATCATGGAATCAATGTAAGATAAAAATAATCTCCTAGATCATTTGAAACATGCATGTTTGGGGCTAAAATACAGACTGTCAGCATGATCTTAAAAACCCTAAGGCAAGGAATTAATTCAGTAGTCCTAGATTTGCAGCACCCCAGGGTCTGGCAAAGGCAAATGTACATCTTCTCTGGAGAGATGTACCCTCTAACCCAAGTTCAGAGAATTCTCATGGATAACTTATGGATATAAGCTCCCCATTCAAAATTAGAAAACATACAGACCACCATGCACAAAAAAGAGCAGAAACAACAGTAGTATTGGATCTTCTAAAACTTCAAATATGGAATTACTAATATTGATATTTACCATTAACATTATTAAAATTAAAACATGAAATAAAAAAGAAAGAGGCAACTGAGTACCTAAAAAGAGATTTGAAAATGTGTCAAACAGAACTAGAATTAAGTTAATTACATTTTGAAATAGTTGAATAGATGAGTTAGCACAATAGATCCAGCTGAAGAAATCACTTGCAAATTGGAAAATGCAGAGGAAGAAATTGGTCAAATAGCAATTTAGAGAGATAAAGAGATGAACAATATAATAAATATGGTGAATAGAACAAGATGGCCCCCATGTACATTAAATGTTGTAGAAAGAGAGTATACAAAAAATGAGGAAGAGAAAATACAGAGATAATCACTAAAATTTTTGAAGAATTGACAAAAGGCAGATATTCTCATATTTAGAAACATAACAGATCTTGAACAAGATATGTAAGAATGAATTCATACCTACAAACATCACAGAGAATCTGCAAAACATAGAACAGAAGGAGTCTTGGTAGCAGTGAAAGAGAATTGGAGTTTACTCTCAAACCAATGATAAAAACCTAGTGACACACTTTTCAAGAAGTAACAATAAAAGCCAGAAGACAGTAGAATAATTTTCAGCGTGTCAATTGCTCTCAACCTAAAATTACATACCAAGCTAAACTCTTACTTAAGAAAGACAACAAAATAAAGAAAAATAACAGAAAATGTACCATCACACATCCTCTCTTAAGAAACTTCTAAAATCTCCACATCAGAAACAACGGAATAGAACCTAGAAGGGAATATCGATGTCTGTGCTGCTGCGAGGCACAGCTCTGAGTGCCACCCTTCAGAAAGTATGCAGTGTGAATGCTGCTGCCTACCACTGTGCAACCTCACAGAATTTTCACAGGTGTAAGCACAAGGTGGCAAAAAAAATCAGTAACATGTATCTAAATCTCAACAAACATCAACTGTACATTTAAGAAATAAGCATAATAATGACTACACTTGGGATAAAGGGTAATCAGAACGAAAATAATGAAAAATAAAGACACTTAAAACAGGAGAAGGTGACCAGGGTGGGTTGTTTTAAGACAAATGTCTAAATTAAAAATGTAATATAAGCACTGAACATTAGAAATAGAATGTATTACTTCTAAACCAGTAGATGAAAGTAGAGAGGCTGTGTTTCATGAGTCCAAATTAAATGAGTAGAAAAAGCATAGGAAAAAATGCAAGGTGATAGCGATAATCCAAATATATCATTAATCACAATAAATAAAAATAGACTAAACCCACTAAATTAAAAAAAACTGGAATTGTCTGAATAGATTTAAAAACACAAAATTCAGCTCTTTGTTATTAAAGGAGACACACCTAAAGCATAACCATATAGAAAGGATAGAAATAAAATACTAAAAAGTAAGACAAATACTATTCAAAATAGAAGTTGGTGATATTAAAATAGATAACTTTATTATAAATGTAGTGTTAGGGACAAATAATCACTATATAACCATTAAAGGCATATTTTAGCAGAAATACAGTAAATAATTTGAGTCTGGGTGATAATGATGTGTCAGGGTAGGTTTATCAATTGTAACAAATGTGTCATTCTGAAGGGGATGTTAGCCATGGGAGAGGCTGTGCATATTTGGTGGCAGTAAATACATGGGAAAACTCTGTACCATCCACTCAATTTTGCTGTGAATCTAACACTGCTCCAAAAAAGAAGGCAAGGCAAGGCAAGGCAAGGCAAGGCAAGAAGGAAAGGGAAGGAAAGGAAAGGAAAGGGAAAGGGAAAGGGAAAGGGAAGGAATGGAAAAATCTACTTTTAAAATACTTGTGAAAAGAATCAGGACAGAACTTATTGGACATTGAAATTACATGTGTGCTAATTTAAAGTATTTGTACATTAAAAAAGAAAGAAATGAGCTGTCAAGTCATTAAAAGGCATGGAGGAACCGTAATGTATATTACTAAATGAAAGAAGCCAATCTGAAAAGGATGCATCATTTCTACTGTATCATTTCTACTGTATGACATTCTGGAAAAGGCAAAATCATAGAGACAGTAAAAGCATCAGTGATTGTCAGGGGTTAAGGAGGAGGGATGAACAGACCCTGCACAGAGGATTTTCAGGGCAGTGAAACAACTCTGTTTGATACTATAATAGTGTACACATGTAATTTTGTTTTTCCAAACTCACAGAATGTACAACACCAAGAGCGAACCATAATGTAAACTATGGTCTTTAGGTGACAATGTAGGTTGATTGTAACAAATGTACCCCTTCAGTTAAGGATTTTGATAATGGGGGATGCTGTGTATATGTAGGTATGGGGGATAGATGGGAACTTTCTGTACCTTCTGCTCAATTTTCTTGTGAATCTATAACTGCCCTAATTAATCAAGTTTATTTAAAAAAAAAGGAATAGGCCAGGCACGTTGGCTCACACCTGTAACCCCAGCACTTTGGGAGGCCGAGGCAGGTGGATCACAAGGTCAGGAGATGGAGACCATCCTGGCTAACACGGTGAAATCCCATCTCTACTAAAAATCCAAAAAATTAGCCGGGTGGGGTGGCAGGCGTCTGTAGTCCCAGCTGCTCGGGAGGCTGAGGCAGGAGAATGGTGTGAACCCCGGAGGCGGAGCTTGCAGTGAGCCAAGATCACACCGCTGCACTCCAGCCTGGGTGACAGAGCGAGACTCCATCTCAAAAAAATAAAAAATAAAAAATAAAATAAAAAATAAAAAAGGAATAAAGCCATACTTGTTAAACACATTAAGAAGTGAAAAACCCACCTATACTCCAAACAATAATGATTAAAAACTGAGGCAAGATAATTATTATGTGGCTTTAGCCAATCAAGGTTAAAGTGCTCCATTGTCTTCTGGCTGTTGTAGCCTCTAGTGATAAGTTGGCTGTCTTCCTTATCTTTAGTTCTTTATGTCTTCTTCTCTGGCTGCTTTCAAGATTTTCTTTTCATCATTAGTTTTCAGCAGTTTGATATTATGTGTCCTGCCTATTTTTCTTCACTTCCTCTACCCTGAGTGCAATGAGCTTCTTCAATCTGTGGTCTTCTAATTTTTATCAAATTTGAAAATAGTCCGCCTATTATTTCTTCAATATTTTTTCTGTCCCCCTTTTTTCTTTTTCTACTTCTAGTATATCAGTTACTCCTATGTCAGACTTTCTGATATTTCCTCAAAGGTTACTAATGCTCTGTTCATTTTTCTTTAATTCTTTTTTCCTTTCTGCTTTATTTTGGAGATTTTCTAGTGCTATGTTTTCAAAGTCATTGATTTTTTTCCTGCAAGGTTTAATCTGCCATGAATCCAAGCCAGTGTACTTTTTTATTCCAAGCATTTTAGTTTTAATTTTTAGAAGTTTTATTTGTCATTTTATATCTTCTATATCTCTCCTCATTATACTCATGCTGTTCTCAAACCTTCAGAAATATAGAGCATATTTATAATAGTTATGTTAACATCTTTGTCTGCTACCTCATAATTTCACTTATTTCTGGGTCTATCAATTAATTTTCCTCTGAGTTATGGGTCATAATTTCCCAGTTCTTTGTGTCTGGCAGTACTCTTTTGGATACCGGACACTGTAAATTTTATGTTGTTGGATATGAGATTTTGTTGCATTCCTTTAAATGGTATTGACTTTTTTGTCTGGGAAACAGTCAGACTATTTGGGATATTTGGGATTGCTTTGTTTCTGTGTAGCATTGCCTTTAAGCTGTGTTAGGTCATGTCGAGAGCAGCCTTTATTCTAGGGATAATTTAGCCTTCTGAATAGTCTACTCAATGCCTCATTTATTATGAAATCCCTCTGCTCTTGCTGACAGGAACAGAATATATTTCCAGCCTGTGATTAGCTTCAGGAATTGTTCAGCCTACTCAGTTCCAATGTCCAGCCTAGATATATCCAGCCTTGGATCATTTATTCTCATGCATGAGCAAATCAGTACTCCACCAAAGACTCAAAGGGACACCCCTGCATATCTTCCAAGCTCTGTCTTTGTGAAGCTCCCTGTGCTCCACCAATGTCTCCCTGAACTACAATCAATGTCTCTAAAACTCAGTGAGATTCCTTGTTTTTAATTTGTTTCTTCTCTCCCTGCACAGCAGAGGGAATACAGCCTCTAGGTAGAAAACTGGAGTAATTATATAGTTTACCTTGTAATCACGGCTAATAAACCTCTGCTGTCTATCACGTAATGTCTAAAAACAATTTCCTTATATATTTGTCTAGTTTCCTAATTGGCTAAGGTGAGAGAGTAAATCCTGTTATTTCTTCATGGCCATATTTAGAAATCTCTTACCTTGAATTTTGAAAAGGAATGATTTTGAACTGTATAGAGGATATTTTCTTATGCTTATAGTGGTGGCTGTGTTGCATTTGGAGAGATTGATGAAGGAGAAGACCATTAAGTATTATCTCACAATGTAGGGCTAGCATATATAAAATATTATATCTCATGTCCATCTTGAAGAATAGATTGAAATAGAATTGAAAAAATATTCCAGGCCTCCTAAAACAAAAAACCATATTGGCTAAAATATACAGATTATAAATATGAGTATTCCCAAGTGCAGAGCTCATTGCAACATTGTGAGTTTTGAATGCCACTCAAATTCTGTTGTGGAAGAAAGATATCTAAGGACAGTAAGTTTATATATCTCAAGCAAAACTTGGCTTTTTTTTAACAAGATACAATGCAAAAGCATGTAGACACTTTAACTATATTATCGTAACTGTTCCTAGGTGAATAAAGAGTGTATTGTTTAAATGTGCATTGTTTAAATATTTGTCATGACTAAAACTCACATAATTTTTATCATAAAATTGGCTTTAAAATTTTCCCAAAATTGTTGGCTCTTGGTCTGTGAAACATTTGAAATGTTCGTTTACAGAGGCCAAGTATTTTTCTACATACCAGTGGTCTCAGAATCGTGAACTTTGGTATAAAATTTTAGTGAGTAATGAATACTCAATATGTAATACTTTTACATATTTGGGGCATTTTTTTGTAAAATGTATCCTTTAAAACACACAACAATAATAACAAAGCCTCTTGCTCATAAAACTAAGGCAGATTTTTATGAGTTTTATAAACTCATAAAATTTAGTTTTTCTTGTATATTTCCCAATAGATGTCACAGAATAATATTGCCAACACCAAAATATTTGAACATGGGCCTTGATTAAAATTCGCTCTTTTTTCTGATTCACTCCTCAGGTTTTAACAGAGCCTTTAACACCCAGTATTCATAATATTTCAAGACTCTAACATGTTTTAGTTTCATTCTTGATTTTTTCACTATTACCTAGAAAACATAGTATGCCAGTTTCAAACATATGAATATAATATTTTGAATTTTCTGTCTTTTACACCTTAAATGAATTTTGTGGTTTTGACATTAATATGACTACTTTTATAACTATTTCAATATGTCTTCAATCTCTTTAAATTTTGCTTTCCAAAGTCACTGCCATCCTGTATCTAAAATGTCATAGTTTTTTCTGTCTCATGGTTTAAGATATTTTCAATTGCTTCTACACATTTTTTGAAAATTAAAGTCATTTATAGCAAAATGCATCTATTTATTATATCCAGCATTAATACCTTCTTTGCCATTATGTGCTGTTACATAATGACATAGTGATGGGGTTATTTTCATAACTGATGTTATATACCCTAAAGGCCACAGAGCTTCTCTTATGGCTCCAAAGATATTCTTGCTACCTGTTATTCTGGTCTATTAGGCATTATAATTATGTAATTAGATGTTCTTTAAAGACTATCTTAGGTACCTCATAGACTAGAATGGTTCCTCTGAAGCAGTTACCAGATCTGTTATGTAATTACATAATTAAGTCCATGTAGTAAAAGTCTTAACAAAACTCTTTAAAAAAATAAACAGCCTGCACTGGGACAACAGATGACTTTGATTGCAAATTAGAAGTGGAAAAAAACTGGCAATATATTCAGTGTCAAGAATAAAGGTATCTCAACACCAATTTTTATATTGGGATTGCATCCCTCAAGGAAAGCTCCAGGGAGGTGGATCTGGCCCCTCAATCATCCAGAACCTTGGCCTACATATGGTTTTATTAGTACTACTGCAAGAGAATTTCCTCTTCGTAAACTTCATATTCTACCTTCCTCAGAGACACTCATAAAATCAATATGGTTTGGAAGCCAACAAAGAAGATAAAAGGTGACTAAGACACTAAATAAAATGAAAGCTCTTTATATTGTCATTTTATATATTTTTAAGTCAATTAAATTCTGCCACAACCTATGTAGCCCAAACTTAACTACCAATTACATACGGTGGATTTGCAGAGTAGAATTCAAGCAAATTAAATAATAAAATTTGGAGTTAGTATGCACCCCAAATCTCACAAAGATAATACTTTTTAAAAATCCATAGGCACTAACATACACAGGCATCATGTTACTAATCACCAAACTATGAAATGTGTAATGTGAAAGTTGGCCCTTCTAATACTTCGTATGACAGAAAGAAAAATCTGTCAATCTATCAAGAGAGAGACACTTCCAGGCAAAAAGTCTTTAGCCATTAATTTGCCCTTTGTCAGAACATCTTTTCCCTTAGACCTGCAAATCCCCAAGTCACCCCAGCCCTTGACTTGTATGCTATACTCAATTGACTCTCAGTGGCCACATTATCAGGCTTCTTTCAATTCTCTTTATCACCAACCCCATGTAAAACTTATGTCTGTATATTTCTCAATTAATATTGCTTTTCCACTCCCATCATCAATTAATTTGGAATGCTATCTTCTATGACTATCTTTCTATTTTGGTAAAAGCTATCATTATTAACTCCAATGTTTACTTCCTGCTAATTTTCAAAGAAGAAATATTTCAAACCAAAGAACTGTGCTTCCTCTGTATTAATTCATCATGCTGGTTTTCTATCACTGCATAACAAACCATCCTAAAACTTAGTGGCTTAAGCAACAATTTATTGTTATCTCCCACAGGTCTAAGAGTTGACTGGGCTCACTGGGCACTTATTGCTTCTGGTCTTTCACGTGGTCATGGTTAGATAGTGTCTAGGGCTGGAGTTATCCGAAGATATGACTAGACTGGAATGTCCAACATGGCTTCTACACTCACATCTCTTTCTGTTTATTTTATTTTATTTTATTTTATTTTATTTTATTTTTGAGACAGAGTCTCACTTTGTCACCCAGGCTGGAGTGCAGTGGTGCAATCTAGGCTTACTGCAACCTCTGACTCCTGGGTTCAAGTGATTCTCCCGCCTCAGCCTCCCTAGTAGCTGGGATTACAGGTGCCCACCACTACGCCCAGGTAATTTTTGTATTTTTAGTTGAGACGGGGTTTCACCATGTTGGCCAGGCTGGTCTTGAACTCCTGACTTCAAGTGATCCACTTGCCGCAGCCTCCCAAAGTGCTGGGATTACAGGTGTGAGCCATAGCACCCAGCCTACACTCCCATGTCTGGGGCCTCAGCTGGAGGAGTTGGACAAATTGGGAGCTGACATCTCCCTCCACATGACCTCCCTACATGACTGTCTTGGGATCTCTCAGCACATGGCAATTTCGGAGTGACAACTAGCTCCTCACCAGAATGCATATACACTCCAAGAGGCCAAGGTGAAAGTTGCCAGTCTTCTCATGCCTAGCCTCAAAATGCATGCAATGTGGCATCACTTCCATCATATTCCAGGAGTTACACAGGGAGAGGCTACAAAATTGTGGAAGTGTCAGTAGATGTGGCTCCTCAGAGGATTGTATTTGGATAAATGGATGGGCCACACTCATCTAATATGTTATCTAACTCATCAAACATATGACAAAGCAAGGTGTATGAGCTAGGAAATATGATACAGCAAGGTATAAGGTAGTAACGACATCACTGAAGTTGCTATTATAAAAATTTTTAATGTGACTGAGCAACTTCCAGTTTGGTTGAGACTACAGATTATTCCAGCCTCATTAGGTTGAAGGAAATCAATTTAGACTCTAACTCCATAGTATTCAAATAAACTCCAGATGAGTTCAAGTTCATTAAAAAATATCTACACCACCACAACTCTCTAGCAATCAAAGAATGAGATTTCAATTTGTCTATCAAATAATATAGATACACACACACACACACACACACACACACACAAACTGCTGGCAAGACTACGGTGAAACGATCCTATTCATACCAGGCTGACAGAAAAATAAATAACCACAACCTCTTTATGAAGAAATTGACAATATATTCATCTTGCTTGACTCAGACATTCTATTTTTGGAATTAAGATAATTCAGAAAAAAAGCTTAACTACAGAAAAATCTTTTCATACAAAGATATTTATTCCAAGATTATATATAGAGGTAAAAAACTGTAAGCAACATAAATGTCCAAAGATAGGAGAACAGATAACCAAACAATAATAGGTACAAAAGACAAAATTTTATGCAGTCATGTAAAATTATATTCCTGAATATTTTATAATGATAGGAGAAAGTTAAGAGTTAACATTTATTGAACACCTGCTATACGTCAGGTATACATCATATGTGATTGCTTAACATACTTACTCGTTGGATTTTTCTAATAGCTGTTATACTCATATATGGGGAGAGAAAAGAGATTTTAAAAAGCTGAATCACATTCCCAAGTTTGCAAAGATGGGGAAATCAGGATTTGAACCCACACACTGCCTTCACATTTATACATTTATGACCATTTTGCTATATCACTTCTGATGAATAGCACTAAGTAAAAACAAACAGCCAATACACGCGCGTGCGTGCGCGCGCACACACACACACTATTTTAGAAAGAATGCAAGTGCAACTATTTTACAAAATAAAATATACAGAAAGCAATCAGATTGGAAGGATATAAACTAAAATACTCATAATGATTGCCTTTAGGTAATGGTACGCTGGGTCATTTTTCCCTTCTCCTTCATATGTTTTTAAGACGTTCTAAAATAAACAAGTTCTTTCAGTCCTGTAAGGAAAAGAGAATTATTTTTCAATCTTGAGCAGCTATTTCTTTTTCTGCAGATAAGAAGGCCAGCTATGTGCATATCTATCACAAATAACCTGGGGATGTGACATCTTCACATGAGCTAGTAAGGTTGCGGCTAAGAAAGGAACCTGAGGACGTCCTGAAGAGTTAGAAAGACAAATAACACTTTTCACATGATAAGCAGTAAGCAGGAAAATCATTCTTTCCAAAAGGAAGGTGGTTTAAATAAAGGTGTCTGGCAGAAAAAAAAGACTCCAGGAGCTTTGCCAATGGTTACAGCGCAAAGGGAGTCCCAGAACTCCGAGAGGCCGACTGAGTCGGATTTACTGATGCCCTGAAAGAACCAAGGCAGCAGAAGCTTTTCTGGTCTCAGATGCAGATTACAAACAAGGTATGTAACCAGCCCTAGGTTTCTTTGCAATTGTGATTGCTTGCTTGATTGATTAACATTTACCCTATGCTATTCACAATTTTCAACAATGTAATTGATTAAAATATTAATGTTCACCACTTTAATAAAAACTTATTTTCTAAGAAAAGGCATATTGAGTAGAAAGCAGGCAAGTCTTTATTTTCTCACTGAGTAAATCTGGCCTTTTTAGTCTCCCGGACCCCAGCCTTGTGGCAGTTTATCTGAATTTGAAGGTAACTAGGAAGAAATAAATAGGTCTGTGGATATTAGCCTGAAAAACCCAAATCTCTGCTGGCAGCAAATGTCACAGAGCTGTAAGTGACAATGAAGTGGAAGTGAGAGCTTCCCTGCACGATGCTTCCCTGTACTTGCCCAGCTTCCTTGTTCGGTGATTACAAGTGGGCAACAACCAGGGAATGGGGTAACTAGATGGTAAATCAAAAAGAGTTCATCCCAACTGTTAGATTTCCTCTTCCTTTTCAAATGATTTTTGTTTTTGTTTTTGTTTTTGTTTGAGACAGGGTCTTGCTCTGTTGCCCAGGCTAGAGTACAGTGGCGTGATCATAGCTCACTGTAGCCTCGACCTCCTGGGCTCTAGGGATCTTCCCACCTCAGCTTCCTGAATAGGATTACAGGTTCACACCACCATGCCCAGCTAATTTTTGTATTTTTTGTAGAGACGGGCTTTCAACACGTTACCCAGATTGATCCCGAACTACTGGGCTCAAGCCATCTACCCACCTCAGACTCCCAAAGGGCTAGGATTACAGGTGTGAGCCACTGCACCTGGCCCAAATAATTTTTTGAAACATCAACTAGAAGAAAACTATAGCCTTGTAGCAGTTCAGTAATGTACTCAATTCTAAGGTAAACCAACATGAAATGAACTTCACATAAAGTTTATTTAACTGACTAATAATGATGAAAGTGCAAGAAGTTACATTCATATTCAGCAAAGGAACAAGAAACCACTGTGGTCCTTGTGGCTCCTACCTTTACTTTTAGGCTTTTTCTTCTGTGAATTGCTATTTAAATTGAATTTCACTTGGTTGCTTTAAAAAGGAGGGAAGGAAAATTGTTCATCCATATGAAAATATGGTATAGACTATGGTGTTCTGTAGCATGGTACACACTCACAACATTATAGATCCAGCTTAACATGCCTTCTGCACTGGTTTCTCACACAATAAACAAAGCTTAGAACTCTTCTCTGGTCTTTGTTTCATTCAGATCAGTTTTATGAAATGGACACATCCTAAAAAGTTGGAAAGCTTAATCAATCCCTATAGAATAAATAACATTCTGGCTGGATGTGGTGGCTCACGCCTGTAGTCTCAACAATTTGGGAGGCTGAGCTGGGAGGACACTTGAGCCCAGGAGTTTGAGACCAGCCTGGGCAACATAGTGAAACCCAGCCTCTACAAAAATTTTAAAACTTAGCCAGGCCTGTAGTCTCATCTACTCAGGGGGCTGAGGTGGGTGGATCACTTGGGCTCAGGAGGTCAAGACCACAGTGAGCTATGGTTGTACCACTGCAGTTCAGCCTAGGTGACAAAGCAAGACTGTGTCTCAAATAATAAAAAATAATAATAATATTTTAACTGTAATAATTGCTTGTAATTTATGCCTTATTTTACATAAATGTTTGATTCAAGACCCTGTCTCAAAATAATAATAACATTCTAATTGTACTGATTGCTTACAATTCACACTTTATTTTATACAAATGTTTGATTTTAAATATAACCCCCAAGTTGAGTTCTAGTATAATAGGCTCAGTGCATCAGGAATCCAGACATCGCCAGTAATAATTTCCCAGGCTTGTTCCTTTAGTATCTCTGGGGCTGGTGCCAAAACCAAATTAACACCGAGCAACCTGAACTTAGAGATGAAAGGAATCTTGGACACCAATAAAATCTGCCCTAAAATGGCACTGTTGTTTTTCTGAGCTGAAGAAGTGATTATTATTGCTTTTCTCAGTTTTCAGCATGCTTGTTATTGATCTTAGTAAATTACAGCAAGTGTCTTCAACCCCAGAAGATGAGATTCTCCCCTAGCCTCTTGTTCATCATCTACTTCAAGCCCTTCTCCTCCTCTCTAACAATGTCTACCCACCCTTTGAAGTCCAGCTCTGTTCATTCTTGACACTGCTGTGGGCCTTTTTAATTATTCCATCTCACAACAAATTGCCCCATCTCTCAGCTCTATGGTATTAAATACCCATACCATCTGTTATAGATTGGCTTGATTCCTCCAGAAAGATATGTTGAAGTCCTTCCTGGGACCATCTAATGTGACTATATTTGGAAACAGGGTTTTACAGATGTAATCAAGTTAAGATGAAGTCCTTAGAGTAGACACTACTTCAATTTGATTGCTGGCTTTGTAAAGAGAGGAGAAGACACATGAAGAAAGAATGCCATGTGAAGGCAGAGGCTGAAATTAGAGTGGTGCATCTACAAGCCAAGAATTGCTGGCCATTGTCAGAAACTAGGTGAGAGGTATGGTGCAGATTCTCTCTCAGCAACCTCAGAAAAAATCAACCCTGCCCACACCTTGATTTTAGACTTCTAACCTCTGGACCTGTGAGAGAATAGGTTTCTGCTGTGTTGTCACTCAATTTGTGGTATTTTGTTATAGCAGCCCTGGGAAACTAACATGCCATCCACATATAACCCTCCCTTTCCATGCGTTTTCTACCACATATCTCTAACTTTATGCTGATGTGCTCACCTTGCATAAAAATTCCCTTGGGGTATAGACCACATCTTATTTTTTTTTTATCTTTATCTTTATTTTTTAATTTTTATTTCATTTTATTTTTTGAGACGGAGTCTCACTCTGTCACCAGGCTGGAGCGCAGTGGTGCGATCTCAGCTCACTGCAACCTCTGCCTCCCGGGTTCAAGTGATTCTCCTGCCTCAGCCTCCCGAGTGGCTGGGAGTACAGGTGCGCACCACCATGCCTAGCTAATTTTTGTATTTTTAGTAGAAACGGGGTTTCACCATGTTGGCCAGGGTGATCTCGATCTCCTAAGCTCGTGATCTGCCCGCTTCGGCCTCCCAAAGTGCTGGGATTACAGGCGTGAGCCACTGTGCCACAAAGATCAGCCCTATGAAATCTATGTTAGGGTTGTCAAATAAAATGTAAAGCATTCAGTTAACTGGGCATCTGTATTTTTATTTGCTAATCTGGCAGCCCTAATTTATGTACAAAATAGATGACGAATAAAAACTTAAGAAATAAATGGATGAATCCCTAGTTCATCAATATTATGAAATTTTCCTTCTTGATATTTATAGTAATTAATCATCCACAAAGACACTGAAAACTTTAACCTACCTCCTATTAAACTTTAGTGGCCTGCTCCTGGAATACTGAGTAAGATATTATAAGGGTGCATCAATCATAGATAATACAAAAAAAAAACTATAATGGTCAGAAATATAAAGGCAGATGCCATTGTCAAGACAGAACCTAAAGAGACTGGGACCCTGCCATCTGAAAAGGTTGAACTCAAAGATTTGTGATCAAAATCTAGAATAATATCAGACACATTAGTAAAATAATTTGTGTCCCAAATCTAGAATACTAGGCTGGAAATAGAACTAATATTAATTGATTATGCTTCTATGTGTCAGGCTTTTTACCTACATTAATTTATTTTACCTTACAACAATTGAGTTAGGAGGTAGGCACGAATGTCCCTGCAATTTAGCGATGAAAGAACTGGTGTTTGGGAGGGCAGAGCCAGAATTCAAACTCAGGATCCAACACCTATGCTCCTTCCACACTCCTAGACTCTCTAAGCCTTTGTTTCCTGAGCAGTGCAAATTAAGAACAATTAAAGGAAGAACATATTCACCTAATAGATACTACGTATTTAAAAAGCCATTGATGCAAATAGCAGCCCAGCAGCAAATATTAAGTGATGGAAAATATATGAGGAAAAAAACATTAGTGGAAGAGGATTCACATGGAACTCACCTTTGAAATTGCATCAGATATTACTAGAGCTTCCAGAACACCTAGCTAAATTGACATAGGGTCTACTTCAGGATGCCCTGCTCCATATTCCTGTGGAAATGAAGGACTTCATAAAAAATCCAGTTATTTTATTCTCATTTAGCATTCTCAGGTGCTACAAAAGCCGGATTGTGTACTGAAAAGAGCACAGGGCTTGTAATCAGGACATCTCAGGCTGCCTATTATTCTGTTACCTATTCGTTGTGTGACAGCAGAATAAGTCACAAGCAATCTTGGCTCAGTTTCCTCCTTTGAAAATAATGGGCTGATTTCTAAATTCCTCTCCAGCACACATTTCAGGGCCTATTATATGCTGCTTTTATTTTCTAATTATACCAATGCTTTTTAACTGGTGTACTGTTTCCCCCATGGATTAAACGGAATGTCTCTTCTCTTTATGTCTTTGTACTTCATTCATTTATTCAATTAATTGATCTCCTACTCAATGTCATGCACCATGCAAAGCACTGGGGATATAAGTGATAAACAAGAGAGACAAGGTCCTTACTTTTATTAAGATTACAGAAGGGAAAAAAAGAATAGTTAGAATGGGCAGCAATATAAAGGTAGATGCCATTGTCAAAAGACCTTAAAATAATAAATATATGATTACAATTTAAATACATGTTTTGAAGGAGGATTATAGAGTCCTGAGAAACTAGTTAACAGTTTAAATTAAGTCTCTGGGGTCAAGGAAAACTTCCCTGAGGAAATTAACATGTAAATTTAAACTTGAGAGGAGAATTTGGCAGATGAAGAGGATGGGGAAAAGCATCCCTAGTAGAGAGATCATCAGCTGTGAAGGTTGATTCGGGAAAGAGATTGGCATTAAGAGGAAACAGAAGAAAGTCATCAGGGACGATGCATCTTCAGTGAGACTACAGTGGCTTGAGAGGTGGCTGGGCAGTCGCAAAGGGATAACTTGAAATGCAATAAGTAGAGTTTAAAGGTACGGCATGGACAAAACTTACATGCTTCCTAAAATATACTCTTTGCTGTTAGAATTAGATAACAGAAGAGCATATAAAGGAATGACAGGAAAACAACTAGAAGGCTTAGCCAGCAATTCAGGAGAAAGACAACCATGGCTTCAGTTAAGATGATGACCATAGAGATGGAGAGAGTGGACACAGTTCACTTCACAGTTTGGGAGCTAGAACGCCAGTAGCCATTGAAGGTAATAGGTAGAGGAGAAGGGAAATTAAGAATGGCTCCAGTTTATGGTATGAGCACCTGGAATGTTAGGGGAGCCATTCCTTAAGGTGTGGGCTACTGAAGGAGAATTAGGTATGAATGGGAGAATCAAGGGAAGAGTTTTGCACAAGCTCAGTGTGAGGCTCCTATGATACATCTTGCAAAGCCACACAGCACCTATGTAATTCAAAATATCAGGACCACCATGGGCCTTTTGCTAGCTCCCTGAATGTGGTCACGACCCAGCAAACTAATATTTGCTTGATCTGTGATTGATGATAAGTGAGCAGAAAAAACAAAAAGCACAGAGGAAGTGAGTGGAAATAGAACAATTTCTGTTAGTGGAATTGATCAGTGTACAAAGCAGTCCTATGTTGCAAGAATCAGATTACCAGAGAAAGAGTTTTGATATATGGTGAAAGATTCCTTCAGTCCCAGCCTTCTTCCCTACTAGTCTGACTCTGTGTCTGCCCACCTCTTTATGATATACCAATGCTGAAAGTCAAACTGGTGAAGTCTCCAGAAAGTCCTCATTTAAAGGTTACAAATTACTTGAGAGACACCTCTAGCCTCCTCTACCTTTAGCACGATAGTATAAATTAATGAGCTCAGCCAGGTAGAATGAGCAAGTAGGGACTGAAAGATATTTGAGACCAGTGACTGTCCACATCGAGGAAGGCTTGGCAGTTTCTACCTGTGGATGCCAAGCCAGCACAGGTAATGAAACAATAAACTTGAAGGCCAGTAGATTAAGACAGATGCGCCTGAAAGGCAGGAGCGTGTGCAGTAAATGGTTAACAACCGACTCCCTGAAGATTTGTAGCATTTACTGATTTCCATGGTGTAAATACTCCCTCTATGACCAAATTTAAACTGTCCTTAACAACTAGCTTGCAAAATTCCTGATAATTTAGCAACTACCTTAATCAAGAACGGGCAGGCTGCAGCACACCCCTGTGTGTGGGTGAAGTTGGCGCAAAGAGAATGCTGAGAAATCTGCTTAATTTCTGAAGTTTGCCCAAGGCTTTTTCTGAATAGAGATTCAGACATCAAATGAAAAAAAAAAAAAAAGAAATCAATCTGGGGGAAAAAAAAGTCACATTACCACCACCTCCTGCTTTGTCTTAACCTAAAATTGGACAAGGGGCTTACTTTTTATTAATTGCATCAATTATCAACATATTCATTTGGCTAAATCCCAACCCTGGATAAATCCAACTCTTTGCCTACTCCATCCCCATAGCTGGAAGAGAGCACACAACCACAGTTCTAATGTTGCTATAAATTCATGATGAACTTCAAGGAGGTCCTCAACGCCCCTGGAAAGCCCACTGTGCTTTCCCAGTTATTCATTCCTCTCTCTCCTAAACCAGTGGTCCCCAACATTTTTGGCACCAGGCACTAGTTTTGTGGAAGGCAATTTTTCCACGAACCAGGGAGGGGCATGGTTTCAGGATGATTCAAGCACATTACATTTATTGTGCACTTTATTTCTATTATTATTACATTGTGATGTATAGTGAAATAATTATACAACTCACCATAATGTAGAATCAGTGGGATCCCTGAGCTTGTTTTCCTGCAACTAGAAGGTCCCTTCTGGGGGTGATGGGAGACACTGACACCCAAAGTGTGTTGCTTATGTCCAATTTACTCTATAACCTTGTTTTGGTTGCTGTCACTGCAGAATACCCTGCTTCGCAAAGTTAGGATGTTGGAAATGGAAGCAGGATTTTCAGTGCTTTCTTGGCAGTCTCGGGATATTCTGCCTTGACTGTAATCCAGAATGTATGGAGATTTGAAGTTGCCTGAAACATACTTTTAAGGCCACCAGATGCAGCTGTACAACTGAAGTACATCGACTCACTTGCCACTATAAAGCCTGCCACCAGATGCAGCTTCATTGCCACCTGCCACTCACTGATAGGTTTTTGATATGAGTCTGCAGGCAATTAATTTAATATTATGGTCTCTGTGCAGTCAAATGTCTCTGCTAATGTTAATCTGTATTTGCAGCTGCTCCCCAGAGCGAGCATCACCACCTTAGCACCACCTCAGCTCCACCTCAGATTATCAGGAATTAGATTATCATAAGGAGCACACAACCTAGATAACTCACATGCACAGTTCACAATAGGGTTTGTGCTTCTATGAGATCTAATGCTGCCACTGATCCGACAGGAGGCAGAGCTCAGGTAGTAATGTGAGTGATGGGGAGCGGCTATAAATACAGGTGAAGTTTTGCGTGCTGCCCAGTTCCTAACAGACCACAGACAGGTACCAGCCCATGGCCCAGGGGTTGGGGACCCCTGTCCTAAACAATTCCTTCATATCTTCTCCTGTCTCTTCAAACATCCAACACTTCTTTTATATCATCAGTCTCAGCTGATGTGCTCACTTTCTACTTCACTACAAAAATCAAAGTTCAAGGAAAACACTGGAAAGCCCCCAGCACTATTGCGTCTACTGTAAAATTGTACCTCTGCCTTTATCCTCTCTACCCAAACCCACTGCCTTCTGTCTCACTATACTGGGTGAACTACCCCTGGCAAGTCCCCACAGAGGCCAACCCCTCCACCTGTTTATGAGCTCCTATCCTTTCTAACCTGCTCCAGGTCACTGCTCAATCCCCTCCTCTTCCTCTTACATTAATTTTTCCCATTCTACCACTTCTTTCCCATCCACACTCCACCTTGATATTATTTCTCACACCTAAAAATATCCCTCATAATTTTACTTCCCTTTTTTACTATTTTTAAATTAAGCCAGCTGGGCGCAGTGGCTCACGCCTGTAATCCCAGCACATTGGGAGGTGGAGGCGGGTGGATCATGAGGCCAGGAGATCAAGACCAAACTGGCTAACACAGTGAAACCCCATCTCTACTAAAAATACAAAAAATTAGCCAGGCGTGGTGGTGGGCACCTGTAGTCCCAGCTACTTGGGAGGCTGAGGCAGGAGAATGGCATGAACCTGGGAGGCGGAGCTTCCAGTGAGCTGAGATCGAGCCACTGCACTCCAGCCTGGGCTACAGAGTGAGACTCTGTCTCAAAAAAAAAAAAAAAATTAAGCCATAATTTATGTACTATGTAAGTTGCCCTTTTTGTTGTATACATCTGCAAGTTTTGACAGGTGCATACAGATATTTAACCATCACCACAATCAAGCTATAGAATGCTTCCATCACCCGTAAAATATTCCCATTCACCCCTTTATAGTCAAATTTCCCCCTGTCACCACCATCTCTGGCAATGACTGGTTCATATTCTACCTCTATGGTCTTGGGTTTTTCAGAATATCACATAAATGGAATTATATGGCATACAGCCTCCTTGAATCTGGCTTCTTTCACTGACCATCCATGTTTTTATATTAATCAGTAATTTGCTCCTTTTTTTGCTTAACAGTATTTCAATGTGTTGATGTAATACAGTTTGTTAATTCATCCCTGAGGAGAGGGACTTTTGGGGTGTTTCCAAGTTTTTGTGATTAAATATAATACAGGTATAAATGTTAATGTGCAGGTTTTTGTGTGAACATAAGTTTTCATTTCACTTTGGTAAATATTTAGGCATGAAATGATTGGTCATATAGTAAACATATGTTTTAAATGTAGAAGAAATTACCAAAGTGGTTTTCACAGTGGTTGTGCCATTTTACATTCCTATGAGAAGTGTGTGAGTTCCAGTTCCTCCATCCTCGCCTGCAGTTTGTATGACCAGTAAATGGTAAAGTCCATCCTCCCAGTAAGTTGGGTGAAAGTATCCGGCATCATCATCAATTCCTCTACTTTGTTCATACCCTATATCCAGCCAGTCAAAAAAACCAATCAGATCTACCGTTAAGTCATACCCAGAACCTAAACCACTGATTACATTTGCCATGAGATCTTCATAACTTTTTTATTGCAAAAACTTCCAAACTGATTTTCAAGTTTAATATTCTGAACTCAGATGCTTAAAGTGTAGGTTAATCATCTCATTTTCATGCTCAAAATCCTGTAATCCATTTCACTCAGTAAAAGCCAAAAGTCCTGGTAATCCCCTAAAACACTCTGCACAATCAGGCTGCACAAGTCTGACTTCCCCTTCACCTACCTGCCCCTTTTTTCCCTTTCTTTCTTTCCTTTTCTTTTTTTTTCTTTTTTCTTTTTTTTTTTTTTT
>NW_026652295.1:17875988-18047509 GCF_009828535.3 Hylobates moloch | reverse complement strand
ATGGAGTCTCGCTCTGTCACCCAGGCAGGAGTGCAGTGGCACAATCTCCGCTCACTGCAACCTTCTCCTCACCAATTCAAGCAATTCTCCTGCCTCAGCCTCCCAAGTAGCTGGGTCCACAGGGACACATCACCACGCTCAGCTAATTTTTTGTATTTTAGTAGAGACAGGGTTTCACCATGTTGCTCAGGCTTGTCGCAAACTCCTGAGCTCAGGCAATCCACCCGTCCCAGCCTCCCAAAGTGCTGAGATTACAGGCGTGAGCCACTGTGCCCAGCCTTTTTCTTTTTCTTTCTTTCATTTCCTTCTCTCTTTCTCTTTCTTTCCTTCCTTTATTTCTTTCTCTCTCTCTCTTTCTTTCTCTCTTTTCCTTCCTTCCTTCCTTCCTTCCTTCCTTTCCTTCTTTCTTTCTTTTTTTTTTTGACAGGTCTTTGCTCCATTGCCCAGGCTAGAGTGAGGTGGTGCAACCTCAGCTCAATGCAACCTACACCTCCTGGGCTCAAGTGATCCTCCCACCTCAGCCTCCCCAGTAGCTGAGACTGCAAGTGGATACTATCACACCTGGCTAATTTTCGTATTTTTTTTGTAGAGACAGGGATTTCACCAGGTTGCCCAGACTGATCTTCAGCTCCTGAGCTAAGGTGATCCACCCACCTCGGCCTCCCAAAGTGCTGGGGATTACTGGCGTGAGCCACTGCACCCAACTTTTCTTTAAGTCTCAGTGATTTTTTGTTGTTCTTCAAACATGCCAGGCAAGCTCCTACTTCAAGGCTCTTACAATTGCTCTTTTCTTTCTTGAAATGTTTTTCTATCAAAAATCTACATGTTTTATTTCCTCACCTCCTTCAAGTTTTCTTCACTCAAATACTACCTCCTCAGAAGCCTTTCCTGGCCACCCACTCTAAAATTGCAGCTTACTCTTCCACAACTGTCCTGCACCCTCATTCTCTGCTTTATTTTTTCCTTAGTATTTATAGTCATCTTACATGCTATATATTAAATTACACATTTGTTTATTGACTTGATTTATCCCTCAAGAACATAAATAATGGGAAGGCATGGAATTTTGCAGGCATTGCTTACTGCTTTATCTTCAGCCTTGAAAACCATACCTAGAACACAAATAGGGGGTCAATAAATCTCTGTTGAATCAATTAAATTTGTCACAGTCTAGAATTTGTTAAATGGTCAGGACTTTCACTCTGCCTTGGTGTAAGAGCTAGTTTGCTTTTCTAGGCAAAGAAGGTTTTTGTCTTGTTTTGTTTGTCTAGGCACCTTGATATGGTGTTTCCACCTGCTTTAATGCATCAGGATGTTAGAAGGAGGTTTTATCTGCTTCTCACACTGGCAGCTTACAAGTGCTCAGATTTACTGATCTCTGAGGGCACTTAGGCACCCACTGTTTGTTTATTTTGGAATTATTTTGTTATCAGCTTTACATGGTTATGAACCGTTGCCAAGATGGAAAGCCCTTCGAGGACTGTTATTCCTCATCCTCAGGAGGCTCTCTGACCTGACCTTGAGAAACAACTGCAGCTCCTTGCAGAAGATGAGGAATATAAAATCTTCATTGCTTGCTCTGGGCCAAAAAAGATTTCTGCCCAGCACCAAGAGCAGGCTGCTGCTAGCCATGGTGTGCTACAACACTCAAGAATCACCCCTCCAGGCCCTATATGAGGTATGTCCTCCCCCACATTAGAGAGACCACTGGAATCAGCCACAGCCAGGAGTCTTTGAAGATGATTCATATGTGTATCCTTCCATCCCCACAACAAACAAACAAACAAGCAAACAAAAAAACCTCACAAGTCCTGGCTTCATTTTCAAAAAAAAAAAAAAATCCTTTACATTATGAGAAGAAAATTATTCCACAGAAAGTTTGAAAAATAATAAAGTGACCCATAATCACACCATCCTAAGACAACCAACACCTTCAGTTTTGTAGATCACCTTCTGTCTTTTATAATATGAATATTTTACACAGGTGTAAGCTTACTGCACATGTAATTGCATACATTTTAAAATCAATGTTATAATCATTCATTTATCAGGTGGTTAACAAAACAATTGATGAGAACAAACTGGGAGCCATGGACCAAGAGTTAACCCTGTCTTCAAAGGGCTCATAGTCTAGACAAGCAATTTTCAATAGAAATATAGTGCAAGCCAAATATGCAAGTTCACATTTTTAAAGAAATGATTGAAATTAATTTTGCTACTATATTTTATTTAACCCAATATATCTAAAATATTATCATTTCAACATGTAATCAATAAAAAATTGTTAATGAAATATTTAACATTTTTGTATCAAGTCTTTGAAATCCAGTGTCCAATGTCTTTTGCTTTCACAGCATACCTCGATTTGGACAAGACCTGTTTCCAGTGCTCAAAGCCACATGGTACCAGTAGCCACCATCCTGGACAATGCAGTCTGCGAGAGTACCTTTCTATGTTTCTAGGAGTTTTCAGCTTTGCAATTATTATCTTTCATACTTTCATAATATGCTATTGGGTTTATTTAGTTGTTCACTTTCTCTTGAACATCCAAGTTAACTCCATTTTTTTCACAAGCATAAATGATACAGCAATGGATGTATTTTACCATATTTTGAATTAGTATTTAATTAGATTACTCTCACAGATGTGGAATGCTTGAGGTAAAAGGTTCAAACACAGTAATGAGTTTTGGTAAACATTTTCAAGTTGCTTTCCAAAACCGTTGAACGATTTTACCCTGCCTTCAGCAACGTGTGTGAGCCAGTTTCACTGAGTATACCCCACTGCCGGCCGTACAAATCTCCATCCTTCCCAACTTCTTGTCTGGCTTCCTGGGCATTAGCTTTCCAGAGTTATTTTGTTGTTATTTTGTTTTTTGTTTGTTTATTTGTTTCTTTGAGGCTTTTTGTTTTGCTCTTCCATTTGCATTTTTTGATTTAGGGTATACATTGCTAATGGTAGTGTTTTTATGTTCAAAAATAAAATTCCAATTCTAATTTCCCTCTATTCACAGTATTCCCTTCTAATACTGAGCCAACACCTACCCAACAAGGAAATTCAAACTCATGGCAGGATGACATTTTCTATTACCTTCACCACCTTTGTTTTTCCTCATTCTCATTCCTAAGAGAAGATTTTCCTGAATGGGAATATGCTTCAAGGTTATGCTATGAGAGACAAAAACTTAATTAGTGAAAGATATATTTAGGAGGCTTATTTGTTCTATGAGTCTAAACAATGTGAGCACTCAGAGTAATTGGGCCTGTTCGTTTGAATGCAAGAGGCTGCAGCAGGATGAAGCAGAGATCCCAAGGAAGAAGGATAGAGAACAATGGATGTGGGAGGCCAAATTCCAGAGTAGGTGGACTCAACCTACATAGGAGAACAACTGAGATCAATTTTACTGATCCTACCTCCTGCCTCCTATAAATATTGCTTTCACAGAAATGTTAATATTATCATCTGGCTTCCAAGAAATAAGGCAAACCTAAGCTTGTGTTATTTGCGGTGATGAATTGAATCTGTGCACTTTTCTTGTCATTGTAGGTTCAAAATAGTAGAGCCAACATATACATTTGGCTAATTCATGACATGAATATACCCCATTGGTATATTTGCATTTTTGAGAGGATATTTGCAATTTGGGGCATACGTGCTTTTTAACTTTTTATTCTGAAATAATTTTAGATTTACAGAAGAGTTGCAAAGACAGTAAGATAATTCCAATATCCAGCTTCCCTAAACTTCACATTTTACAAAACCAAAGTAAACTTATCAAAACTAAGTATTTAACATTCATCCAATACTATGAACAAAACTACTGACTTTATTCAGATTATACCAATTCTTCTACTAATGTTCTCTTTCTATCCCAGGATCTAAGCCAGGGTAACAATCATATCTAGCGACCTTCCTCCTTAGGTTCCTCTCATCTGTGAGTTTCTCAGTCTTTGTCAGTCTTTGTCTTCCACGTCCTTTACACTTCCAAAGAGCATTCTGGTCAGGCATTTTGCAGTGTCCTTCAATTTGTATTTTCTAATGTTTCCTCATGATTAGACTAGAGTTAGAGTTTTAGGGGAAGAATACTACAGAGATGAAGTGGCATTCTCACTGCATCCTAGCAGAGGGCACTTGTTAGCAACATGACTTATTATTGATGGTCTTGGTTATATTTTTATTTAGATTGCTCTTGGTTTGTTTTATCATGGTTTTTCTCCTTAGCTATTGAACTTTCAAAAATGACAAAGGAAGAGAATAGCGTCATTTGAATACAAATAACGTTTTTAAAACATCTGAGCAGTTACATTTTAAACCCTACTGTCTTCAAACTAGTCTCCATTACAGACTTCATTTTCCAGTGAAGCTACCATCATTTCATTTTCACAGTTTTACATATCTACTTTTAATTTTAAAAAAAAGTTGCAAGAATTGTAGAAATAACTCTTTTTCCTGAACTACTTAAGAGTAAGTTGCCGATATAAGGCTCCATCACTGCTGAATATATTAGTGTGTAATTCCTACCAATGAGGACTTTCTGCAACATAAGCATACTACAACCATGCAGTTGACATTGCTTCATTGTGACCACCTATTAATAATTCACAGTTACCAAGGCAGGCAGATCACTGGAGCCCAAGAATTCGAGATCAGCCTGGGCAATGTGGTAAAACCCGGTCTCTCCTAAAATACAAAAAAAATTAGGCTGGGCTCAGTGGCTCATGACTGTAATCCCAACACTTTGGGAGGCTGAGGCAGATGGATCACCTGAGGTTAGGAGTTCGAGAGGAGCCTGGCCAACATGGTGAAACCTAGTCTCTACTAAAAATACAATTAGCTAGGCATAATGGTGGGCACCTGTAATCCCAGCTACTCGGGAGGCTGAGGCAGGAGAGTCGCTTGAACCTGGGAGGCAGAGGTTTCAGTGAGCTGAGATCCCGCCACTGCACTCCAGCCAGGGTGACAGAGCAAGACTCTGTCTCAAAAATAAATAAATAAATAAACAAATAAATAAATAAATAAATAAGCAAGCCAGGCATGGAAGCACACACTTGTAGTCTAGCTACCTGGGAGGCTGAGGTGAGAGGATCACCTGAGCCTGGAAGTTCAAGGCTGCAGTGAGCTGTGATTATGACACTGAATTCCAGCCTGGGCAATGGGAGTAAAGCTCCACCTCAAAAATCACTTCCTAAAAGACTGTACCATCTAATACCATTAGTTCGGGGGTTAAAGACCACTGAAGATAATCAATATTATACAAGCTCTGTCACACCCCTTAGAATAGCTATCAAAGGGAAAATAATAATAATGAGTGTTGATAAAGACATGGATAAACTGAACCCTTGTGCATTATTGGTGGGGATGTAAAATGGGCAATTACTATGGGAAATAGTAGGGAAGTTGTTCAAAATTAGACAGAGAGTTACCATATGATCTAGCAATTGCATCCCCAGTATACAACCAAAGTAAGTCAAAGCAGGGACACAAAGAGATATTTGTCCATTCATGTTCATAGCAACACTATTCACAATAGCCAAAAAGTTGGAAGGATCCCAAGTATCCTTTAATGAATAAATGAATAAACAAAATGTGGTATAAACATACAATGGAATATTATTATTCAGTCTTATAAGGAAGATGATTTGGACACATGCTACAGTATGGATAAGCATGTTGAGGACATGCTCAACAACCTTGAGGATTTCGTGCTAAGTAAAATTAGCCAGTTGCAAAGAGACAAATACAGCATGATTCCACCCATATGAGATATCTAGAGTGGTCAAATTCAGAGAGGCATAAAGTACATTAGAGATTACTAAGGATTACAGAGAGAAGGGAATGGAGAGTTATTGTTTAAGGGTACAGAGTTTCAGTTTGAAAGATGAAAAGGGTTCTAGACATAGATAATGGTGATGGTTCCAAAACAATGTGAATGTAATTAATGCCACTGAAGTGTATGCTTAAAAATGGTTAAAATGATAAATTTTATGTTATGTGTATTGTACCACAATAAAAAAGTTAAAATATTACACGATTTGTGAATATTATTTCAAGACTTGTTTTAGAAATTTTTCAAATGTGCAAACATAAATGGAACAAGTATATAGTTCCTATATGATGACTACATTAATAAAACAATGCTCATACTGCTATATTATTTCATATATTTTCTCAGATACCCACATATTTAATTAAACATGATAGTTAATGACCTTTAAATATAAGAGCAGAAACCTTGGGGTTTTTTATTTTTGTCTCAAATAAGTTAAAACAAATTCCATTTCTCCATATTTTTGGAAGAAACATTTGTTTTTCAAAATAAATTATTTTCAGACTTGGCTAACCACAAGTCTGAAATGTGCACAAAACTCCCTCAACCATACATATAGTAAAATAGAGGTAAAGAGAACAATAGATAATGCTGTGAATAAATTCTTCCAAGTCCATGAAACAAATTGGAGTCAAATTTGAATAATGCAATCAGTCTACATGAATATTTTAGGCCACTTGGTTTAATTCAGCAAACTTTCATTGGACACCTGTTTACGCCAGATACAGTATTAAGTAATGAGGCTATAGAGAGGAGCAAAACACTATTTCTCAAAACACTATTTCTATCCTCTAGGATTGTAAATACTGTAGTTGGAATAAGACGGAGCCGAGAGAGGAACCGGCATTACTGAAAACCTGAATACATCATTTTATGCGAGTCTCACAATCTCTCTGTTAGTTGTTGTTATCCCGATTTTTTAGATGAGAGAACTGAGATTTAGAGAGATTAAGTAAAGCACCATGAGACAAACAATTCACAAAAAGCAGAGATCTAATTTTCCCCCCGTTCATCTGATTCCAAAGTCCACACTCTGTCTCCAATCTTACCATGATATGCTGAATTATACTACACTGTATTACACAATAAAAATAGGCATAGGAACAAATAATTACAATCGACTACAATACAGGTGATATGAAAAATATCCGCCACATAGATGAATGTCAAAAAAGAAGCCATGGTCAACTTTGTTCAGAATAGGCTCAGAAAAATTTAAATAGGGTGGTTAATTCTGCAGTAGAATTTGATATTAGATAGAAATTTTACAAGTTGACAAAGGAGGAAAAAATACTCAATGGAAACATGCAAAATACTTTCTTTACCCATGTCAGGTCTCTGAGCCCAAGGTAAGCCATCATATCCCCTGTGACCTGCACATACACATCCAGATGGCCGGTTCCTGCCTTAACTGATGACGTTCCACCACAAAAGAAGTGAAAATGGCCTGTTCCTGCCTTTAGGGATGGCATTATCTTGTGAAATTCCTTCTCCTGGCTCATCCTGGCTCAAAAGCTCCCCTACTGAGCACCTTGTGACCCCCCACTCCTGCCTGCCAGAGAACAACCCCCCTTTTCCTTTACCTACCAAATCCTATAAATATATATAAATATAAATCCTCTTATATCTCTGCACCCCGATCCCTTATTTCCGCACCCCAACCTCTTATATCTCTGTGCCCTGATCCCTTATTTCCACGCCCTGACCTCTTATCTCTGTGCCCCAACCCCTTTCCCGCTTTTCTGGAGGGTAAGAACCCTCGAACCGCTTCCCTCCGTGTCTCTACTCTCCCTTTTCTTTAAACTTGCTTCCTTCACTATGGGCAACTTTCCACCCTCCATTCCTCCTTCTTCTCCCTCAGCCTGTGTTCTTAAGAACTTAAAACCTCTTCAACTCTCACCTGACCTAAAATCTAAGCATCTTATTTTCTTCTGCAATGCCACTTGACCCCAATACAAACTCAACAGTAGTTCTAAATAGCCGGAAAACAGTACTTTCAGTTTTTCTATCCTGCAAGATCTAAATAATTCTTGTCGTAAAATGGGCAAATGGTCTAAGGCGCCCAACGTCCAGGCATTCTTTTACACATCAGTCCCTCCTCCCTAGTCTCTGTGCCTGGTGCAACTCATCCCAAATCTTCTTTCTTTCCCTCCCACCTGTCCCCTCAGTCCCAACCCCAGGCGTCGCTGAGTCTTTCTAATTCTCCTTTTCTACAGACCCATCTGACCTCTCCCCTCCTCCCCAGGCTGCTCCACACCAGGCCGAGCTAGGTCCCAATTCTTCCTCAGCCTCAGCTCCTCCACCCTATAATCCTTTTATCACCTCCCCTCCTCACACCTGGTCTGGCTTACATTTTCGTTCCCGTGACTAGCCCTCCCCCACCTGCCTAGCAATTTACTCTTAAAAAGGTGGCTGGAGCTAAAGGCATTGTCAAGGTTAACTCTCCTTTTTCTTTATCCCAAATCAGATAGCGTTCAGGCTCTTTTTCATTAAATATAAAAATCCAGCCCAGTTCATGACTCATTTGGCAGCAACCCTGAGACAATTTACAGCCCTAGACCCTAAAAGGTCAAAAGGCCGTCTTATTCTCAAAATACATTTTATTACCCAATCTGTTCCCGACATTAAATAAAACTCCAAAAATTAAATTCCGGCCCTCAAACCCCACAACAAGATTTAATTAACCTCACCTTCAAGGTGTACAATAATAGAAAAAAGTTGCAATTCCTTGGCTCCACTGCGAGACAAACCCCAGCCACATCTCTAGCACACAAGAACTTCCAAATGCCTGAACCGCAGTGGCCAGGTGTTCCTCCAGAACCTCCTCCCCCAGGAGCTTGCTACAAGTGCCAGAAATCTGGCCACCAGGCCAAGGAATGCCTGCAGCCCAGGACTCCTCCTAAGCTGCGTCCCATCTATGCGGGACCCCACTGGAAATCGGACTGTCCAACTCACCTGGCAGCCACTCCCAGAGCCCCTGGAACTCTGGCCCAAGGCTGACTCCTTCCCAGATCTTCTTGGGTTAGCAGCTGAAGACTGACACTGCCCGATCGCCTCGGAAGCCCCCTAGACCATCACAGACGCCGAGCTTTAGGTAACTCTCACAATGGAAGGTAAGTCCGTCCCCTTCTTAATCAATACGGAGGCTACCCACTCCACATTAGGTTATTTTCAAGGGCCTGTTTCCCTTGCTTCCATAACTGTTGTGGGTATTGACAGCCAGGCTTCTAAACATCTTCAAACTCCCCAACTCTGGTGCCAACTTACACAATACTCTTTTAAGCACTCCTTTTAATTATCCCCACCTGCCCAGTTCCCTTATTAGGCCGAGACACTTTAACTAAATCATCTGCTTCCCTGACTATTCCTGGACTACAGCTACATCTCATTGCTGCCCTTCTTCCCAATCCAAAGCCTCCTTTGCGTCCTCCTCTTGTATTCCCCCACCTTAGCCCACAAGTGTAAGATACCTCTACTCCCTCCTTGGCGACCGATCATGCACCCCCTTACCATCTCATTAAAACCTAATCACCCTTACCCCGCTCAACGCCAATATCCCATCCCACAGCATGCTTTGAAAGGATTAAAGCCTGTTATCACTTGCCTGCTACAGCATGGCCTTTTAAAGCCTATACACTCTCCTTACAATTCCCCCATTTTACCTGTCCTAAAACCAGACAAGCCTTACAAGTTAGTTCTGGATCTATGCCTTATCAACCAAATCGTTTTGCCTATCCACCCCATGGTGCCAAACCCATATACTCTCCTACCCTCAATAGCTCCCTCCACAATCTGTTATTCTGTTCTGCATCTCAAACATGCTTTCTTCACTATTCCTTTGCACCCGTCATCCCAGCCTCTCTTTGCTTTCACTTGGACTGACCCTGACACCCATCAGGCTCAGCAAATTACCTGGGCTGTACTGCCGCAAGGCTTCACAGACAGCCCCCACTACTTCAGTCAAGCCTAAATTTCTTCCTTATGTTACCTATCTCTGCATAATTCTCATGAAAACACACGTGCTCTCCTTGCTGATCGTGTCTGATTAATCTCCCAAACCGCAATCCTTTACAAAACAACAACTCCTTTCCTTCCTAGGCATGGTTAGTGCGGTCAGAATTCTTACACAAGAGCCAGGACCGCACCCTGTAGCCTTTCTGTCCAAACAACTTGACCTTACTGTTTTAGCCTAGCCATCATATCTCCGTGCAGTGGCTGCTGCCGCCCTAATACTTTTAGAGACCCTCAAAATCACAAACTATCCTCAACTTACTCTCTACATTTCTCATAACTTCCAAAATCTATTTTCTTCCTCATACCTGACACATATACTTTCTGCTCCCCGGCTCCTTCAGCTGTACTCACTCTTCGTTAAGTCCCACAATTACCATTGTTCCTGGCCCAGACCTCAATCTGGCCTCCCACATTATTCCTGATACCACACCTGACCCCCATGACTGCATCTCTCTGATCCACCTGACGTTCACCCCATTTCCCCACATTTCCTTCTTCCCGGTTTCTCACCCTGATCACACTTGGTTTATTGATGGCAGTTCCACCAGGCCTAATCGCTACACACCAGCAAAGGCAGGCTATGCTATAGTACAAGCCACTAGCCCGCCTCTTAGAACCTCTCATTTCCTTTCCATCGTGGAAATCTATCCTTAAGGAAATAACTTCTCAGTGTTCCATCTGCTATTCTACTACTCCTCGAGGATTGTTCAGGTCCCCTCCCTTCCCTACACATCAAGCTCGAAGATTTGTCCCTGCCCAGGACTGGCAAATTGACTTTACTCACATGCCCCGAGTCAGGAAACTAAAATACCTCTTAGTCTAGGTAGACACTCACTGGATAGGTAGAGTCCTTTCCTACAGGGTCTGAGAAGGCCACCACGGTCATTTCTTCCCCTCTGTCAGACATCATTCCTCCGTTTGGCCTTCCCACCTCTATACAGTCCGATAGCAGACCGGCCTTTATTAGTCAAATCAGCAAAGCAGTTTTTCAAGCTCTTGGTATTCAATGAAACCTTTATATCCCTTACAGTCCTCAGTCTTCAGGAAAGGTAGAATGGACTAATGGTCTTTTAAAAACACACCTCACCAAGCTCAGCCACCAACTTAAAAAAGACTGGACAATACTTTTACCACTTTCCCTTCTCAGAATTCAGGCCTGTCCTTGGAATGCTACAAGGTACAGCCCATTTGAGCTCCTGTATAGACGCTCCTTTTTATTAAGCCCCAGTCTCATTCCAGACACCAGACCAACTTGGAATGTGTCCCAAAAAACTTGTCCTCCCTACTATCTTCTGTCTAGTCATACTCCTATTCACCGTTCTCAACTACTCATACATGCCCTGCTCTTGTTTATACTGCCGGTTTACACTGTTTCTCCAAGCCACCACAGCTGATATCTCCTGGTGCTATCCCCAAACTGCCACTCTTAACTCTTGAAGTAAATAAATAATCTTTGCTGGCAGGACTATGCTGAATCTCCTTAGGCGCTCTCTAATTAGATGTCCTGGGTCCTCCCAATTCTTAGACCTTTTATATCCATTTTTCTCCTTCTCTTATTCCGTTTAGTTTTTCCATTCATACAAAACTGTATCCAGGCCATCACCAATAATTCTAAATGACAAATGTTTCTTCTAACAGTCCCACAATATCACCCCTTACCACAAAATCTTCCTTCAGCTTAATCTCTCCCACTCTACGTTCCCACGCCGCCCCTAATCCCGCTCGAAGCAGCCCTGAGAAACATCGCCCATTATCTCTCCATACCATCCCCCAAAATTTTCGCTGTCCCAACACTTTACCACTATTTCATTTTATTTTTCTTATTAATATAAGAAGACAGGAATGTCAGGCCTCTGAGCCCAAGCTAAGCCATCATATGCCCTGTGACCTGCATGTACACATCCAGATGGCCGGTTCCTTAACTGATGACATTCCACCACAAAAGAAGTGAAAATGGCCTGTTCCTGCCTTAACTGATGACATTATCTTGTGAAATTCCTTCTCCTGGCTCATCCTGGATCAAAAGCTCCCCTACTGAGCACCTTGTGACCCCCACTCCTGCCCGCCAGAGAACAACCCCCCTTTTCCTTTACCTACCCAAATCCTATAAAACGGCCCCACCCCTATCTCCCTTTGCTGACTCTCTTTTCGGACTCAGCCCGCCTGCACCCAGGTGAAATAAACAGCCATGTTGCTCACACAAAGCCTGTTTGTTGGTTTCTTCACGTGGACACGCATGAAAACCCATGTCTTTATTCATTCATTTCCCCTTCCAATTTACTCCTCTGGTCTGCAGCTTACCCACAAGAAGGTATTTCACTGGAATGTTGCTTGTAAATGTTGTTAGATTTTGCCAAGTGAAGATGCTGTGTTTCATTATCCCCTTTACATAAATATACACATATATTTCTTTGAGTACAGTCTTTATTTTTTGTAATATGTTTATGTTTGGCATATCTCGGTGTGTGGTGTGTATATAACATGGTACACATATATTCACTGCATCTACCACCTTTTGTCTCTTTTGTACCCTCACATAGTTTCTGCAATCATCTCCAGCACATGGGGATGCTCAGGAGAGATTACTAATTGATTTTAAGTCTTCTCAAAGAACATTCATTATCATTATCATTATGCCCACACTGGAAAAGTGTCAGATGTCAATGTGTACTTGGTAGAAAGAAATTGACTTGTGAATGTTAATACCTTGGTGAAACATTTTTCCATAGATAACAATTTTCTGGAAAAATGCTCTTTTGATGTAATGGCCACAAACAGACTTATTCTTTCTCTGCAGAGGACAAAAAGGCACCCTTACAACATACACCTTCCAGTCTGTGTTAGTGATGGCACTAATACAGATGCCCAGAGCTATATCCCCTGCCCAGAGCTGACAGATTCTTTTTATCCATTATACCTCAAGCGTCAGATCACTAATTCATGTACAGGATAAGACAACTGCCAAATTATTAGACTACAGAGGGAAGCTCCTCAGACACCTGTCATGTTGATGAAAGCAGCACCGTCCTCTGACCTTTGCCAGTTCAAGGTCGATAATGAGAGGAGTCAGGCAGGAAGAGCAGCGTGTGTCGGCTCCATTAACGTGCACTGTGTGTGCACTCAGGAGCACTGCATCTCCTGTCAATTATTGTGGGGAGACTGGGGACCACTGATTACCAGGGACATGGCGTAGCGAGCCACAGTTACCTCTACTTCTGTACCCAGCTGCATTTTAATTAGCGCAATCCCTCGACTATATCTTCAGAGCTTTATTATTGAGCTTCAAGAAACTCAAGTAAGGCTTTTTACATTTCACATCACTAATTGGAAGAAATGTTGAACATTCTGGTAATGGAGTTTGATGACACCAGTGTCTGGGTAAAGGCTTTGCAGGCTTCTTAGAACAGGACAATCTTGACTTGCTGAGAGCTGTGTGTAGCAGAACCAGCCACAGAAGCAGAAGGGGAGAGGGACAGTTTCCAGTAAGAAAGCCATAAAGAGCAGCTAGGAGAGCGGCAAAATAAATGCGGGATGGCAACCCCACAGCCTGGCCTGTCTGCATAGGGGTCTGTGCATATCCATATGAAGAAGAACGCAGTGAGCAAGCGGTCTTGAATCCACAAATAAAGGAACAAAGGGAGGGAATTTAAAAATCTGAAAAGGGAACTGTCTTTATAGTTTTCATACTTTTCTCTTACAAAAAGAAACTGTTTGAGCCTTTGCAAAAATCACTCATTTAGCAGAAAAGAGTCTAAAAGATCAAAGTCAGAAGACTTTTATTCTCGTAAACCAACACCACGATTCTCCTAGGGCAGTGATTTTTAAATGGAGTAAGTATCACCATCATATAGAGGGTGGTTAAAACACAGATTGCTGGGCTCGCACCATTTCTCCCCAAGTTTCTGATTCATTAGGTCTGAGGTAGGACTGGGTGATTTTGCAGTTCTAACAAGTTCCCAGGTGATGCTGATGCTGTTAATGAATGGGAGACAACTATATTTACATAATCGCCTTCCTAGAGGCAGCTACCCAAATTGCAGGTAGAGTGCCCCAAAGAAATAATTACCCCTTGCCATTTAAAACAAAGATATGTTACCTATGATCACCTAAGTCAGTCACTGAAACATGAGCGTGAAACCTTATATACATTAACATCAATGTCTTATTTAATCACAATAATATGTGGGGGTTTGTAGTAAATTCTTTAGTGTAAGAATATTTAAGGAGTTCATTGCCAAGTAAAAAGCACTCTCTTCACTAAGGATAGACCTCTTTAATGTCACCCCGTTACTTGAAGAAACTTAATCTTAATTTATATAGAATGAAGGATAACTAGCCATCAGCTGAACCATAAAACAGTGACCTAAAAAATATTTGAAGTAGTTGACTATGCATGTGTGGTTATGTTACAAATTAGTTAGGTATCGTAGCTCTTGATTTATCTAAAAAGTTTTCAGGACCAAATGTTATGCATGATCATTACAATTATTGAATAGCTTGCTTTAATCTATGTGGACTTCAGTTACTCATCTGTGAGATGTGGAAATACACTTAAAAATCCTGGTTCCTTCTAGCTTTAAAATTTCATGACATGGATCCCTATTTTCTACTTGAGTCAACATGTTTAGCACCTGGTGTGACACTCAGATTAGAAGTAAACTCTTTAAATTCTGAGCTCAGTCCCTTTAGCACATTTTATAATCTGGATCAGCACCAAATTGAAAATACATTTTAACTTGTTATCTACTCGGTGTTTCTGCAGGCAGAAGTTCACAACCACATTTCACATTCCAAAATGTCTACCATCCCAGAAACTTCCAGAATAAGTCATGCAGTGGAAAAAGGTCACATTCTACCTGGCATAAAGATCAAAACTACTGATAAATTAAACCAATGGCAGAAATTATCCATTGAAATTCTTGGAAAGAATGCTAGGAGGGCATTACATTCAAATACAACTGAAAATTTACATTCATAGACACTTTTCCCATTTACTTTATTTAGATGTAATATTAGAATGGCCAAATTTATTAACAGCCTAGTAATCTCAAACTAGTGAATTCTAAATATACTCTGTACCATCAAATTCATCGGGAGCTTTCAATACATTTCAAAGTTTATGCTGACTACATAAGAAAGATTGCTAGTCAAGCCTTGGATTACTGAGTCCAACCTAATTTTTTAGAAGCATGGAGACATGAAGTGTTCATAGAATATATCTTGAATTAGGACTGGCAAAACAGAGCATGTAGAGAAATGGTTCCATCCACGTGGTTTAGGTCTACCAATTTGTTTAGGTCTAATACTATTTCTGGAAATGTTTCATCAGAGGTAAGAGGAGTATCTCCAAACACATTTTTTCTCCTTTAGACTCAGCTAATGCATATGAAATTAGACAATGAGAAGTAAAAGCTTTAGCAAAAGTTGAAGCCCTCATCCAAAGCTTTTATAATAGTTTCAGGCTTCTTCTCACACCACAGAGCTGTAATTCCAAGTTGCTTATGATGTTGGCAAATGGAAAACTGAGAACTTGGTGAGCTGATAGACAAAGGGTATTGACAGGCCAGTAAATGTTTAAGCCCACTCACCCGGATAATTCAGCATTTGTCTTTGTGAACACACAGTATAGCCCAGGTTTTGAGAAACTAAAACTCAAACCATGAAACTCTCTTCTCCTTTCTGCCCACAGGATTTCAGCATTTGAGTGAGTCTCCCAGCCACCTGTCCTTCTTCAGAGAATTTATATAGCCCCTCATTTTGCCTCTCATTGCATTAGATAATGAAGTTAAAACAGACTGTCTTTCACATTTGGGATGAAAAATCACCAAGCTTCTACGCAGAAAATTTCTTTTCTTTACTCAAACCTCTGAGGGATCCAGAATGGCATTTTCAGGTGACATGGACATGTGCAGGTCAGCTAGGTCAGGAAGAGAGCTGACTCAAACGGTTTCTTCTTGACATTGACCTGCCACTACATATTAACATATAAAGAGCTTATGAGGACCTGAGTTGAAAATACTTCCATTTATAAGGAAGTAAACTGAGGCTCACAGAATTGCAGCAGCTTACCTGAGAACAGAGGCAGGACCGAGCTCAAGAGGCAGAGGTGGCCCTGCAAGATGTTGAAAATCACTTTGTATTAAGCCACTCTGCAACTACTTAGAAATCATATTTTTAAAACGTATTTTATTAACCAGAATTCAACTTTATCTGTAGCTCCGCTATTCATAAGGATCATCACAAATTGGTTGTTCAATGTTGTATTAATTCCTATTATACATTTTCATGGCTAAATATAGAAAATAATGACTTTCACATTTTTTAAAAATAAGAGTGTAAAATTCTTGAATGCTAGAGTGACATATATTTAAAGGGACCCGAAAAATTAGTCTGCTGATTTTCCATGTCTTATACATCAAAAATCTCACAGCTCAAGTTTTCATTTTCACCATATATTTTGGCAGCTTCTAAGATAACCCCAAATAATTACACTGTTTTCTTAGGGCTGTTAGAATAAGGGTGTATATACTCCTTATACAAACCTACGACAGTTTGAGTCTTCACAAATCAAATCATTGAGACTACACACCCACACAGAAGCTATAATGAAATAAGTTTATAAATAAAAGGTTTTTTTACCACCTACTCTCTGAACCATCATATTCCTCTGGGAGGAAGTTTTAAAGGAAGAAAAATGAGAGAAAATGGCTCTGTGTGTGTGTGTGTGTGTGTGTGTGTGTGTGTGTGTGTGTGTGTGTGTATGAGAGGGAGAGAGAAAGAGAGAGAGAGAGAGAGAGAGTGTGTGTGTGTGTGTGTGTGTGTGTGTGTGTGTGTGTGTGTGTGTGTGTGGTGTGTGTGTGTGTGTGTGTGTGTGTGTGTGTGTGTGTGTGTGTGTGCAGGATCAGATTGCCCTCTGGTGGACAGTTTATCTCTTCCTTCTTTTAAGATACAACAAAGGAGAAAGAAAAGTAACAATAAAAAACAGGGAAAAGGGAAACTAGAAATTTAAAAAGCAGAGGAAAAATTGGGAAAGGAAAGAATATAGAAAAGAACAAAGTCACAGAAAGAGGAATGGAACTAGGAAATACTGGAGAAAGACAATAAGAAAATCAAGGAAAAGGAAAGAAGGTTGAGGATCTTGAGAAAAAAAAACAAAGACCAAAAACTGGCTAGTGTCACCTTATACTTAATCAATCCTGGAATTATTTATGGAGAAATAAAATACTAGTAATTATAAATGCTAACTATATCTGACATTTTAACTCTTTAAACTTTTTCAACATATCTGCTAACTACATGCATCTAAAGTAAGTTTTAATAGCAGCTGTTAGACTTAATGAGACTTGGGGAAGCATTTTGCAGAACCTAACTGAGAAGAAAGTTTAGAAAAGAAAAACTGCTTTTCCTTACACTTTTTTAAAGCTGCATATAAATCCCAACCAAACATACAAGTCAAGACACAGTGTGCTTTGGCATTTTACATATTTACCATAAAAAGGGGTTTAAAATGTATAATTTTTAAAAATTTTATTGACTGATTGAATAATTTGCTCATAGATTTTTTAGCCATTTGGATGTCTTGAGAGGGAAAAACAGGTTAAAATATTATAAAATTTAAGACAAGTAAGTTTTAAAAATCCAGTTTGTTACATAAGGACTACCATAGACAATTGTCTTATTGACAACTGACAATGTCTCCCACTCATTCTGTTATAAAATTTTGGAATGTGTACATTTATGTTAGCTAAGTGGAAAGAAACATTCAGAGGAAGCTCAAAGCATCATCCTCATGCCCTCAAACCTGCATTTACCAGAAATGCCCGCAACCAGAGCCATGGCCCCTCTGCCCAGGAGTACACATAACACTTTCACTGCCTACTGTGAGCACATGCTTCAAGGACCCAGAAGAGCAGCTCTCAAGCCCAGCTCCTCATCTTTTCTCCTTAGCCTGCACCAGCGTAGAGCTCAGTGCCTTCCAGGGGCTTCGTATCACTGCCCGGCACTACTGAAACAAACACAGTGGTCTCCCACCTTGTTGAATTCACAAACAATGGCTTTCTGCTATAATAAGATTGTAAGCTCCTTTAAATGGTTATTCAAAGAGATATTTTAGGAGAGAATAGAATTAGGTTCATTGAAAGTCTTTTAAGTGATCTTGGAGCATACAACCAAACTGAAGCTTGGTGATGGAGAAAGGGAATGCATACACATCGGTTGTGGCAGAAATCAGAGGCACAGATGTAACGGGGGGGAACAAAAACAAATTCTGAAGTTCTTTTTTCCATACACAGACCTGTTCCTTCTACCCAAGAAAGAACAGTTAATGAAGCCACATGAGCATCCCTCCCTGCCTGCAGGTAAGATGCCTTGAGGCTATGACCCCTTGTCCCTCCTCCTCACGGGCACACCTGGGCACAGTGGCATCTCCTGAGTTCATTCTTGGCTTCCCTTCCTCCTCTCAATTTATTTACTACTATTATTTCTTTCTATACTGAAAAGGAAAAACTACTTATCTCCACTAAGAACCTTCATTTTTGCTCAACCACAAGAAAATGAGCTTCCTGCTCTGCATGCAGGGTTCAGACAATAGGAAACATAGCTCTGCAATAGTGGGGGTAGAAATTCTAAATATCGTTAATGAAAAATGTCTCCCAACTTTAATGTGATAAAGGTTTCATACCCAGGATAAAATGTATTTCCCATGTTTCAAAAGTTTTAACTTGGAAGATCATTGTTAGAACAGTTAGCTTTGTGAGGGGAGGCATCATTGACTACACGGAGTTTGATGATACTAGAAGGTAAGTCATCAACTTTAGAACTGGATACCAAAAAAAAAGTTGGCAATTTTCTTTTGAGAAATTACAAACTTATCAAAACCAAAAATGTGGGGGTTTTCTTTCTCACTAAGCTAACGGGGTCAGTTTTCCCAAATGTCTAAATCAATCCATGACTGTAAGTAGGACAATAGCAAAAACGTCAATTATTTTAGATGATAAAGATGATACATTTAAGCCTTATTTCTGCTTTGCAGCAATTTGGGGCGTTCACAAACAGTAATGCTAACTGTTGACATTTATTATCAAGTGTGATGGGTAGAGTACCGCTCTAAACATAATCCAGGGTGCTAATGGCAGAATGATCAGCTATATTTCAAACTGTTTGTAATGCAAACTTTGTGCTTTCAGCAATTTGAGAAAATCAAAAATGATCTCAATTTTTGAAAATTACATCCCATTTAACCTAACTCTAAAAAAACGAAGCTTCAATCAGTCAAGTTAGTTAAAAGAACATTTATGTAACTAGATTAACTCACGCAATTATCATTTATAAGATTAATTTTACTTGAGGCTCATAATTATTTCCTTAGTAATTACTAGCTTAGGCCCACAGCTATTGACTCTAAATTTCTTTATTCATTCAGAAAACATTTATTGACTACTAGGTGCTAGGAATACAATGTTGTTCTATTTTTAATCCATATTTTTCAGGTGTCTACATTAGAGAAGAGACAGACAAGTATATGACATAATTAGATGAATGTCTCGACAATCTGTTACAGTAGCACAACGAAGGGCCACCTAATCGAACCTGGAAGTATCAAGAAGGCTTCCTGGAAAAGGTGATATCTAAGTGGAGTTTTTAATAATAGTAGTAATAATAACAACCTTGTTATTCTAAATGGTTCATATTTATTTTTTACTTAATATTTGCAGCAGCCCCATGATCAATGTACTATTATTATTCATTTTACAGATAAGCAGGTGGAGGCAAAAAGGGGTTAAGTTACTTGCCCAAGTCAGTACAGACAGAGAGTGGAAGTGTCAGGATATAAATCTAGTCTAGCCTGAATCCATAGCCCATTTTTAACCACCCACTATGCTAAAATCTTTCCTATTTCAAGCAGAGGAAAGAAGGTGTTCAATGTGCTGAGATATGAGAAAACACCAAGCATTCAGGGACCTGCAAGCAGGTCAATAAAGTTAAAGCACAGTGTATGAGTAATGAGTGCCAAAAATAAGTGTAAATTTATCAGTAAGAATTGCAGACACTGTTGGTTATAACTTTTGATTCACATACAATGGTCAGAAAGACAAAGTTGTGCTGCAATAGCAACACAACTTCAAAATTTCAGTGGCTTAAAACAACAAATGTTTATTTCTTGCTCATATGACACATCCAATATGGAAAGTTCTGCTCATGAGACCCACTTAGAAACCAAGGCTAATGTGGGCCATATCTTAACTCTTGGCTTCCAGGATTATTCCGGCAGGAAAAGAGAGAATTGCAGAATCAAGCACCCGCAGTTAAATGCTTTGGCCCAGAAGTGATGTGTGTCACAATTGCTCACATTTCATTGTCCAACACTAGTTACATGATGACACCTAACTTCAAGGGGGCAGGGAAGTACAATCCCTGTACTTGTACTTTGAATTTGAGCAGTACTTGATATTAGTAACTGCATACCATAAGTTATTGCCTTCAGTATTGAAAGGTAATACCATGCAGCACATAAAAATACGATTCGAAGTCAGACGCAATGAGGTGAGAATCCCAACTTCACAACTCATTAGTCTGTGTGATTCTGATTATGGTTCTTAGCCCTCAAAATTGCAGTTTCTTTTTCTTAAATATAGAGACATTCCCTTTCGAGACTGTTGTGAGGTTTAAACGAGATTATGTATAAAAGCTTAGTGCTTATGACATAGTAGAAGTCCAATAAATGGTGGTTTTATTTGGAATTGATCAAGAATTTGCAATTTAGTATAAGTCCAGAGCAGACTACAAAAAAGATTGTAGTTGATTGGAATCATCACCATAGGTTATACAACAAAATATTCAGTGAAGAAGTAGGAAATTATAGTTAATGTGCAATAAATCAGGGATTCTCTTCCTAGTTTCTCACTTATATTAGCTTTTTAAAGCTGCATAACAAATTACCGTAAACGTACTGCCTTAAAACAATTTCTGTGTATTAGCTTACAGTTCTGTAGGGTGGAAGTCCAAGCAGGGCTCAGTTTTCTGGTCATTTTCTCACAGGCTGAAATCAAAGTGTTGACCAGGCTTCATTCTTATCTGGAGCTGGGTTCTTCTTCCAGTGTTATGTCCTTACTGCAGAATTCACCTCCTTCCAGTATGCGACTGACGTGCGCGTTCCTTGCTGGCTATTGGTCAGGAGCTGCTCTCAGCTCCTAGAGTTTATCCACAGTTCCTTGCCACATGGCCCCCAAAGACAATCACAATATGATTGTTTGCTTTCTTCCAAGCCAGGAGGTATTCCTTCTCTCAGACTACATCCTCTATGCATAGTCCTAGAAAACATTCTAAGCTTTTAAAGAGATCACCTGATTAGCTCAGGCTCTTTTTTAAAAAATATAACAATCATTGGAGTGAAATTTCATAGTATTCAGAAGTCCCACCCACATTAAACTGGAGGATCATATGATGGAGAGAATCATTGGCAATCATCTGAGAAGTCTGCCTACCACATCTCTTCACAGCTTTTCCGTGCTGAAGGCAACAGTGTATTTTATGACAAACAATGATTCACAGAGGTAGTGCATAGGAGGCATCTGTGGTATTTAACACACAATTCTAAATCCCAACTAGCTTAGAATTCCTGGGACTGGGAAACCCACTCCTTAGGGAAATCATCACATATTTGTTGGAAGTCAATTCTCCACGTGTCTCTCATTTCTGCACCTTATAAGCATAGGTACCTACTGCTTTGTTGCATTTCTGCACCTTGTAAGTAGAGGTACCCTTTGTTCTAGACTATCTTTTCAAGGACAATTGTAGCACACACAAACTTGAAAGACAGATATTGTGTCTTCCTCCAGAGCAAAGAACAAATCTGCTTACTAGTCTGTATAATAATTATACCTCTTTCCAAAGCAAAGGGCAAGCATACTTCCTGCCATTATAAAAGATTCAGATTTTGCAAGTCAGGATTCCTCTCCTGGAATAAAGCTCACTGTGAATGAGACATCTATCTGGGTCCATTCACTTCATCCCTATGGAACATGGAAGCAAGGGGAAACCGACCAAACATGGTGAGAGACTGGCTACTATTATTGCTATGAGTAATGAACTATCCTTTGTCTCGGATCCAGGAGTTTCATGTCTTCCACTAGCATCCATAAAACTGTGACAAACTAACAAGCTTACTTAATCTGCTTCCTTAGCTTGCAAGTAGACTTAAAATCTTAGACCTTTCATAGTTCTTGACAATATTCAAGGTATTAAAAGAGAGACCAGAAGGACTGTGTGGTGGGGAAAAAAAGTACTCAGAAGAAAAAAGCTAACTGCATTCATTTGTGAAGAATTACATATACTTATTCTTTCCTTAGGTTATAACTATCCTAGAAGGATGCACTTTAAAATATCTAGATTGATAGATTTAGGTTATTATGGCAGAAAACCATATGAATCTTAAATGAGTATTTTCAATATATGTTTACTTTTCTCCTATACTGTTAATACAAAGCATATCTATATTTCTATAAAATAATTTTTAAAACAGGTTTTTCTTTAATCAGATCATCTCTACAGATAATTGACTTATAATTCTATAAATATTATAAATTATTTCCAATTTCTTTCACAAACACAGAACACTTGTAATCACAGTTCTTTCTTTTAAGGAAACATAACTTTATGTATAGAAAACCAACCACTATGACCAGAGATTACAAATTACCTGAGGTAGATAAACATTATTTTTTGATAGGAGTTTTTACAAAAAAAATTAAAGAAATTTTTATAAGAGTTTGACTTACCACCGAAGATTATTTTTCCCACTTCTATTCATTAGTTCTACTACTGTATATTGCAATAAATATGTACAAATATATACATCCCTAGATTCTTGTATAAAAAAGCAAATTTGTTAAGAAGTGTATATATCTTTTGGGAATTCACTAAAATAGAATCTCACATTCAGACTGATATTGGCATGTATTTGACATTTTTGTATACATTTATTTTTCATTGACTCATATTCAATGAACATTTTAAATGATACAAAATATATTCTGGCCTCTGATTTTCAAGAAGTGAGCTCCTATAACCAGGGAGACTACAAAGACACCCCCTGTACACCCTGTTCCAGATTCCTTAGTTTGGCGCAATTTATTAGTTCATCATTTTTTTAAAAATTTCTATTTATATTATGAATGTGGCATAAAATTATTTATTATGTTCATCTATAAAATTCTTGATTCTGTTCATTTTAGGCATGAGATAGCAAATAGTTTGAGAGTACCTTAAAGTTTCTATTTCAGTTGGTTGCAATTAAAATGATAAAGCCCTTTTCCACAGCAGGCATCCACTCACCACTGGGCTGTACCTCCTTGTGGACTGAAAAATCACTAAGCATGAGTCAAAATTAAATCAGAAGTCATAGGAAAATATTTCCCAAGTACTTGAACATTCATGGGTAGTAGTTTACAAAGAGTTCATTTTGCAGAGAGGGCAAAGACTGAGTCATAACCCTTGCGTTGGAGCTTGTAATGTTTTCTGCTGTTACTCAGTTTTTGTTATGGAAACTAACAGAGTTCATTGGACAAAAACCATTCTCACAATGGTATCTTCTCTGCATCAAAGAGGCCAGGAGATATGTGTCATTCTTTGCCCTTTTATTTATTTGGGAAGTCAGAGTCATAATACAAAAAAAAAAAAAAAAATCGAATCTAGGATGGATAAGACAATGGCATGGCATATAAGCCATTCTAAAAGTCTTCACTTTGAAATTTTGTTATATGAAATAGATTCCAGAACTTAGAAAGCTGGTTTTAATTCAGTGTTGTGAATGTAAAATAATAGACAGATGGAGATAGAGACACATATACATGGACATATTTACATTTATAATGGAACTTGTTAAAACTTTGGAAAATAGGTTAAAATGTAAAGGAAAACATTGAAGTTATCTTGTATCACACCACCCCGATCATCTCTATCAACATTTGGGTGTAACTCCTTCTAATACACTTTTCTTAAGTATGCAAACACATGTATTCATTAGAAATTGGAGTGTTGCGTTTTATACTGTTTTGTGTAATTTGCCTGTTACACAAATATCATTGAAAAGTGTCCTATGAATGTAAGCATTGGCTTTGATATGGTGAAGTCAGTGTGTCCACAGGAGAAGATGAGAATGAGTTTTGGAAGGAAGAAGTTTATTATCCTTACAGGTTCCAGAGGTGGAGGTTACCACATGCCACACAAGGCCCAAGAGAAAACACTGGGGTGGTCAGGAGGTAGAAGCAGGAGTGAGAGGAAAGTCTAGGCCAGAGCATTGACTGGGGTTTGGCAAGGCAGGACAGAGGAAGAGTCTTCGGAATGGCTAGTTTAAAGAATTCTACCGGGCTTTGGGGCACTGGGGTGATGTCTAGTTGCCTGGTACCTAGCCCTGTAATAATTTAGGTCAGGGACATGGCTTGGTATCTGATAATTAGATAAGGAGATGGCTGGGGAAATGGCTGGGGATTGGTTGGATTGCATATAAAAAACACGCTCCCAGACTGAGCCCTGTGTTATTTCTTTTTTTTTTTTTTTTTTTTTTTTCAGGCACCTGGCTCTGTGGCCCAGGCTGGAGTGCAATGGCATGATCTCGACTCACTACAACCTCCGCCTCCCGGGTTCAAGCAATTCTCCTGCCTCAGCCTCCCGAGTAGGTGGGATTACAGGTGCCTGCCACCACGCCCGGCTAATTTATTGTATTTTTAGTAGAGATAGGGTTCCACTATGTTGGCCAGACTGGTCTTAAACTCCTGACCTCATGATCTGCCCACCTCAGCCTCCCAAAGTGCTGGGATTACAGGCGTGAGCCACCACACCCGGCCAGCCCTATGTTATTTCTAGGAAAAGGATAGCCCTGGGAGGGGCAGTCTCTCCCTACTCAGTGAGAAATGCCAGAGCATCAAAAGTACAGAAAATGAGAAAATATAGTTAATATAATCTGCCCTGTGATGGACAGATGTCAAATACAGAATCTAAGAAAACGTGGAGCAAAAGACATGGCTTCTTCGTGGCTGCCTAGTAATCCACCAGAAATTACATAGAAATGTATAAAAATGTATTCCACAAATGACACAGTAGTTCTGCTTTTATTGAATAGTTATCTCTTTGTACATGTTTGATATTCTAAATAATTCCTCAATGAATGGACAGAGAGGAAAAAAGATAAAAAAGAGAATTTATGAATTTACTTTAACTGTTATATATAAATAAATATGTGTAATATTATGTATAATTACGTATGATACAAATATACAGAAATGATTATACCATTATAATGATATACAATATTTGTTTGCTTTTGTCTACCTCAGGAAGTTAGTAAAGCAAGCTTAGATCTGTATTTATTGACTTCTAGAAATGCCCACAATATATTGACATGTGAAAAAAGGATACTACAGAATAATGCATGTATTTAAAGTTCATTTCAGCACTAACAATCAACCAACCAAACCCCTTTAGATAATACGCCATATATATTCATTTGAACAAGGAGATAGAAATGAAGGTACATACCAGACCACTAAAATTGGTTTCCACCAAGGAATGAGAAGCATAGGTAGAAGGCAGGCAGGGAGAGGTAATTAACTTTGTTTTAAATTTTTTCATATGGTATCATTTAATGTATTACAACAGAAATGTATTAGTATAATTTGAAGACATTCAATAAATACATTTTTTAAAAAAGATAAAAACATTTTGCCTTTTCTTATTCTTTCCTTTCAATAAACTCTTAGAGTGAATGTATTTAAAAAGTATGAATATTTTAAGGAGATATATATATATGTATTATATATAAAACATGTGCTCCTATCAGCAGTGTACAAAAGCAGGTGTCTATTTCCCCCATAACTGCCAATACTGAATGTTAACGTTTCAAATAATGAAAAGAAATTGTAAACATACTTTATTTTATATTACTAGTAAAAATGAACTTTTTAACCACTTATTATTGTGAGGATAAAATGACCATTCTCGTTTATTAAAGGAAGTTCTTCTTATTGCTTTGTGAGAAATCTTTGTATATTAGTTATATATATAAACACAAATAAGTCAATGATATTATCCATTTGTCATGTTGCAAATACATTTCCCTATTTGTCATTTGACATGCATGTTTTGGTACATAAAATGTAGGAGATACTCCTAATGGTTGGTACCCTGGTGTTTGCTGTTGTGTACCGTGGACAGAATCATTCTAGAAGGTAACTTTCCACGCTTGATATGGATGGCTGCAGTAACTCCTGAAAAAGCATTTTTTCCTTCTGAAATCCAGGAAAAAAGGATTGAACATTAATTTTTAGTAAATTTGATGTTTATTTTATTATAACATCATAGAATCCCATGTTTTCAATATTTTAGCTTTATATAAAATGTCAGTATCTTATAGGGAAAATCTATCCTTATTATGTCTTTTCCTAGGAATTTCCCAAATATTCTTTCCAATTTATTATTCAAAATATACTCTGGGGCTGGGCATGATGGCTCATGCCTATAGTCCCAGCACTTTGGAAGGTCAAGGAAGGAGGATCACTTGAGTCCAGGAGTTCAAGACCAGCCTGGGCAATATAACAAGATCCTGTTTCTACAAAAAAATCAAACATTAGCTGGGCATAGTGATATGCACCTATAGTCTGAGCTACTCAGGAGGCTGAGGTGGGAGATCAGTTGAACCCAGGAGGTCAAGACTGCAGTGAGCGGTCATGCCACTGCACTCCAGTCTGGGTGACAGAGTGAGACTCTGTCTCAAAAAGATAAATAAATTATACACACACACGCACACACATATATATATACACACATATAGAGAGAGAGATACACACACACATACATCATACATACATAGAAAGTATTTTGTTTGAAAAACATGCTTAGATTTTTAATGGCTTTATTGAGGTATAATTGATATACTAAAAACTGCACATATTTAATGTATATACAATTTGATGAGTTTGAACATATGCATATGGCTGTGAAATGATCACCACAATCGAGATAATAAGCATATCCACCACCTTCAAAAGGTTTTTTTGTGTGTGTGCCACTTTGTTTTTGTAGTAAAAACAAAACATGAGATCTACACTGTTAACAAATGGTTAAGTGCACAACACCTTATTAACTCTAATCCCTATGCTGTAGAGATCTCCAGAACTTACTCATCTTGTACAACTGAAACTTTATACCCATTGAACTATTCCCTATTTCCCTCCCTCACCCAGAAGTGAGATTGCTGGATCATGTGGAACTCTATTTTAAATTTTTTGTGTGGAAACTCCATACTGTTTTCCATAGAGGCTGTACGATTTTACATTCCCACCAATAATATACAAGGGTTCCAGTTTCTCCAGATCTTTGCCAATACTTATTATCTTTTATTTTATAATAACCATCCTAAAAGGTATGAAATGATATCTCACTGTTGTTTTGATTTCCACTCCCCTGATGGTTAGTGATGTTCAGCATCTCTTCAAATACTTGTTGGCCATTTGTATCTTTTCTTTGGAGAAGGTCAATTTAAGTCCTTTGACTATTTAAAAATTCAGCCTTCGATTATTATTGGAATTGTATTCACTGAATAAATAAATTTGGAAAACTCCACTTTTTTATCAGCCCTTACCACACCATTTTACTCTATCTATTAAAATTTTGTTTTGTGTCATTTAGCAAACTTTTGGCTTTACTACTTTTTTAGAAATTCACTCCTGCATATGTTTTATATATTTGCTACTATTCAGAATAATATTTTTATTAGATTTTCTAAATAGTTATTTCTGGCTTATAGAAAAGTTACTGATATCTGTGTGGTTTTCAATCTGGTCAAATAACTGAGCTGTCTATTTGATTAGCACTTTATTTCCTTGGAATTCCCAGCTCTACCACCTATAATTGTAAGAATTCTGCATTTTCCTTTCCCATAGGTATTTTAATTACTATGGTTTTTTACCTCAGTGCATTCATGAGAACTTCCAGAATAATGTAAAATAATGATAATAATAGTAGGTATCCTTACCTCGGTTATTGAACTCTCGGGGAGCATACCATTATTATTAATTACATTGGCTTCAGCTTAAAATGAACATATTCTTAATGTCAAGGTATCTAATTTGCTAAAACTTTTTAAAGATGAGGATTATATATTGACTTTTAGTAAATACCTTTTCAGAATGTTTGTAAGCTTTTTTGTTTCTTCCTTCTAATCAATTAATTTGATGCACTAATAATTTAAAAAATGATAAATCATTCTCGCATCCCTTAAATACAACTTAACTAATATCAATTTTACTGGATATCAATGTAAGAATTAAAGAAAGAGGAGAGAAACAAGAAGGGTGGCTTGCCAGTTAACAATCAGTAGAGGCACACATGATTTCTTTTTGTTTGTATTTCCCTGATACATATTTTCTCCGTTTTGTTTTTTTTGTTTGTTTGTTTGTTTCAGATGGAGTCTTGCTCTGTCGCCCAGGCTGGAGTGCGGTGGCGCGATCTTGGCTCACTGCAGCCTCTGCCTCCCGAGTTCCAGTGATTCTCCTGCCTCAGCCTCCTAGGTAGCTGGGATTACAGGCACATGCCACAATGCCCGGCTAATTTTTGTATTTTTAGTAGAGATGTGGTTTCACTATGTTGGCCAGGCTGGTCTGGAACTCCTGACCACAGGTGATCCACCCAACTCAGCCTCCCAAAGTGCTGAGATTACAGAGGTGAGCCACTGCGCCCGGCCTCATTTTTCTATTAAAGTAATTTTGGTAATTTTGTTTTAACTATCTCTTACAAATGGAGCTTAGTTTAAAACCTAATATGAGCATTTTATATTAACAAATATATTTTTAGTGCCATTACTAGGACAGTTAGTATTGTTGGTAACCTCATGGTTTATACATTTTTTCAATTTTTAAAATTTATTTGTTATTTTTTCTGTGAGGTCAACTATCTTGTTACATAATAAAAAATTTTTTTGTTCGTTTTTTCCCCTGGACATTCAGCCCATCAGCCTATTGCATTTTCCTAGCATCTTTCTAAGCTTTCTGTCTTCTTTGGATCCAATTTTAGTAAATAAAATTTTCCTTGAAAATTATCCATCTAAGTTTTCAAATTTATTGGCCTAGAAGTGTGAAAAACAGTCACATTTGATAATATCTCGATTTTTTTATTTCTTCTGATTTCAATGTTTATTTCACCCTTACCATCTATTTATTTGTGTTTATGTATGTGTATTCTTTCTCCTTTTCTTCCTTTGACTAAGTTAGCTGGTGTTTTTTCTATGAACCAATTGTTTTCAAGAAACAGAATTTTAACAAGTTAATTGTATCTTAGATCTATTTTTCTATAGCTCATTAATTTCTACTTTCATCTTTACTATTTCTTTCCCTGGTTTTTAATTGTCTTTACTTTGCTGGGGGGATGTTCTTAACTTTTCAGCTGAAAATTTACTTTATTTTCACTGTTTTACTTTTACTAATAAAAGTGTTTAGTTCTATGAATTTTTCTCTGATATCCACACTAAAAGTGTTCTGTAAGTTCTGATATGTAATATTTTCATTATTATTATGTCTTAAGAATTCTATATTTCTCTTTGCCTTTGCCATTTCACTCAAGAGTTTAACAGATGGTTTTATTATGTGCAGGTTTAATATTGGCCCTTCAGTTCTTCCTCTTTTACGTACTTTGACAAGATGGGGTGGGGCAATTGGGATACTGCTCCCTCTCCACCAAAGACTTGTGGCTAGAGCTTAAGTTGAATGTTCTGCTGAAATTCAGCTTATATTCTTCTACTAACAAATAATTCAAAGTTGGGGGATTATTTTTCTTCTGGTTTGGTTGACATTGTGGGTTATGTGGGTTGCATTTATGTTTCTTATTGGTCTGCATAGTTTTCAGGAGGATGTGTGGAGAGATCCAAATTCAGTAACAGTCATTTTCCTGGGCTACCTGGAGGTCTCCATCATTGTCTATAACCTGAAATTTTCATTCCTTCAGGCTAAAATTTTAATACTTGCCATTTAATTGAATTGAATATCTTTCAGGTTTCTTGTTTCTCTCATCTTCTTTTCTTTCTCTGAGTGCCATATGTAATCTCCAATCTTAAAGCTATTATAGACTCAAAGAACTCATGAATTATCTGTTACAAGTTAAATCTACTGTGGGAATCTTTTCCACACCTGATCAAAAAAATGTGAAAATGGCTATTCAGTCAGGCTCTGGTCTCTCATTTTCAAATTTTCAAGTAAACACAATCAATATTTAGAAAAAATTATATTTTGGTTTTGGTTTTGAATGATCTTTTAAAATAATAAATGAAAAAATATAACTCTTGGGAATGCATGCCCATTGGTCACATCTCACCCTATAGTATGAATACTTAGGTGCACTTGCTTGTGCATTTCAGAGACTATGCCTCATGGCACAGAATAAATATAAATGCCCTGCCCTGAAGACACGAAGAGAAGGAAGAGAAATCATTTGTTTACATTATACCAACACAAACACATTATGGTATAGAATGAAACATTTGGATAATATTTTAATGTAATATGACTTCTCAAAGAAATTTGACAAGTATCACTAAGAATACTTTGGGAAAAATCTAAAAATCACTTCTCATCTAAAGTAGCAGGAAAAAACATGCCTGCATAGTCTATATAAAACCGTGTATATGGCTTCCAATGTTTTCATATTCCCTATAAGTTTTCTGATTGTCACAATAAGTATTTTTATTTTCCCCAATTATTCTGTATATGACAGAGTTTTTGGTCTTAACTATCCCAGTCTTACTTTTTTATTTACTTTCCATTTTGCAATAAAATAAAAGTAATAGGGCAGCTATAATACTCCAGGTATTCCCAGATATTCTTGCATGATCTGAACGATGTATGCTTTTATGTGTGCACTCTAATACTTTATTAGGATTTTTTTTTTTTTTTTTTTGAGATGGAGTCTTGCTCTGTCGCCCAGGCTGGAGTGCAGTGGCGCAGTCTCGGCTCACTGCAAGCTCTGCCTCCCGGGTTCACGCCATTCTCCTGCCTCAGCCTCTCCGAGTAGCTGGGACTACAGGCGCCCGCCACCACGCCCGGCTTATTTTTTTTTTTGTATTTTTAGTAGAGACAGGGTTTCACCGTGGTCTCGATCTCCTGACCTCGTGATCCGCCTGCCTCGGCCTCCCAAAGTGCTGGGATTACAAGCATGAGCCACCGTGCCCGCCCTATTAGGATTTTTTTTAACTCTTGAATCCCATGTTTGGTTTTGATTGCAAACCAAATATTTTTATTTGGATAAAGCTACAAATCCCAGGTATTTCTGATAAGCATTTCTGTTTGTGTGTGTGCATGCACGTGTGTGTGTGTGCATGCACGTATGTGTATGCGTATGCAAGTATATCTACATTTTTCTCTCTATTCCTATACCTCTATACATTTGCTAAAAATATTTATATAGATAATTTCTTAAATATCAAATTTGATCTTTTTCTACTTAAATTTTACCTGGTCAATGTCAATTCCTCTTACCTACTAAAATAATTTTGAATCTTGAGCCCAAAAACCAAGGGTGCCAATGGGAGTGAAGATGAACATGATTAGGGGAAAAGTACTTGCATTTGCTAGCATGCTATGCCCCTAAAATGCAGGTAAATTTCCCACAGGTTAGAAAAAAAACATATTTTTTAAAGTATTGATTTAATTTATTGAATCCAAAATATAATGAATGGGACATACCCAGACAGAAGCTCAGTGGCATTTAGCTAGAGGACTCTGTCCAGATTGACCTCAATCTCTACGGGAACACAATAGATGAAGCTGACAAATTGCCCATGAAACCACCTTGCTTCATTACTATACATCTCACATTTCATCATCTAGTGCACAGGGATATTATAATATACTTTCACAATCACTTTAGTTTTGGGTAGACTCCAACAGATGCCCATTAAGTAAAGACATGGCCTCTTAACACTACTTTGCTCCAAAAAAGGAAAGAAGGAAGGAAGAAAGGAAGGAAGGAAGGAAGGAAGGAAGGAAGGAAGGAAGGAAGGAAGGGAGGGAGGGAGGGAGGGAGGGAAGGAAGGAAGGAAGGAAGGAAGGAAGGAAGGAAGGAAGGAAATAGTTGCAGCATAAAACCTAGGAAATAACTTGAAGTTGGGGTCTCTGAAGAGATAAATTGGTTTTAAATGGACACTGGGAGAAACAGGAGAATTTTTCTCTAGTCAACAACTATGAAAAATCCGGTCAAAAATCAACAATAACTTTTCTTCTTAAGACATAATAGTGCTTGAAACAAGGAATTCATTGAATGATGTTAAAAGGCTTACATATCACTGAGAAAAAAAAGTTTTTTCTAAATCAAAATACTCATTCCAGTGCCAGGAATTTAACTATGACACATAGAAAGTCATGAAGCACAATTGCTTCTGCCACAGAAACCAGAAAAAAAAGCAAAAAAGGAGAAACAATTCCTGTTCCCTACAGGGCAGAGACCAAGAGAAAGTATTGCCACATGGTTAAGAGGTCAAATTCCCAAGGACATAAAACAATATGGAAACCTCATCCAGTTTTTCGTTTGCTTCAGGTACCTGCAACAAATTTTGTTACTGACCAGCTTGCTGGGCCATCTTGAATAGTGAGCTTATGGGATCCTAAGCCCATGTTCTATCCTAACGTACTCCTCTTTATGACAAAACCATACAGAAGATACACAAAGCACACCACATTTGCTACAGCTTAGGTCTAGCCTCAGAAGCCTTTTTCGCATTAATTAGAACTTTCCAGAAGAGATAAACAGTGATTTTTACCATTCATCCAACCATTTTGCACAGAAAGAGAGAGGTGAGAAGTCTGACTGGTAGGAAATTCTTACCCTTTTGCCAGCATGCCAGGCTTCTGGATTCCCTTTCCGTGAGCAGCCCTATTGACCCTGTTCACCATACTATAGCCCTGGAGGCCAAGCTGCAAGACAAAAGAAAATCTTTGTTGTTTGTTTGTTTCATGGAACCACAGGCAACAGTCTCTCAGTTTTGTAAGATGCTGTCCAAGGGGTTGCATGGGGTAAGCAAATTACCATTTTCCATTCCAGCCAGAGCAAAATATGTGTGACAAAGCATGGACATTAGCCACTCTGCTTAGTGCCCAATATCGAACTGGCCAGACTCAAACTTGCCCCCAGATGGGTCCTGTCATCTTTAATCCATTCAAAGTGGATAAAGGAGTCTCAACATGTGGACTCTGGGCAAGATGGTTGCCCTGGGTAACAGAAAAGGTAAGAAAAGTAAAAGAGAGAAAGGGAAAAAGGCATTGCCTGTGGCAGGGTGGGGAAGCTAAGAAACTCAGGGTGGCCACAGAAAGACCCACTCATTGCAGTGATACTAAATCAAAACTCCAGGCAGCCATTTGTCACTTGTCAGTCATGCAGGGATCTTTTCCACCAGTCCTACCAGTTCTTAAGTTTCCCCCTTTAGGGAAAAAAAAGGTTCCCTGTGTCCCATGATCCTGTACATGCCTAATCCTATCACTTACTGCCATCAGCAAAGATGGCAAGGCAGATTAACCCAAAGAGAATAGTGGTTAACATCCCATAGTGCCAAATCCATTTTTAACCGAAAGAGACTTTACCTAGGGGCGGGCCAGTAACCCAATCCCATCCTTTACCCAGGTAAAATGTACCGTATTACTTACCCAAAGTCAGCCAATTGCTGCTGCAGTCTACTTCCTGTACATATAACTAAGCTAAAAGGTTAGCAGATTTAATTTTTGTAATCAATTTGTTGCTTAAGCTTTTTACTTGCCTTTCGTAAAGTCTTTAAATAAAAATACTGAAATCTTTTTAGAAGCTTCTGCATATCAATAGGCATCCCTAGATGAAACTAATCTGGGAGCCCTCGTTTTCAAATGCACTTCAGTGTGTTGTTGTTCATTTGGAACATTCCACTGTACGTTATCCTTAGTAAGATTTTACCATTTCTATAAGACTTCACTGCTTCTGGGACCTAACACTTACGCATGTGTAAGCCAGAAAGAACTCAGCTCTTCAGAAATTAAGAATCCCATTTTTACCTAAGATATTGGCTTTGCTCTCATGTTCCCTTGATTAACTTAGCCAATGATTTTTTTTCCTACCTAAGCATGCAAGAAAAATGAAACAAAGGAGAATACAAAATCCCTGTGAATTTCCAAAAGCCAAATTTTATATCCCCTGCAATGTTACCGTTTACTACCAGTTTCTTTCTGACCCACTCAGATGTAAGCAGCCTCTAACTGAATCCAAGCCAGTTAATCGCCAGATTAAATCTCATCCTGGATCCAGTTTAGTTTCTACTGTGACTTCCAAACCCAGTTTGGATCAGAAATTCGCTCAAAGAAACTTGGAGAGCTCAAAACACAAACCTGTGGAGCTCCGAAATCTGAGAGAGAACTTACCATGATCCCCAGCTGCTCCAAGAGATCATTGAACACAAAAGGGTCCTGCAGGTACCTCACTTGGTCACTCAGCACTCCTAGAGGTCATTAGAAGCTCTACTTCAGATTCCACTTCTGACACCATCTGAAGAAAAAAAAAAAAAAAAAAAAAAACTTCAGCCAAATTAAATTTAAAGTTTAACTGAGCAATGAACAATTCATGAATCAAGCAGCTTTCCCAGCCAGCATAGTCTTGGAGACTCCAGTGCAGTCACGTGGTGGAAGATTTATGGACAGAAAAAGGAAAGTGACATACAGGAAATGGAAGTGAGGTACAGAAACAACTGGATTGGTTACAGCTCCTCGTTTGCTTATTTGAACATGGTTTGAACAGTTGGCTACATTTGATTGGCCAAAACTCGGTGATTGGCATAAGTGTAGGCTAGTCTGTTTATACCTCTGCTTGTTATAGTTCACTATGTACAGAGAAACTCTTAGCCCAAAATTAATGTATGTAACGAGGCAGCTTTAGGCTGAACTTGACTTAACAATGGTCTTTTCTTTCCATGTTTACATTCCATTAAGGACCTCTGATGAGGCAGGTCTGGTGATAATTAATTCCCTTAACATTTGCTTATCTAAAAAGAATTTTAGACACGAAACAAGAAGTATTTCAAAAAGTATACACCAAGCTTCTCTACAAAGAAAGCTATTGAAAGTTGTGCATCAACAAAATGAGAGAGTAAATCAATAAAGAGGAAGATTGGGCCCAAGTAAGAGCATATTCAATATGGGAGAAAGGATAAGAGAATCTCCTGAATGAAGGCAAAAGGAAGTCCCAGGACAGCAGTTGTGCGGATGCCTGAAAGAAAGCTGTCCAGGTTGAAGCAAGTAAATTGAAGAGCCCAAAAGAGGAAAAATAAGGATCTAACCATTCACCTGATAATTGTATTGAAGTTGTTGGGAATAAGAAGAGAATTAGAATCAGTTTCATATGAACTAAGCAAACAAAAAATTTGAGATAATTTTTAACAGCAGGAAAACAAACGTTTTAGAAGACAAAATCCTCAGACATGGGTTTTAATATATGACTCAGGTGAGTTATATTTCATGAAATATTATGCTATTTTATAATCATAAAATGTAAACTTAAAAATATTATTAATGAAAAAACTTGAAATATAATTACATTGGAAAGGAAGGGCAGCAAATAGGGTGAGGGACAGGGGAGACAGAAAGACCAAATTCTCATGTACTATAGAAAAAAGTGGATAAAATACCTCTAAAAATGATGACCCAAGCAATAGTAGTACAAGAATATCATTTATAATAAAGTTTCAATTATTTTGATATAAACAAAATATAAAGAAAATTGATATAAATATATATCAAAATATAAAAAATAAGCAAAATTGATACAAATATATATCAAAAATATAAGCAAAATTGATATAAACAAAATAATTGAAACTATTTTTCTATTAGAAGTGAGACTGGTGGAGAAAGATACCAGTGTTCTTAATTATAAGCCTTTAATGACATTCGTCTTTAACAATACGTGTATATTACTTTGACTTAAAAGATCTTTAAAAACAAATAAAACAGGGTTACATAGATTTGTTTCTCTCGTAGGATGTTCCACATTAATGTGCAGTTAAATGAAAAAGCCATGATGCATTAATGTTTGTGGTAAATTCAAAAAGAAACAAATACACTTTACATGCATGCAGGAGTATGACTATAGATAATGCTGAAGAATTCATAAATGTTGATCCTGATTCATACAGGGGTAGCAGAACTGGAGTGGGGGAGAAGGAAGATGGTTAATTTCTACCCAAACCTTTAACCATTGACTTTTATCATTGTTAAAGTTTAAAACTCAATCTGCCTCCTGGGCCAAAATTATTTTTCTTTTGCCATAAAGGACATTAGTGAGGCAATTGATGAAATTGAATAATCTCTGTATGTTAGATAATATTACTACATCAAGCTTAATTTCCTGATTTTGATCATTATACTATTGTTATTTAAGAGAATGCCTTTATTTTAGGAAATATGCACTGAAATGTTTAGTGATAAAAAGAGCTTTATGTCTGCAACTTACTCTTAATCAGTTCAGAAAAAATCACACACACACACACACACAGATAGAGAGAGAGAGAGAGAGACAGAGAGAGACAAATAAAGCAAATATGGCAAAATATTGTAACATTGGTATCCCTCCTGAATGTAGGGTTTAAGGGAATTCTCTGCACTATATTTCCAACCTTTTTGTACATCTAAAGTTATTACAAAATAAAAAGTAATAATAATAATAATCGTGTACAAAAATGCTCTCAAGTTACACCCAGGAATATATCCTTCAGATTGGGATAAAAATACTGCCTTTTTATCATAGTGTTATTAGCAAGTTCCCACCATCAGATTTTCATTAAAGAAATCATTTTGGAGCCAAGAGATATTCCATCTGAGTTCTTCCTAAGACAGAAGAAAGTTAAAATGACAAACATGACTCACCACCCTGAGGTGGTTTTAAGAAAATGGACCGTAATCATTTTAGAAAGAATTATTTGAAAAGGGAAGTATTTTTTGCTCTGCCTCTCATATTGCACCTATATCAGACAAGTTGATCTTATTAAAGATAATTGAAATGGGATTTTAAGGCATATTTTTAAAGTGCTTCAAGAACCCTAAATAAATTGAAATGAAGCCAGTTCCCTCAGATACATGCTTGAAGTAATTGTTTTGTTAAGTTTTATCGAAGGCATTTCTGAACTAGGTCAGAGTTTAGTGCAGGTTAACTTTTTCTAATTTTTTGCTTTTCTTCAAGGACAACCAATGATAACTGTGCTAAATTCAATGGTGGACAAGCAGCACTAGAGTAAGCCGTATTTGATCACTCATCAAATCTACTCACTAACAGCAATCTTTATATAAAAACTTTAGACAGTCACCTATACTCATATATTCTCTCTGCTTTGAGTATTGTTGCTGAAAGAAGAGAAGTTGTTACTTACTTATATATGCAATAAATATGATATATGGGAAATGTAACTCCTTAGCTGGGTAATTTAGGTAAATTCACTTGTTTCTCTGAATACCTTTTATCCTCATCATTAAAAAGAAGAGCATTAGGCTAGATGACTTCAAGCTCCTTTTTAATTCTAATAATCCTTGTATTAGTAGTCAGAGTTCTTCAGAGAAACAGAATCAACAAGATGTATATGTGTATATATGTGTACACATATATGTGTATGGAGAGAGGGGGTATTTTTAAAACTGGATCACACAACTGTAGAGATGCAAGTCCAAAATCTGCAGGGTGGGCCAGTAGGCTGGAGACCCAGAAAAGTACTCAGTCCAAATCCAAAGACAGTCTGCTGGCAGAACTCCCTCTTCTTCCAGGGAGGTAAATATTTTTCTAATGAGGCCTTCAATTTGATTGGATGAGACCTACCCACATTTTGAGGGCAATCTGCTTCACTCAAAGTCTACTAATTTAAATGTTAATTCCATCCAAAAAAGCACCTTCACAATAAGTTCCAGAATAATGTTTAACCAAATATTTAGGCACTGTGGCCTAGCTAAGTTAACACAAAATTAATCATCTCAAGATTTTATATCATAGTGATAACTTCTTAAAATCAAAAACAGTGTGAGAGGCATTGTTACACTTTTTCTACAGAAAAGCCTAAGAAACTCCACCACGAGTCCCGGGAAAACTGTTACTTTTAAACAACTGAGGTTCTTCTCTATGAACGTTTGAGCCATGATGACATGGAGTGAAATCAGATCTTAAACAGCAATTTCAGCTACCAACAGGACATCTTATGCAAAGTCAGTATACACTGACTTCAAGGAATGATATTGAATCCTACTATTGACTCTGTCTCAGACATACAAATGATGGTTCTGGCTTAAGCCTCAGAATGCAGATCTGGAAAGGATGCAGAGGCCCATTGTCTGTGTCTTTTCCTTACAAAATTGTATCAACTTCCTTAGTAGGGATTCCAACTTATCATGTCACTATTGTGATGTCATATTTGGCGTGAGAATAACTCATAGCAGTACTCCCATCACATTTTAAGGAATTATTTATCTCAGCAATAAAAATGTATTAACTAGTAATAATGTTATCACTTAAAGATAAACAGATAGTTTTGAGAAGTAAAAGTGTACCAGCAGCATTATATTCATACTACTAAAGTATAAATCTCTTTTATTTGTGTTTCGACCACTTTTCTTCCAAGGATTCTAATATTTTGGGATGTGGAACCAACTATAAAAAAAGCAACAATCAGGCCTTCACTAGCATTCCCTCATTATCACAAAATAACTTTGAACAAACCCCATTTCAATTACCATGGTGCCCAACTAGAAAATCTAAGTGAAAAATAAAGAAGCAATTCGAGAATATAATACACCTTGGTCTTTATATTTCTTAGTTTTTCACTCGTACATGAACCTGAGGACTTCAGCCATAGAGGCAAGAAACAAGTCGTGTGGTGGGCTAGTTCCAGAATTCTCAGCAAGATTAACTTGCGTGTGGTTAAAATGAGTGACCAGAAGATTTCTTTGCCTGTATATCCTCAGATAGGTTTGAATGAAGACAATGGAGGTCAGTCTTGAGCTGCACCCCAAGGGTTATTAGCAGGAATGACTCTATTTGCTGAACATGGTGTTTCAACAACAGTTTGAGGAATGAAAACCATGATGGGTTTTATGCATAAATGTCCTCCAACCCTCCACAGTAGTCTACAAATCCCCCCTCCCCAGACAGGGTGAAAACAAGGCCCTTTTGTAAGCTTGCAGTTCCTCATTGAGTGTTATGATAAATCCCTTGGTACCTCCTCGAAGTCCAGCGGTTCTGTAATCCGGTCCTTTCCAGAGACTTTTGCTGGAGGAAGCACAGCTTAGATGCTCCAAACTATTTTTTTTTGCTAGGCCTCAGCCCTCCACAAGCCAGACCTGATGACAAATTGTCAAGTTCACCAAGATGACATCTATGTGCTCACACATTAAGAAAGGCTGTTTGCCTTCAGTTTCAAGGGCAAAAGAGATCATTGTGGTAAATAATAAAAGGGGATTATTTTAAAAGCATAAACAAGTTCTTCAATTTGACAAAAATATACAATGATCCAGTCCAATTATAAGCAAACTCGGAGGAGAATGGGAAGAAAGTTGATGCCACCCCATTCTTTTCATGGGGTGTTAATTGGAAGAAGACAGAGAAAATGAGTCATTACCTCCATGCTCATGGAATGAAAAGGAGAGTGTCAAATGAATGGCTGGTCAAAGGCCCAGGTAAAGAAAGCCCCTTGTAGCTGACCTTAAACCAAGCAGCAGTGCACTGAGGTGGCCTGTGCTTGCAAAGCCCAAGGATAGCTCCAATTTCAAAAAAACACTAGAAATATCTGGGCCATCCATTGGTGTGCCAGCTCCCCATTTGAGTCCCTTGATATGGAATAGTCAATGAAACAGGAGATTAAAATGTCTCTCAATTGATAAAGCAGAGACCCTTCCTTAACCATTTCACAGGCACATTATGAAGGAACATAAAGTTACACATGTTTTCACACATGGAGTGCATTGGTCATTAAAAAGCAGCTTTGTGCATACATGTGTTACGATAAAGACACAGGAGATGTTGCCTTATTCCTGGACTATTTTAGTCTTTTTTTTTTAAGCACTTCTCGCATTTGTCCATTGCAGCACTATTCACAATAGCAAAGACATGGAATCAACATAAGTGCCCATTATTGAGACTGGATAAAGAAAATGTGGTACATACACACCATGGAATACTATGTAGCCATAAAAAGGAACAAGATCATGTCCTTTGCAGGGATGGAACTGGAGGCCATTATCCTTAGCAAACTAGCATAGGCACAGCAAATCAAATACCACATGTTCTCACTTATAAGTGGGAGCTAAATGATGAGAACACACGGAGGGGAACAACACACACTGGGGTCTATTGGAGGGTGGGGAGTGGGAGGAGGGAGAGGATCAGGAAGAACAGCTAATGGATGCTGGGCTTAACACCAATCACTTAACAAGTGATTGGATGATCTGTGCAGCAAACCACCATGGCACATGTTTACCTATGCAACAAACCTGCCCATCCTGCAGATGTACCCTGAACTTAAAATAAAAGTTGGAAATTTAAAAATAAATAAATAAATAAATACTAATCAGTTTTTTTTTTTAAGTGCTTCCTTGGGAACAGCAAACCCTTTGGCTTCATGACATCACTCCTTACCCACTTTGTTGTGGCTGATACAAGGAACTAGTATCTAGTAAATTATACAAGGGACTAGCAAATTATTATTTAGAAATTAATTTCAGGTAAGCAGGTGTTGGTCTTCAAAGGGATGTATTAATTCCACTTGGGCCACTAAGAACTATTCAGATGGAAATTACTTTGCACAACCAACCTGGTTCATAGTAAACAAAACTAGCCATAAAAATCTCAGTTCCTTTCAAACAAAATGGTCAAATAATATTTGTTTGGTGTCAGAGGCAACAAGTGGTCATATATTTTTTTTAATTCCTGCCTCCATGAAAAATAAAAGCAATAAACATAAGGATCAAGTGTTTGAAAAATTACTGATCATAGGTAATGCGGTGTCACAACACTGTTCCTCAAGGTACACAAATTTTTCTCCGTGATTTTTTAAAATAATGGCTGTAATTATTATTAATTATAAGGTAACTGACAAGGTGCTCAGCAGTATACTAAACATGTACTTTCCCTGATGGGTTTACAATCTATAAAAATATGTTAATCTCACTTTCCCAACACTGAATTCATCAACCCCTCCCCTCTTTACCTTCACTCTTGTCCCTTTATCTTCATATATATATTTCTATTCCCAAAATAACTCTATCCAGCCTCCTACACAGGGACCACATCTGTCTTGTTCCCCACTCTCTCAAATAGCTTTGCTTGCTCCTCTTCCCTTGACATATCCCCTCCTTTTTCTCCTCCATTTTCCATCTTCTAACCCCTTTTTCCTCGTGTCTCCCCTCTCTGCAGCCAAAGTTCCTATGTTCCATATCTATCTTTGCTTAATTATCTAATATTTTTATACAAACACTTGAAGAAATTCCCAGAACCCTCACTAAGAAAAAAAGATGTAAGAAAGAAAGAACTTCAAAATGAAAAGATGGCACTAGGGCAAAAGAAGGCTGACTAACTGCTTGTTATGGAGAATAACTGCAAATAGGACTTTGAGCCTATGCAATCAAATCGTCCTCTGCTGAGCTCCACCAGCTAGTTTGAGGGACTGGAAGGTTTCAGGAAAAGTCCTGTGTGCAGTCAGAAATATTTTAAAACTTGGAAACTCAAAGGACAGGAATGGTATCCCAGAATAACAAAGGCCGACCTAGCTATATAAATAAATAAGTAAATAAGCATGGTGAGAGGGAAAATATGGTTTCATTAGAAAAGTCTTTCTGAGTAATAGAAAACTAAAGAAATACTACGAGAAATCAGCCAAAAGAAAATTAGGAGCCACAAAACTGGAGATAAAGTAGAATCAGGGGTAAAAGAAGCAAAGGCAGGATACAATCTAGAAGGTCAATTGATAAAATGTATAGCAAGCACTGAACCAACACCAATCAATACAGCTCAGTATGAACCGAATCACAGCCTAATAACCACATCACTTCCATTTTATGGTACTATCTATCACAGGAACAGCGGGAAGCAGTTGCAATTCAACTTACTGCACACTCGAGTGGCCTGGCTTCCAAGCATCGTTTTAACGAAATAGTGTGGCGGTAGTTGCTATGATGAAGGGGTGAGGCAGCAGAGAGACAGCTTGCAGAGCAGCCTGTGAGCTCCTGTAAATACAAATCTGGGTGATACTAAAAAAGAGAGTTAGGGTGGGAGAGAGGAACCAGAGACAGTCGGAGACACACAGAGGGAAGTTCTTGAAGCATGCCTGCTCAGGCTCCACATCAAATTGGAAAGTCCTATTGGATACTGTTCCAATGCATTAGGGAGAAAGCAATCAATAGCAATCAGAAGCAGGAGGTGAAGGAGAGAGAAGGGCTGGAGGGAACCTGAATCATTCATCGAATTACAAAAAAAGCAGAGGCTTGCAAGCTAGTCAAGTGTCTAAAGTCAAGATGAATGAGCAACGGCCTCCACCAGAAAAACTCAGTTTTTATTCAAACAATGTTTTTCTTTTATCTGCACATCACTGTGACAGTTTTGCTTTTCTCCTGGAAAGGAAAATATAAGTTTCTAAGATAAAAAAATACATATTAGATATGTCCTCTAATAAGAACTCAGAGTGCAAGCTGTACACCTGAATATAAAGGCTGCTTGCTGGCTTCAGGGCTGTCTGCACCCACATTCTCCCTTCTCCCTTAGCTTAGAAGAGCCTACAGTCTCCACCTGGGGCAAGGGAGGCAAAGATAGCCACCAAACCTTGAGTCATGGACATTCTGCAAATGTGTTTGATAAGAACGCATTTTGTTCATAAGAACTCAGAGTGTGGCCTTTTTTTCCTCACTTGCTATTCTCCATCATCAGTTGTTTTCCATGTGCTGTATTTTGACTTCCTTTCTTAATAGAGATGTCAAGTCTGTTGTAAGCTCAAAGTAGAGATGCCCAACACAAATACTTCAGAGAATTAAATCCTTTGCAGTGTGAAAATGCAGACTCCTTAACAATGAAAAAGGGCACAGATTGAAGCCCTGGCCCAACACTTACTCTGATTACTCTAGGGAATGACCTAAGCATTTAAGTTGGTTAATCAAATGACACCTACCTTGTAAAGTTTATATATAAGACTATATTTATAACAAAATGACCATTTTCAATGGTACATACTTTGATTTTAAGAGCTTTTTGCCATTTATCAGACACATTAAACAATACATTAAGCAAGAAACTGCTCAGATTAAAAGGAATACAATAATCTACATGAGAACTTAATCAAGGTATTTTATGTAACCATACATCTTGAGTGTTGGTATGAAGACATTTATCTATGTAAATTTTGGTGTCATCAACTTTTGGTAAAGATATTTGCAAAATATTTTCCCTTAACTTAAAAGCATTATTTCCTGAGAAATTTATATCTTTCTTAAAAAGTATTTGGCAGCCTAGGTAAGAAAATAAAATTCTTCTCTCCTCTCATTGTAATAAGCGTGGACGTTAGCGGAGATAAGAGCAAAACCATAGACTTTGCAAAACTTAACATTTCTGGAGCCGAAAACATACAAACTTCAAAGGCTTTCAGTTTTGCCCCAACTTTTGAATCCAGAGTTTAAATCCAAATGTCTGAAACTACATACTTTTGGCCTTCAAGATCCACAGCAATAGATATTTTTCCGACAAATCAACTTGTAAATGTGTCGTTTATCTTCTCAGATCATTTTTTTGTGTTCAAGTTTTTTCAAATGACATCAAATAAATTATTTTCAAAATGAGACTTAAAATATACAATTAACTTACCTAACATTTCATCTAATAACAGAAGACTGCAATCCCATAATAATCACTCTAAAATCCTCAAGGCTGTGGCCTCTTCATGTGAACGTATGTTTTTATTGTAATCTAGCTTGCATGCTATCAGATTTGAATAGAGTTCATTGTTATAAGTTGTACACTCTATGGAAAGAAGATACATGCATGTATAAAAAGCCATGAATTTGATGATAGTGGAAACATGGGGAGGGGGATTGGAATGAGGGGGGAAACTAGAGAAACGAGCGAAAATCTCTGTGGATGTACAGGGAATCTGGAAAAAGATGAATCAAGGTTGATGCATTTTAATGCAGATTATGCCTTTAAGCTCAGAAAGGTAGAACAAACAGAGGTAGGAAAAAATAGAAATGCAAAAGAAGTAAGGAAATTGAAATGAATAAATCAGTTATTTGAATAGATTAATGTGGGCCGGGCACAGTGGCTCACGCCTGTAATCCCAGCAGCTTGGGAGACTGAAGCAAGAGGATTCTTTGATGCCAAGTGTTTGAGACCAGCCCCGACAAAATAGCGAGATCCCATCTCTACAAAAATAAAACTTAAAAGTTAGCATGGTGGTGTGTGCCTGTAGTCCCAGCTACTCTGGAGCTGAGGCTGCAGTGAGCCATGGTCACACCAATGCACACCAGCCTGGGCCACAGAGAGAGACCTTGTCTCAAAAAAAATAATAATTTAATTAATTAATTAGCTAATTAATGTTCCCAGATTTTTTTAAAAAGAGGAAAGGACAAATCTGTGTAGTTGTGATCTTGAGAAATAGTATAAGAAAGAAGACGGGAGAAGGACAGATGTTGTTCTCTAAAGTAAATTTTAAGTTTGGTTCTGGAAAACACAGACTTGTTTCCTTGATTTTATTGCATTACAAAATTGTCATTAAAATCTAACAGGATGCATTTAATTCCAGCAAATCAACTGCACGAGTACAAGTTAGGAGGACCTGACTTGGACAACAATTGCCCAAAGTAGATTCCTGATAAAAAATAATACAGAAGTTTAGAAACCACCTATTCTTTGAGCACTGGATGTGGTGGTGATATGGCCCTGGCCGCTGAGGTTCTCTGATGCTTAGTTTCCCAGTCAATAAGATGCATACACTAACATCTTCACTGCTTGCATCAGAATTATTTTTGATGCCAAATGAGACATGTGAAAATACTTTGTAAACTGTGAAGTATCAAGGAAAAGTCAGGAGATAGTATTATCAATTGAAACAAGACCTTCAAGGTTTCGGTAAACTATCCAATAGGAGGGAATCAATACCTGATGTCACTAGTGCAAAAGCCATGCCGCCTGATTGAATAGCAATGAGAAGTGATTTTTTTTTTCATCCTTACTGGTTAGGCAACACCTGCAGAGGACCTTAGAGGACGTGATTTTTATATTCGTATGTCTGGAAAACTGGCAACGAAGAAGCATCACGCTATGGACTAAATGATTGTGTCTTCCCAAAGTGCTTATATCAAAATCCTAACAGCCAAGGTGATGTTATTAGGAGGTGATGACTTTAGGAGGTGACTAGGTTATAGAGATGGAGCCTTCATGAATAGGATTAGTGCTTTTATAAGAGAGGCCTGGGAGCACACCTTTTTTCTATCCCACCATGTGAGGATGCAACAAGATGGTCCTTTATGAACCAGGAAGTGGGCCCTCACCAGACACTGAATCTGCCAGTGTCTTAATCTTGGACTTTCCAGCCACCAGAACTGGGAGAAATAAATGTCTGCTGGTTATAAGCCACCCAGTCTATGGGAGTTTATTACAGCAGCCCAAATTAATTAGGACAGATCATTTGCCTCTTTCCATGCAGAGCAAAGAACCAAGACAACCAGACAGATGGTTGTCTCCCTCCCTACATGGAGGGAGATTTCAACTGGTTAGGAAACTGACTATAAACATCTCTGGTGGTTTTTCAAATACAGTATATTATAGGTTTAAGTACAGAAAAGGAAAGAAAAGAGTTGGTAATCTTGGGAGGAAGCCCTTGACATCAATTCTCTGTTGAAAGGCCCATATTAGAGATGCAGAGAGTACACCATGCACAGCCCTATACAGCATAAGATCCTTCTCCCTATTTGAGTAAGGCAGTTTTTCCTGTACATGAATCTGTAGAGAGGGTCAAGAGTTACAAACGTCACCCTTTAAATGGCCATCTAACAGCCTGTGAAGCATACTTGCTTTCCCTTCCTAATCTTCAAGAAATAGTTTTCCAGAGTGGGCAATTTCCACTTTTCAACAACCTTTTTCTCTGGTTCTAGGAAAATTGCCACCAACTACAAATGGCCCCTCACACTTAGGGTGTGAAATGAGGTAAATAAGTGGACATCCCTCATCTATACATAATCACCTCAGCTTGGAAAATAGAGCAACAAGCTCATCACAGCCAAGAATCCACATATATTAAAATACCAGTGATTTTTGTAGTCAAATTTCTAGTTGTTTTGAATAGAATATTTTAAAGTGAGAAAAGAAAGGTACACAGATAATGGGCCAAAACCACAACTATGATAACTGATGGCTAAAGAGAAAAGAGACCATGAGAAGAGTCTATCAGAAATAGAAAACAGTCCTTGCACAGACTTTCTCAGTTCTGTACTAATCAAAATTGAAATGGTTGGAAAGCAGTGGATCCCATCCTGAAGCTTGTGTGCGGTATGTTGACGTGTCTGGCAGCCAAAATGTGGCCAAGAAGGATGCCAAAAGGGCATTCTTCCCTGTATTTTCTTCTTGAGAGGACCTGCCAGAGTTGCTCCAACTGCAGCCTCCCTGTCTTGCCAGGGGTTGTTGAGAAATCCTTACAAACTCACATTGTGCCGTAGTATGGAGATTGCTGGGTTCACATATGAAGTTGGTCTTTTATCTACGCACCTGACATCAAAGCACTTAAACATACAAAACAAATATTAATAGACCTAAAGGAAGATAATAGACTCTAATCCAATAGCATTAGGAAACTATAATACCTCACTTTCGGCAATAACATATCATCCAACACAAAAACAAACAGAAACAATGGAATTGAAACTGCACCCTAGAGCAAATCAGCCTAACAGACCTCTACAGAACATTTCACCAAACAACTGCGGAAGACATAGCACAAGGAACATTCTTTTCAATCACACATGGAACATTCTCCAGGCTACACCACATGGTAGGTCAAAAAACAAGTCTCAATAAATTTTCAAAAATTGAAATCATATCAAGTATCTTCTGACCACAATGCAATAGAACTAGAAATCAATAACAAGAAGAACTTAGGAAACTATACAAATACATGGAAATTAACTCACGTGCTCCTGAATGACCAATGGATCAGGGAAGAAATTAAGCAATACAACTTAAAATTTCTTGAGATAAATGATAATGGAAACAACATACCAAAACTTATGAGATACAGCAAAAGCAGTATGAATAGGGAAGTTTATAGCAATTAATGCCTACAAAAAATAGATCTCAAATAAACAATTTAATATTACAACCCAAGGAACTAGAAAACAAGAACAAACCAAACCCAAAACAAGTAGAAGGAAAGAAGTAATAAAGCTCAGAGCAGAAATAAATGAAATAGAGACTAAAAAATACAAAAACAATCAACAATAAAGAGCTGATTTTTTGAAAAGATAAACAAAATTAAAAAGCCTTTAAGCAGACTAAGAAAAAAATACACAAATAAAATAAGAGACAAAAAAAGAAATAATTAAAACTGACATCACAGAAATACAAAAGATAATTAAAGACTATTATAAACAACTAGATGCAAACTAATTGGAAAACTTAGAAGAAATTGGTAAATTCCCGGACACATACAACCTACCAAGATTGAACCACAGAAGAAGAGAAAATCCAAACAGACCAATAATGAGTATCAAAATTGAATCAGTAATAAAAAGTGTCCTATCAAAAAAATGCCCAGATCCTGATGGCTTCATTATTGCAAGAAGAACTAATACCAATTCTGCTCAAATTACTGCAAAAATTTGAAGGGGAAAGTATTCTTCCAAACTCATTTGAAGAGGTTAGCATTACTATAATACCAAAACCAGACAAGGACATGACAAAAAAGAAAACTACAGGCCAATATCTCTAATGAACATAAAGTCAAAAATCCTCAACAAAATACTAACAAATCAAATGTCGAAAAGATTATTCACCATGATCAAGTGGGATTCATCCCTGGGATGCAAGGATGGTTCAGCATATACAAATCAATAAACATAGTACATCACATTAAAAGAATGAAGGACAAAACCATATTATCATCTCAATAGATGCAGGAAAAACATGATAAAATTCAACACCCCTTCATGACAAAAACTCTCAACAAATTAGGTATAGAAGGAACATAATAAAGGTTATATATAACAAACCCAAATCTAACATCATGCTGAATGGGGAAAAGCTGGAAGCTTTCTCTCTAAGATCTGGTAAAAGATAAAGATGCTCACTTTCACCACTTATATTCAACATAGTGCTGGAAGTCAAAGCAACCAGGCAAGAGAAATAAAGGTATCCAAATTGGAAAAGAGGTTGTCTCTGTTTGTAGATGACATAATCTTATGTAAAGAAAACCTCAAACACTCTGACCCAAAAAACTGTTAGAACTAATAAACAAATTCAGCAAAGATGCATGATACAAAATCAACATACAAAAATCAGTAGTATTTCTATATGCCAATAGCAAATTTATCTGAAAAAGCAATCTTTTTTACAAAAACCACAAAAATATCTCGAAGTAAATTTAATCAAGGAAGCTAAAGATCTCTAAAGACTAAAATGTTAATGAAAGAAATAGAACACACCCACAAAAATAGAAAAGTATCCCTTGCTTATGGATTGAAAGAATTAATGTTGTTAAAATGCCCATACTACCCAAAATGATGTGCAGATTCAATTCCTATCGAAAGACCAATGACATCTTTCACAGAAATAGAAAAAAAATCCACAAATTTATATGGAATCCCAAAAGGCTCCAAATAGCCAAAGCAAATCTTGACCAAAAAGAACAAAACTGGAAGCATCACACTACCTGACTTCAAAACATACTACAAAGCTATATAGTAACCAAAACAGCATGGTACTGGCATAAAAACAGACACACAGACCAATGGAACAGAACAGAGTGCCCAAAAATAAATCTTCACATCTACAGCCAACTGATTTTTTACAAAGGTGCCAAGTACACACAATGAGGAAGGAATGGCCTCCAACAAATGGTGCTGAGAAAACTGGATATTACTTGCAGAAGAATGAAACTAGGCCCTTCTCTATGACAACATACAACAAAACTCATAATAAGATTGAAAACTGAAATGTAAAATCTGAAACTATTAGAAAAAAATACTAGGGGAAAACTCCATGACATTGGTATAGGCAATGATTTTTTTTTTTATAAAACCTCAAAAGTACAGGCAACAAAAGCAAATGTAGACAAGTAGGATTACATCAAATTAAAAGCTTCTGTATGGCAAAGGAAACCATCAACAGAGCAAAAATAACCTACAGAATGGGCGATTATATTTGCAAACTATACATCTAATAAAGTGCTAATATCCAAAACATATAAGGAATTCAAACAGCTCAACAACAAAAATTTAACTACCTCAATTTTAAAACGGGCAAAAAACCTGAATAGACATTTCTCAAAAGAAGACATAAAAATGGTCAAGAGTTGTTTTATGAAAAAGTGCCCAACATTACTAATCAGGGAGATGCAAATCAAAACCACAATGAGATATCACCTCACTCCAGTTAGAATGGCCACAATCAAAAAAATCAAAAGATAACAAGCATTGACGAGGTTGTAGATAAAAGTCTACACTTAGGGACTTATGGTAGAAATGTAAACTAGTACACCCATTATGAAAAACAGTATGAAGATTCCTCAAAATACTCAAAATACAACTAACATAGGATCCAGCTATCCCACTACTGGGTATACATCCAAAGGAAATGAAATCAGTTTGTTGAAGAGATATCTGCATCTCATGTTTATTGCAGCAGTATTCGCAATAGTCAAGATACAGAATCAACTAAATGTTCATTAACAGAGAATGGACAAAGAAAATGTGGTACATATACAGTACATACACATAATGGAATACTTTTCGGCCATAAAAATGAATGAAATTCTGTTATTTGCAGCAATATGGATGAACCTCAAGGACATTATGTTAAGTGAAATAAACCAGACAGAGAAAGACAAATACTGCTTGATCTCCTTTGTATGTGGAATCCAAAAAGTTGTTCTTGTAGAAGTAGAGAGTAGAATGGTGTAGGGGAGGATGGAGGGGAGAAAGCAGGAAGGTGAGAGATTAGTCAATGGGTACAAAACTACAGTTAGATGGCAGGAATAAGTTCTGGGGGTCTATTGCACAGTAAGGTGACTAGAGTTAACAATATGTTGTATATTTTGAAATAGCTAGAAATGAGCTTTTTAAATGTTCTCATCACAAAGAAAAGATAAATGGTTAAGATGACAAATATGCTAATTACCCTGATGTGATCATTACACAATTTATACATGTATTAAAATATCACATCACATTGTATGCCATAAACCTGTACAATTACTTCATGTCAATCATATATTTAAAAAGCAAACTAAACAATAAAAAATAAAAATTCTATAAGCACTTGCAACAAATATTAAAACTATCTGTAAGTTAAATATACTCCTTCCATTACATGACTTACGTTCTACGCTGTGAGCTTTTCTTTGTACACAGTATTATTCTAAAAGCAGATTAGAATAGATAAATCCATAGAGTTTCTAGGGGTTGGGGTATGGAGAGATAGGAACCAGGAGAAACTCTAAGAAGTATGGAGTTTCTTTTTGGGGTGATGAAAATATTTGGAACTAGACAGAGATGCATACACTAAATTCTGCTGAATTGTTTACTTTAAAATGGTTAATTTTATGTTGTATGAATTCCACTGAATTAAAACCAAAGTTATATTAGAATGAAATTGATAATTCTGAAAAAGAAAGGCTTATGTTCATTAGAAGTTCATTTCCAAGTCCATAGGAAAACACATTTTCTTTTCTATACTTTTTATATTGAAACTCTATCACAGTCATACTCAGAGACATTAAAAAAAATCATCTTCCCAAACCAGGGAAGCTTTGGCCTGCAATCAGTTAGTCAACAATGATTGCTTCTCTGGGGCCCGACACTTGGCATTTAACATCTTTCTTCCTTTTGAAGCTCAGAAAACAATAGAAATACTGTCTTTGATTTTCAGACTTGTCACAACTCTTACAGAAAGATCTCTATGAAGAGGTTTTTGTCCAATGTACCAACTGAAGTATGTCCAATTATTATTGATATTGTATATTTCCCCAGACTGACTTATTACATGATTTATACCTACAAAACTCATTAAACAAAACCTATTTGAAATTCATCTAATCCATCTTGGATAAGTTGACTTCCAAGCACAGACAATTTCCATAGAAAAGGATGTGTTTGGAGGGTGTGTTTTGCACCACTTGGTGTATTAGTCAGGATTCTCTGCAGAAAGAAAATCTATAGAAAATAAATATACATATATATACATATACATACATACATACATACATGCATACATACATATATATATAATATATATATATATGAGGAAATATATTATGGGAATTGGTTCACATGATGATGGAGGCCAAGAAGTCCCACCATATGTCATTTGCAAGCTAGAAAAGCAGGAAAGTCCATGCTGTAATTCAGAGTCCAAAGGCCTAACAACAAGGCAAGCCAATATTGTAACTCCCAGTTCAAGGCCAAAAGTCTGGTAATCCTGGAGTCTGAAAGCCCAAGAACCAGAAGCTTTGATGTCTGAAGGTAAGAGAAAATGGATGTCCTGGCTTACGAAGAGAGAGAATTCACCATTCTGTTGCTTTTTTGCTCTATTTGGACCCTCAATGGATTGACTGATGCCCACTCACATTGGTGAGGGCAGATCTATTTCACTCAGTCCACTGATTCAAATGAAAATCTCTTCCAGTAACACTCACACAGTCACACTCAGAAATAATGTCTTATCAGCTATCTGGGCATCCCTCAACCTAGTCAGGTTGATACATAAATTTGATCATCATAGTATAATGTAAACAAAGATTCATTATAAGGAAAATTGGCTCATGCAATTATAGAAGCTGAGAAGTCTCAAGATCTGTAGTGGGCAGACGGGAGACTCAGGAGAGCCAATTGTGTCATTCCAGTCAAAAAGTCTACAGACTTGAGACCCAAGAAGAGTCAAAACTGTAGTTCCAGTCTGAAGGCAGAAAAAGATCAATGTTCCAGTTCAAAGTAATTGATGCTCAATTACTTTGATGCCCAATTTGAGGCTTCTTCCTCAACCTTTTCATTTTTTTTATACTTTAAGTTTTAGGGTACATGTGCACAACGTGCAGGTTTGTTACATATGTACACATGTGCCATGTTGGTGTGCTGCACCCATTAACTCGTCATTTAACATTAGGTATATCTCCTAATGCTATCCCTCCCCCCTCCCCCACTCCACAACAGGCCCTGGTGTGCGATTTTCCCCTTCCTGTGTCCATGTGTTCTCATTGTTCAATTCCCACGTATGAGTGAGAACATGTGGTGTTTGTTTTTTTGTCCTTGCGATAGTTTGCTGAGAATAATGGTTTATGCAGCCAAAAGACACATGAAAAAATGCTCATCATCACTGGCCATCAGAGAAATGCAAATCAGAACCACAATGAGATACCATCTCACACCAGTTAGAATGGCCATCATTAAAAAGTCAGGAAACAACAGGTGCTAGAGAGGATGTGGAGAAATAGGAACACTTTTACACTGTTGGTGGGACTGTAAACTAGTTCAACCATTGTGGAAGTCAGCATGGCGATTCCTCAGGGATCTAGAACTAGAAATACCATTTGACCCAGCCATCCCATTACTGGGTATATACCCAAAGAAGTATAAATCATGCTGCTATAAAGACACATGCACACGTATGTTTATTGCGGCACTATTCACAATAGCAAAGACTTGGAACCAATCCAAATGTCCAATAATGATAGATTGGATTAAGAAAATGTGGCACATATATACCATGGAATACTATGCAGCCATAAAAAATGATGAGTTCATGTCCTTTGTAGGGACATGGATGAAGCTGGAAACCATCATTCTCAGCCTTTTCATTCTATTCAGATCTTCAACTGACTTAGGGAGGGCAATCCTCTTTATTCAGTCTACTGATTCAAATGTTAATCTCATCCAGAAATAGCCTCACAGACACACTCAAAATAATGCTTGACCAAATGTCTGGGCATCCTGTGGGCCAGGCAAGTTGACACACAAAATTTATCATCACACCTCTGGTCACAGAACTTTGTAGTGAATGCCACATGCTCCATAGTTCTCAACTCAGGGTCTTACCAAAAAAAAAAAAAGTAGAAACTCAAATACTTGTTGAACGAAGAATGCAGATTTTTTTTCTCCAAATATGTTTATTCTGAAATGTATTCAATAGAAATATTCAAGTGATTTCCAAGCCAAATGAACCATTTAAAATAAATTACATTAACTTTGTTAGCCTTGAGTGAAAGGTATAATTGCTTCCAAAAATGAAAAGAAAGAGCAGGGAGAGGTTTCCTGACAGTATAGGTCACCTTCTTGAAAACTTTTCAGACATAGAAATGCCCAGAGATGGACATATGAAGAATTGAATGAGAAGTGACCCTAGAGTGAACTAAAATAACGAGGGCTAAGAATTTTTGTTGCAAATGTCTTAATGTAATCCATATAATAAGGAGAAAAATATTCTATACCAACAGAGGAAAGTCACACAAAATAATTCTCTGATTTGAGTGGCATAGATGTTTAAGGCATAGGCTTTGGAGTAAAACAATCTGGCTAAGTAAAACAACCTTATTGTGCCTGGTGATTTCTAGGCAAGTTTGAACCTTTCTTTCAGCTTCTTTAGTTGTAAAATGGGGAAAGTAGTATTTGCCTTATATGGAAGCTGTGCCGAATAATTCAGATATTATTCAACCTGGTAAACACTCAGTACGTGTCAGCTATCTTTTAACTATGTAGATATTTTCTAAATGTACATAGCCAAATAATTCTCTTCAAGACTGAAGAGTTTAGCACCTCAGATGGGCCATGAATGGCAGGCAGAAGCCACACACACAACTTCACTGCAAGATCAGATTAAGACCCCAATTTATCTACTCAAGTTTACAAATGTATTGGGGTAACATGGCCAAAGGGGGAAAAGGCAGACACAGCCCATTTCCCTGGACTCCAGAGTCCTTAGTGGGGAATGACTCACGTCAATTCACGGCCTGCTCAGGGAAGGGTTTTGCCAGATTGTGTAAGCCTTTTCTTGCTTTGGACAAAGGAAGAAAACATACATTGACATACACAAACCATCTCTAGGTTATTAATGGAAATAATGAACATGCATCTTACTTCTGATCCTCAAGCCCAACTGAGCACCAGTCAAAGGGGGAGTGGAGTCCATCCCCAGGAGTCACTGAATTGCTTCTCAGCCTCTCCTTCATCACCATCCTGGAAGGCCAACTTGCCCTAGGTCCATAGCCTACTCCACTTAATGCTCTTCTATCTTAGTGTTCCAATATGAAATCTGGTCAAAGATATATAACCGTAGTCTACAGTGGCCATCTTCAATATAAACTTAGTGTTTCTTCTAGTCTTAAGACCTTACATTTTAACTTTCATGAAGCAAGCTTTCCACTCTCCGTTTGGCTATATCAGACACCTGGGCCCGGTACAACGGGGTAACATCAAGGCAGAGGGTTTGAGAGGCATTGAGAACAGGCTGCTACCCTTCTCCCTTAATATTATCTCCTCCACTCACCTGTATTAATGCCTGAAAGACCCCAGCAGAGGCAATTACTTGGAGAAAGTCAGGATTTTTCTTGTTATTGTCCAAATTCAGATATTACAGAGACAGAGAGAGATGCTCAAGCCTTACAAGTAACTTTGCATATCACAATTTGAGAGAAAATGGAGAGTGAGCTTTAAGGGTGGAAGAATGGTGAGGAGTGAAAGAGAGAACAAGCAGCAGGCACCTGACAGGTAAGGCCAGGTCTCAGGAGCACCAAGAGAGACTGAGTATCTGTCAAAGCAGTGACAAAAAAGAAACAAAAAAAGATAAATCTGAAACTGGAGTGAGGAGGTCGTCAAAAAAAGGACCCAGTGTGCTAATGGGCAGCCTTCCCATTGTTCTTTCCTCACTTAGCAGAGGAGTCAGAACACACCCCATGGCTCATGAGAATATACCGCCTTTGTAAAAGCCTTAACTACGAAAATTAAGAGAGCGAAATAATGTCCTATAAGGCTAGCTGATTAACAATGAAAGGTTTACAACATGGGAGAAGGGGTGACCATGGCTTTTAATTACTCCTTACCTTTTGAATAGTTCTTCAACTCTAACCCTATGCAGAGCATTGGATCATATATGGCCCCTCATATACACAGCTTTCCTCCGCAGTTCTACTTTCTTGGCTATGCCTCTCTGTGCAACTTGAATAGACTGAGTGATAACACACCCTAAACTCAAATGTTCCTGTGGGCCTGTGCCAACCTGAGAAACCATCATCCTTCTATGGGTTGAAGATAATGCTATATTCTTCTCCGCTACTACTACTACTCCTCCTACTACACACACACACACACACACACACACGCACGCACACACTTTTAGTAATGAAATCAAGCTCAAGATTGGAGTTTCTTGCATACTAATAAATTTTGATTCAGGTAGCCCCACATTAAACATAACATTGTGAGATTTTAAGAGAAAAAAACTTTCAGCAATCTGAGTGATTTAGAGCAGTACATCTCAAACACTAATGTGAGCACAAATCACCTAGGGATCTTGTTAAAATTCCATTTCTGATTCAGTAGCTCTGCAGTTCTAACACACTCCCAGGTGATGCTGATGCTGGTGGTCTATAATCACACTTTGAGTAGCGAAGATTTGGAGAACAAACATGTGAAGGTAGACGGTGTCCATTTCCAAGTGGAGTCACAGTAATATTAGTACTGCTTCAAATAAACAGAATTAGAAGGATCCTTAGCAACCATAAGCATGCACACATTCTTAAGATCATTCAAAAAGTTACCAGTAGAGGAAGAAGTCTTCCTTTAACTTCTAATTCTAAAATTAATTTAATTTATGGTACTCTAAATACTTTAAAGGCAAAAGCTGCAATTACTTTTGCACCAACCTAATAGTAAAATCCAAAATCTAAATTTGTTCATGGGAAATCCATCAACAGCTTCCTGAAAGTTTCAACACTTGTCATGGTTCAACTTGTCAATGGTAAGGATTTTACTTACCAAAATAAACTTACACTTCCTATTAAAGTTCTCTTTCCATCAAGATCTTTGGTGGAAAGTTATGGTGATCAGGATACAGAGAAGAGGGGACTTTTTATACAAACTAGATTAGAAGAAGAGACTTGAAAAGGTGCTATCTAATTTCACTCTCTGGTGTAATGAGGAAACTTATCTCATTTTGATTGCTCAGGGTCCCCTGGCTAGCCACTTAGCTAATCACCAGAAATCTGGAACTAAAATCACAAACTCTAAGCTCCCAATTCACTGCTTTGTCTGTCTTCTACAGTATTAAGCAAGACTTTCCATTTACAACCTTTAGTTTTCAATGAGTATTCTCCAATTATAAAACTTGACAGAAAAATGAAATACATGGGTTCTAATAGAGATTTGCTTCTCTAATGGCTTACCAGAAAAGGATAGACCTGGTGACCTCTTCTAGGAACACGCAGGGTCAGTCATTTCTACTGATACCTAAGGTCACAGAGCCAGGAGCAAAAACTAGCTGTTTTGGAAAACTATTATCCGTTATGGGTAACTGGGGTTTATTATAAGTATTCCAAAGAACTAAGTCAAGATGCCCTTATAAGACAAAGCCAGGCTCTAAGGAGACTAACTGAAGACAGGGTTATTTCAAAAGCAAGGACCATGTCATCCAACAGGAAAAAAACACCGCTAAGGATGCTTACTCCTGCATAGAAACAATTTGCTTGTATGTATGTTACAAAGAACAGAAAATGTGGTTGTGTCTTTTCAAGATCAGGTAGGAAACTACATGAGGCCTGGTCCTGTGGGAAAATGTGCTACAAATTGATACTCACTTGATGCTGAATTTACTGTATTTGAACTTTAAAACAAATCTCCTAATTATTTTGATCTTCTGCACTATGATCAAACATTCTGGTCATATTCTTTTCAAATCCCTGAAACGTCTGCTTCAGGGATCTTGCTGAATACTTATTATAGAAAAGTCTAGTTCTAGATGGCAAGAGCAGATATAAAGATTAAAAGCCCAGCCTTTACCTTTACACAGCTCTCAGTTTACTCGAGGAGACAGACATGTACACAAACAGCACCTGAAGGGAGTGGGGAAGTTGACCTTGGCATGGTGTGAAATTAGATACCCTTAACATTCCAAAACGGAATGCTATGTAGCCACGTGGTAAGTAGCACAGACTCTAACCCTAGACTCCCTAAATTCAAATCCTGGCTCCCCCCGCCCTTATTATCTATAGGACCTTGGGCAAGTTACTTGATTTCTTTGTGTCTCAGTTTCCCCATTTATAAAAATCACATAAGAATAGTACCTTCTCTCTTAGAGTTGGTGTGAGGATTTAATGAATTAATACATGTAAAGATTTTAGAATAGTGTCTGGAACAGATAAGTGCTACGTAAGTCTAAGCTTCTTTAATTACTATTCTGCAGAGAGATCTGTTTGACACCCAATGACTTCATATATATTACAATCTTCCCAGAACCCATAGGGTAAGACAGCAAACCAGGAGAACTATGATCACATAGTTAACATATGCCTGCTACCTGCCATGGTGTTGGGAGTAGTGAAATAGTTCATCTCCAAATGTCACAAAAGCCTAAGAAAAGTTTCCTTTGTGTGGTTAACATTTTCTCACTCAGTCATGTGTACTATACCAACTGGCAGTATACTTACTCACTGTGTTTCCAACCAGTGAAAAGAGCCTCAGCCAGTGGGCTTAACCTATTACCCGAAACCTTGGCAAGGACATTATGCTCAGAGCAGAATTGATTTACAGTAGGGGAAAAAATGGAAGGGAGAAATATTAAAATAAAGTACAATCATGTTTCTATTTAAAAATGGTTACTGCCAGCAGTATTGCAAAATAATGCTGGCCTGCAACCAGAAAGCTGCACCTGCACAGACTCCAGCTGTAGGACGCTGGAACCCTCACTGTGATTGCTCAATAACTCTCCTATTTAGAACCACTGGCAAAAATTTGGCAAAGCTTATACACACACACACACACACACACACACACACACAGGCAACTTGGTTTGCACTTGTATCCTTAAGACCACTAACTCATTCTCTTTAGAATGGTCAAGGTAGTATTTTTCTTTTATAACTACTTTTAGAAATATTTTTATTTGATTCTCTGACTTGAAATTACACACAGGTTTATATCCAGCCTATTGAGCTCCTCCTGAATCCAATGTCATCTGTATTATGAATGTGCCTTTATTTCCTCCATTTAACATCTGTACATCTCTAGAAAAGCTTGTCTACTTTTAGGAATAGGCACTAAAAAGGCAAGGTTTGAGATTCATTCATGTAGTAATGTAGTTCCCTTTTCTGAGGAATTCCTAATGCAAAATGTGGCAATAATAATAATGCCATAACATTTAGTAAATTTTTGGAAATAGAAGAGCTCATTTTGGCATCTGGAATGGAAGTACTAGAGCAGGAAGACTAGAGGTTAAGCATTGGCCCAGTCACTTAGCAACTGCTTGCCTGTTTGACCATAGACAAGACACTCTCTACACCTCAGGTTACACTTCTGCACAATAGGAATATAGTCCCTACCCTGTCTGGCTCATAGAATTGCTGTGGGAAAAAAAATCTACTGAAATATACATGGAGGGGGTTGTAAATTACACAGCACCTCACATATGCCATCCAAGTTGTTTAAAACAGGATCTTATTTTAAACCCCATGAAAGCAATTCCAAAAAGAGGCAATGTGTGGGCCTCCATTTTCCTTCCTTATAGGAACTTATCTTGGTCACTTCTAAAATCAAGTATTTTCTGTTCCCAAAAAACGTTCTCATAATATTCTATAGTATGACTTTGAAACACAAAAGACTGATGAAAGATTAAATTTTGTCCCTACAAACAAACCTTTTCTTTGGTATCCTTTAGATATCAATCACTTAAAGGTCAATGACAGGTGGAGGAGGTCTCTAAGACTTTCTGTGAATAAGACCAGAGGAGGCCAGGTGCGGTGGCTTATGCCTGTAATCTCACACTTCGGGAGGCCAAGGCTGGTGGATCACTTGAGCTCAGGAGTTTCAGACCAGCCTGGGCAATATAGCAAGACTCCATCTCTACAAAAAATACAAAAATTAGCCAGGCCTAGTGGCACACGCCTGTAGTCCCACCTACTCTCGAGGCTGAGGTGGGAGGATCACTTGAGCTCAGGATGTTGAGGTTACGGTGAGCAGAGCCACTGCACTCCAGCCTGAGTGATAGAATGAGACTCCATTAAAAAAAAAAAAAAAAAAAAAAAGACCAGAGAAAAACTGGAGACAATGAAGGAAGTTTAAAAGACAATGAAGGAAGCTTAAAAAGATGAACAACAAGAAAAATATAATAGAAAGATTGAAATTGATTTATCTAAATCATTTTCTTATTTTAGAGCTGTGCTCACAAGAACAACCATTTTAAACACTTGTACCTACTTTGTTTTCTTATTATTGTGTCCTCAAATAGAAGGGCACAGCCATATAAACAAATAATTATAATAGAATGTACTAAGTGCAATCACAGAAAAGTGCAAAGAGTTATAATCCAGCTCATAGGAATCAGGAAGGGATTCCAAAAGAGGAAATTCCTAAACTGGGCCCTCAGGGAAATGGCACTCCCAGTTAGATCCATCTCTTATTTCCTCCAATAAACTTTGTAAAAATATCTTCTGTAATTCATGTAGACCTTTCTCTATGCCCAGCCTCGGTGAACACAAATGGTTCAGTTCCAGATGCTAACTCTTTTAAGGTAATCAAAAGTATATGGGTATTTGCACATCTCTCTTATAGCAAACAGGAAAAAAAATCCTTTGCTTTTCTTTCTGGAAGTCAGAGATCAAGCTTTCTGCCATCAGGAGAACATTTGACTTTTAAGATATGTATAATCTGGGAATAACACAACAAGTTAAGAATGTTGCTGGTGCAAGAGATGTGAAACTTCGGTGTCCTCTCACACTCGAGTCATTAAGGTAAGAATATCTCAAAATGAAGGTAATTTGCTCCATGCCACTTCACTCTACCAGCCTAGTCAATCTACAGCCTCCTGCCTAAAGATAGATAAAAACACAGAACCCTGGATTCTAGCAGGTAACAAGGTAGACGCTAGTGAAGACAGCACACTGTGGTGTGAAACAAATGGAAGCAAACCCCCCAGTAAACTTATCTGATCTTCTCTTCCTTCCTCATTACTTTTTCAGGGCTTCTAGTTCTTCTAGGGACCATATTCTTCTCAAAGGGGAGGCCTAATGTGCCTCCATCTTGCTTGTAATTGCAGAAATTTTATTTTCATGGTCCACAGTAGTATAAAGGAAAGCCATTGAAAACTAATAAGAGTGTACACCTAATATCTTGAGCAAAAATAAGGGAAGTTCTGAAATATATTTCCAAACTGTGAGTCGTAAGTTAGCTAATGACGACAAACTTGTCCACATTTATTTAAACCACCATGCCTTCTTTGCCCAACAGCAGAATTATCTTATTAATTTCCATTAAATGAAATTGGTCTGACAATTAATTAGTGCTTTAACAGTGCTCTAGAATAAAAATGTCAATAAAAGAAGTATCTTTTTGGAAAAAAAATTCTCTCTTGCATATTCTCAATGGCTTAGGGTGACCCAAGATCTTCTTCAGATGGGTATTTTCATTTCTATTCTGTTTACAATCTTTCTACAAGTACGAGGATCAAAAAAATACACCTTTGCATATACCAAGCCCAGATATACGCGCACAGTGAATTCAGGGTTATTTGCATCAGTGGAATCCGGCTGACAAACTCTGAATGAACACAAAGGAATTCAGGTCTCTATTTTATATGCAGTCCTCTTGCTTTGCAATGAACTGGGCTACCCACTTTTAAGTCTGTAAACTAGGTGTCTTATTTCTGAAAAGAATTCATCAGAAACTCATTAGTAAGACTGTTGGTCTGATCCTAATACCTACTTAGTAATTTGTTCCTAGGTACTGTACTATAATCAGAATTTAATGTTTCAAGGACTACAAGAAAATCATCTAGAAAAGAATTGAAATTTGGTTCTGATTTTTCCACTAGCATTCAATTCTTTTGAAAATATGTGAGTCTTCTCTATGTGCTCAGCCTACTAACACATCACTAAGAGCCCAGGGACTGAAATCCTGACAGTTCCTATTAAGGTAAAAATGGGGCTACAGAATTCATTTTCAAAGTTTCTTCCAGGTTTATTTTTAAAAAAATTAAATTGGCACTACCAAATTTAATGACAAGGCTACCCTGCTGAGTTCAGAGCCCAGAAAGCTATTGTCTGCCTGGTCTATGGATCCTACTCTGCTCTAATGTTTCTTATAATGCCACTAATAACCAACCATCAGCTATAAATGCCTTGTCATCTCATTGTTGCACACAGCAATAGCTGGAGCAGTGATACTGACAAATGAACCTGCGTAATCACTTTGGATTTCTTTGTTACATCTCACAGTGTGAAGATGGCTTCCACTCAGCACGTCACCAAAAAACAAACAAGCGCTATTGCTGTCCTCTCCATCAATCTTTCCTTATTGTTGTCATCCAAACCCTGCCGCTGCCCTCATCACCACCCATCCTCACAGAAGAGGGAAACGTCCCAGGTCTTTGAGTTTAGACTTTTGATATTCCTCTCCTACTGTTCCTTTGCCAACTGTACCTCTAAGAAAGAAATGGAAATCCAGAGAGCAAGGGATAGAAAGAATGCGGACCTTCTCTACTTTCCAGCACTGTTTTTCTTAGGAAAAAATAATAATAAGCTCATTAAAATCCAGTTGAGTCTGACATTTTCCCTTTACCTTTTCAATCTTTTTATAGTTTCAAATCATTAACTATCAGCATGAAGCTCAAAGGTAGCTCTAGCCATCTATGAAACAGTGACACATTTGACAATAATACTTTTGAAGAGCCTGTCACAGTCTCTCCCCAAACAAGTCTCATTAATGCTCAAACTGTCTTTCTTTCCTCTCTGCTTCTTTTCTCCTGATTTCTCCCTAATTAGCTTGTTTTTTTATGCTTCCTCGTTCCACAGTGTGCGCTTATAACAAAAAAAAGAGATGAATGTCATTTCCATGAACCCCAAGGCCAAGTTAATCAGCAGAATTAATGACTCTATTACCCATTAGACTGGGGGCGGTGGCACTTACCTCCAAGCACCCAGCATTCGCTATCTCCCATACTTTTTCATTTTGCTCTGACAATTGTAAACTTTTGCTCTCTCAGAGCAAACTCTGAGGTTCAATCTATTTATACAACATTTGTGTTCCCCTTCAGGGTATGAATCGGGGGAGAGGTTGGAAATGTAGCCACCTCTCTCGGTCTGCAGTGTCCATGCTGAGACGGTATCATTCCATTAAATGAGGACAGATCAAAGGAAGTCTCAGGGAAGGCTGGAAAAGAGACATAACCTAGTGGTCCCTGTATGACTCACCACAATCGATAACTCCTTACTGTAGAACATTTCATAATTGCAGCATCACAAAAAATCCTTTTGTACTTTTTAAAAATCGCGCTGTGAAAGTAAAAGATGTGTGGAGATTTAAGCCAGCAGACAAACTGATTTGATAAATTTTTAACAAACAAACATGATTGGGGGTCGAAAAATATTTGAAAATATAATTTTGGATGGAGGTGCAAACATTTCTAACAGTTATTTCCTCTTTAACACAGTCCAATAAATATCCTTTTATCCTTAAAGTCAATGTAACAAAACCAATTAAGCATCTTGTGTCTGTTCAAAATGCTTTATTTTAGAAGCATCTACCTTAAACCTATCAGAAGAGTAGGACAGGCTTTACTTTTCATAACTCAACAAAATATTCCCCCCATAGAAGTTCTCAGTTTAATTTTTAATGATATCTCTATTGATAAAAAGAGAAAGAAGATTAATACAGATTTATCTGGATACCCAAATAGACTTCCAAAGAGTATGCATATGAAGGCCTTTTCAGAGAAAATACTTTCTTTCATTTTGCATTGGTTAGAACTCCACTCCCATCTAGTATAAAAAGCTTTTTGGTATCATTTGGTATGTTATCTTTGCCCAAAGAGATTATCGGAAAAACCTTTTTTTAGTATAAAATTCTGCTCTAGTTAGTTTGAAATATCTTGAGCCAAAAAGGAATACATGTGCTTATGACTTCCAGCCTTTGTCCTTCATTCTCAATTTATCCTACAAAATATACCTTAAAGGATATTGGCAAGAATGATAATCCTGACACTGACTTTATTCTTTTGCCACAGGTATTCATAGAGACAATGTCATCCTTGTTATGTGGTCTTTTTTTTTTTATTATAAAGGGAAATCCTCAGGGCATTAAAAAAAATTTAAGTCAATAAGCAGAACTCAAAATTCCAAGAAAAATAATTAGAGAAAAAATGACATTTCAATGGTTATTAATGAGAATTTTGTGTTACAAAGGGCAATTGCTTTACTTGGAAAGAAAAGGAAGGATACTTGGAATGCTTAGAAAATATCATTTAGTATAGCTATCTTCAAATATCACTTAAAATATAAGTGATCCAATGTATCTCTGATGTGTAGATAGTCAGCATGTGTGAAATAAAAGAGAACACACCATAAAAATAAACATATGACATTTATTCACACAATAATGGGGCCCTAACACAGCATTTTGTGAGTCAATGTAACACAGTGAGCTTTGTCCCAACTCTGAAACTCAGAGAATGAGAATTCTAGTTCCAACCTGCCAACCCTTGAGATGATTAAGGGGGAGAAAGAAAGGAAAAGAAGTGCAAATTTTAGCATCTTATTTGCCTTATCTGTATACAAGGAATAATGATAATTGTATCATATTAAACCAAGGTACAGGTAGACGAAAAATAGTTTCTAAAAATCATTACAAAGATTCCTACCACAGCAAAGAGAAATTAATTATCAGGACACTTTTCATGAATGTACACACACATACACTGAGAGTTGTATTTGTATCTGTGTGTGTGTTATTCCTTTGTCACAGAGAAATGCTCACTTTATTTTTCTCTTCCTTCTCTAGCCTTTGCACAGAAGATGCACGATAATAGATTTTTGGAGATTTCTGAAATGTCTTCATGTGAGGTTCTCCTCCTGAGTTTTCTCATAGCATCCTCTAGTTACCTCTAGTTTATCTCATTTGTCTCTGTCTGTTCCATCAGATAGCAATGAAGGCAGGAACTGTACAGTGTGTCCAGTCATTCCCAAGGACCCAGCAGTGTCTATCTCATGGTTGGCATGAGCTATTTGTTGAATACACAAGTTGGGGAAAACCGAGTTGATCAATTTAAGCCTAAATTGGCAGATATAACTTCATTTTCCTTATAAAGCCATTCACAATTACTTCTAGATTACCTATAATCTGCCTTTTAAAAAACCTAAGACACATCTCAGAACAAGTATGGGAATGGTTTTGTGTTCATTGCAGATGAGTAAAGCTGATAGAATAAATGCTCAGGTCAAACATATTACTTTACTGGTCATTCTTTTATCCTTGACTCCTTTAATATTGAATATTTCAATAATGTAAATAAATAGAAGAAAGTAGTCAGCATTTTTAAGTAGAAATTTTTCCAATTTCCAGCAGAGAAAAGAGTTCGTACTTACTTACTTTATCCTACTTGAGAAAAGAGTGTCCTCAACCCTGACTGTACATTAGAATCATTTGGAGTGCTTTAAAATCTGTTGCTGTTCAGGCCCCACTGTGGTGATTCCAATTTAATTGAACTGGGCTGGGGCCCAGGTGTTGTCATTCTAACATGCAGCCTGGGTTGAGAGCCCTATCCTAGAAGATGGTGAACGGGAGTCCCAACTATGGAATAACACCTTTACATTGGGTTCTCCCACAAAGATCCTCAAGTGCCATGAGTAGTCAACATCTTCCTTCACAGTGACATTTACCTTCTCTATTTCAGTGCTTCACGTGGATGAACTCTATAGATCATTCTCAGGGCAGCAATCATGCTGCAAGGCACTAATGACTTCAGATTCACGATGTAATTTCAGCCACGGGAGGCAGTGGCATAAATTTCTCATTTCTAAAGCTGGCCTGATATCAGAATCAACTGAGGAACTTTAGAAGAGGATTTTTAGGAGAAGAACATCTTAAAAATGCAGATTTCAGGGCACCACAGATGGTTAACTGAATCAGAGTCTCTGAGGATGAAGTCTTGTAATATGCATTTCTATCAAACTCCCCCAAGTGAGTCTTACATTTCAGCTAAATAGTTGTTAGACCTGCATAGATTTTAAAAAGGATAAATGTGTCATAAATGTATGGAAATGTGTATTTCAGTCTGAAAAAATTCTTTCTATGGTATAGTAGGAAGGCTGTAGCCTTTGGACTCTGGCACATGCGCATTAGAAGTCCAGCTTCATCAAAACTAAGTCATATGACCATGGGTAAGCTACCCAAAGCCTCTATGCAGCTAAGAAAATAAGGACAACAAGAATATGTCCTTCATAGGGATGCTGTGACCTGCCCAGCAATGTAGAGCACAAGACAGACATCAAGACATATTCACTCTTTTCTCCCCCTTCCTACCCTGTGAAATGTGACCAGTGAAAAAAAGAATAAAAGAAATAGGTAAAGTAGAAGTAAAGGCTGACATCCTAGGAAATATGAGCATATGATATCAAGAACATACGAATCATTTTCTTTCAATCTAAATTTCCAGTCATCAGTAGGTAAGAAGAATCTTGATGCTAAATTTCTCTGACATTCAAATTACTTAAAGACTAAATGATTTTCCGAAATATTCTGCTGAACTCATGGCATAGCCATGTGTAGTTGATTTTAGTAAAGGGTCGGGAGACAATTCAGATGCTTAACTATGACTCATGACAAATTCATGAAAGAAAAACAATCAGATTCTATTTGAAATTGCAGATATTGCTTACAATAAAGAAAGATATATTAAAATCAGGTCTACCTCCAATTTCTCCAAGTAGTTCACTTTTCTCAGAGGAGAAAACTTGGCTTCTATTTCTTTATTTATCAATAATATCAAAAGTCAACAGCTCTATGAAATGTCTCCTAAAAATCCTCTTCTAAACAAGGTGAATTCAGTTCAATAAATATTTATTGAACAACTTCTATGCCAAAAACATCCTTCCCTGTACTCCTAGATCACCTGGAATAGGCCTTTATTATTGCACTTTCACATGATTTTGTAAATATGTATTTCCTTTTTTCTCTCTGCTACTAGACTGTGTGTTCCTCCAAGAGAGAAACCAGGTTATTTGTTTTGAATGCCTCTTGCTCAACACAGTGCCTAAAATACAGTGGTCTGGGGTTGGGAGAGAAACAGAATGAAGAGTACTAATTTATCTAACAATAAAGTACTGTGTGTGAAATTTTTATGTACGTATACATCAAGCATTTGACAAAGACCTATCCTATTCATAGACTGATGCAAAAGCAATGTAAATAAAATATTAGCAGTTTAAATCTAGCAGTACACTAAAATGATAACTAATGAATCGTTACTAAATGATGATCATGTCATCTCAAACATTGTGTTTTTTCATTTTTAGAAGTTTGTTTTGTTTCTTTTTTATATTTTTCATAATTTTACTTAGAGCACTTATGCTTTCCTCTATCTTATTTAATATATGGGATATATTTATTGGTTACCCCAATGAAATGGTGTTTGGGGGTGGTGCCTTTGGGAAGTGATTAGCTTTAGGTCATATCACAACAGTGGGACCCTTATGATGTGATTAGTATCCCTATGAGAAAAAACAAAAAACACAAATTTTTCCCTCTCTCCAGGCACACATACCTGGAAAGGTCATGTGAAAGGTAAAGTAGAATAGGTACACCTAGCAAGAAGGCAGCTGTCAAAAAGCCAAGAAAAGAGTTCTCACGAGAAACCAAATCTGCCGGCACATTGATCTTGGATGTTCCAGCCCCCAAAACTGTCAGAAAGTAATGTATGTTGCTTAAGCCACCCAATCCACAGCATGTTGTTATAGCAGCCCTAGCTACCTAAGGTACAAACTAAGCAATGAAACCTTGATGAAAATTCTTGGACACTAAGGCTCTAGAGTGCTTCCTGGTTAACAAATTGATACGCTGGCAAGATGACGCATCTGATTCCTTGAGGAAAGGGCATGGAAGCTCTGCACCACCCACCTCACAATCTTGCCCTATGTGTCTCTTCTGTTTGGCTATTTCTGAGTTGTAGCCCTTTTAATAAAACTGTAATAGTAAGTATAGCAGTATCCTGAATTTTGTCTTTCTACCTAATTATCGATCCTGGGAATGAGGGGGGATTGGAGGTGTGGGAGTCCCTGAATTTGTAGCCAAGTCAGGAAGAAGTTCAGGTAGCCTGTGGACCTCATGTGTAGCCACAGTGTGACACTACATTACATAGTGTCAGAATTGGATTGAACTGTAGGACAACCCCTTGGTGTCAAAGAATTCATGTCAAAATGTAGGTCTTGATTAACAAAGCTTAAAAGTAAACCTCAAAACTTCCTTGCAAGTAACTTAAATAAGTCCAAGAACTCAAAAATAGTTAAAGAAATATGAAAGAATCAGAACCCATAATATAAAATTCACAATATATGACATCTAATAAAAATTATCAGGCATGCAGCTGGGCCCACAGTGGCTCATGGCTGTAATCCCAGCTACTCGGGAGGCTGAGGTGGGAGAATCGCTTGAAATGGGGAGGCAGAGGTTGCAGTGAGTTGAGATCGCCCCACTGAACTCCAGCCTAGGTGACAGAGCAAGACCCTGTCTTGAAAAGAAAAGAAAAGAAAAAGATAAAAAAGAAGAGAAAAAAAAGATCCTAGTCAGTGCAATTTTTAAAAGGATAAAAAATAAAAGCTTTTAAAAAAATTATCAGGAATGCAAAGAAGTAGGAAAAACAACACATAATGATGAGAAAAAAATAAGTGATATAAACAGACCCAGAAATGACACAGATAACAGAATGAATAGAAAATATAATAAAACTACAATTATAAATATACTGCATATGTTCAATAAGGGAGAGGAAAGCATAAGTGCTCTAAGCAGAAACACAGAAAATATAAAAAAGAAACAAAACAAACTTCTAAAAATGAAAAAATATAATGTACAAGATTTAAAAATATTTCAAATGGGATAAACAGCAGATTAGATATTCCAGAAGAAAACATTAGTGAGCTTGAGTACATAACAAAAGAAACTACATGAAATGAAAAATAAAAAAAAAGATAGGGAAAAAATTGTGAGAACATGAGAAAAATGTAAGACAACCTCGATTATTTCAATATACATTTAAATGAAGTCCCAGAAAGATAAGAGGAAGTAAACAAAATATTCAAGAAAATGATGGTCAAATATTCTCTAAATTTGATGAAAACTACAAATCCACAGTTTCCAGAATCTCAACATACCCCAAGCATGCAGAAGGTGAAGAAAATGACATCAAAGATTATGATAATCAAATTGCTTCAAAAAAGTGGAACAAAGAAAATCTAAAGGCATACAGAGAAAAAAAAGATGTATTATTTGTGGAGGGAAAAGAATACCATCAGACTTATCAGAAGCAACGCAAGCCAAAACACAGTGGAACAGCAACTTTAAGGTACTGAAAGAAAACATCTGTCAACCTAGAATCCTATGTATACCCAGGGAAAATATTTTTCAAGTCAAAATATTTTTCAAAGTCATTGGCAAAATAAAGACATTTTTACTTATACGAAAGCTGAAAAAGTGCATAGCTACCAGATCAACACTATAAAAAATATTGAAGGAAATTCTTCAAGCAAAAGGTGCAATGTCAAAATAGTTCAAGCAAAATGATAAGGAAATCTGGATCTAAGCAAAGGAGTGAAGAACACCAGAAATAGTATATATAAAAGTGGATAAGAAAGATGTTTTTTGTTTTTCTAAATCAGCTTAAAAGATTTGTTTAAAGCAAAAATAGTAAAATATATTATGAGTTCATCACATATGTAAAAGTAAGTGTGTAACAAAAGTAGCACAAAGGCTAGAAGAAGGGAATAGAAGTATATGGTTGTAGGATTGTTATACAATATGTGAACTGGTATAATTCTAGCAGGACTTTTTAGAGAAACAGACATGCTGATTCTAAAATTTATATGGCAATGCAAAGGTCTTAGAATAATTTTTAAGAAGATGAACAAAGCTAGAAGACTTACACTACCTAATTTCAAGACGTACTATAAAAGCTACAGTAATCCAGACAGTATGGTGTTGGTGTAAACATAGACACAAATGTCAACAGGACCCAGAAATAGACCCACATACAAATGGTCAATTGATTTTTGACAACATGTCAAGAACATGTAACGGGAGAAAGGATAATCTTCTCAGCAAATGGTGCTAGAACAATTAATTAGATAGCTATGTGCAAAAATGAAACGAAATTTCATTCTTAACTCAAAATATTTAAAATTAACTCAAATAAGAACTTAGGACCAAATGCAAGAGCTAAAACTATAAAACATATGGAATAAAACATAGACAGTGTTAGAGACCTTCAGCTTGGCAAAGATTTTTTTTAAGTAGTACACCAAAAATCACAATCCATGGAAGAAAAAAACTGATAAATTGAGTTTAAAGTCTTTTGTTCTTCAAATAATAATACAATGAAAATGAAAAGGCAAGGCACAGAATGAGAAAAAAATTTGCAAATACATACCCATCAAAAAGGCTAGTAACCTAGAATGTATAATAATGCTGTACAATACAATCATAAGAAGACAAACAACCCAGTAAAAATTGAGCAAAATATTTGAACACAGTCTTCAGCAAGAAGATATGCAGATGGGAATAAACATATAAACAGATGCTTAACATTATTATTCATTAGAGACTTGTAAATTAAAGTCACAATAAAATACCACTACATATCCACTAGGATGGCTGAAATTCAAAGGTTTCACCATACAGAATAAACTTAATGTTCTTTTGTCATAAGAATCAAGAAACATTAAACAAAAAGACTGATAAATTGAGTATATAAAATTAAGCACTTCCATATAGTGGGAAACTAAAAGCATTGTAAACATATTTTAAAAACAAAAATTAAAACGGAAAATAATATTTACAAAGCATATACCAATGAGTTACTAACCTTAATATGCAAATAATTCTTACAAATTATTTTTTAATTCAAAAGGACATAAACTAGCGAGTCCACAAAGAAAAAAGCAAATGAACAACAATAATATCAACAATGATCTTTCTCATTTATTATCAAAGAAATAAGCAACTAGATATCATCTCAATAAATTGGCAAAATTACCAGCAAGCCTGTAACATTCCACTAAAGGACACAACAGAAAAAAATGTAAATAAATAAATGAATTAATGTTCTCTTGAATAGATATTACATTATAAAAACATAAATATTTCTAAATTAATTTATATTGAATTCAATTAAAACTTTTTAGGGATGTATTCAAGTGCCCATTCAAAATTTCAAGTTAATAGGGACAGTATTAGGAGATATACCTAATGCTAAATGACGAGTTAATGGGTGCAGCACACCAACATGGCACATGGATACATATGTAATAAACCTGCACATTGTGCACATGTACCCTAAAACTTAAAGTATTATAATAATAATAATAATAATAATAATTTGAAAACTTGGCAAAATGGAGTTTAAAACTATTTCCAATTATCGTTCAAAGTCATTAGGGTCATAAGCGATCACTTGAGCCCAGGAGTTTGAGACCAGCTGCGCAACATAGTGAGACCCCTGCCTCTACAAAATATTTAAAAATTAGCCAGGTACAGCGCCAGGCACCTATAGTCCTTACTACTTCAGAGGCTGAAGCGGGAGAATGTTTGAGCCCAGGAGTTAGAGGCTACAGTGAGCTGTGATCACACCACTGCACTCCAACCTGGACAATAAAATGAGACCCTGACTCTAAAAAAAAAAAAAAAAATCATACGATGTGAAATATCTTTTAGGATATCATAAAACCTCAGAAGCATAAAGCAAAAACACTAATAAATTTACCCTATAAATTTAAAACATCATTGTAAGAGGAAAATAAAGCATATTCAACATATTTTTAAAATAAAAATGCATACTGGGAATTGACATTTGTAAAACATATGACAAAGGATTATTAGCCTTAATATTTAAAGAGTTCAAATGAATTATATGGGATTTTTAAACATGTAATGGGACAAGAGCAGGCAATTACTCAAAGGGAAAACTTCAAAATAGTCAGCAATCATAAAAAGATGTTCTTCCTTATAATCAAAGAAATGCAAATAAAAGCAACCATATATATACTAGTAGATTGGCAAAGGTGAATAATATCAAAATCTGTATTAAAAAGGGAACAGAAAATCAGACACATGTGATTTATTGATGAGAATTTCAATTAATATGCCTGTTCTAGAGATCATTTTGGTAGGTGCCTAGCAGGAATGACGAGAGAAGGAGAAAAGAAAGGGAGAAGAAAGTGAGTGAAGGAGAGAGGGAGGGCAGAGAGAGGAAGAAAATATAAAAAATATTCTTTCTCTCGAATGTTAAGTAAATTGTGAAATAAGGCAATGCTGTGCATCTGTTAAAATGATCATGTAAAATATTTTGTCATGAATGAATATTCAAAATCTGTATAAATACATTATTATTTATAAGTGTGTGTATATATATATATGACAGTTTGAATAGTGTGATCCTAATTATACAACATTGGGTATGTAGGCACCTGTGTGCATGTGTGTGCATGCATGAAGAGGTATCTAGAAGAGTTTTCACCAGTGTATTAACAGTGGTTATTTCTTGATGAAAAAATTCTATGTGATTATTATTACATTAACCTTTATACTTCTCTAATAGTTTAAATTTTTAAAATAATGAGCATGTCTCAGTTTTAAAGCAATAAAGCTACTTTTTAAATGTGAGTCATCCAACGAGATGAGAATTTAATAGTATGTGAGTGATCACATAAAAACATGTCTTCTTAGAGCTGTCTTTCTATTAAGATCAATGTCTTTACTCCTTTCCCTCTTCACTTTGGAAGAGACAGAGGAGAAGCAGAAAGCAGGAAGAATTTGATAATAATCCAAATATGAAACCATTATTTCATTTTCTTTTTAGTGGTTTTAGTAACTGAATTTCATTTTAGGTCAGCATCCTTTTGGATATTTGCAAAGAGACAAAATAGAAGGTAAAAGTAATATGCCATCAATATGTTTTAAGGATCACTAGTGTTCAAGCAAAGCATTAGTGTGGTGTGCAAAGGAAGGGAAAGAGGCAAAAGGAAGCAAGATAACAAGCACTGAGCATGAGGAGGTGGAATGGAAACCATGAGAGATGCTAAGGGGAAGGATGAAAACAGAAAACGACTGAAAATTCAAAATCAAGAATTACAGGATAGGATGAATTTGGAAGAGCCATCCAAAAGAACAATTTAAGTAAATCAAATGTTCATAGCCAGTGCTCATTCATTTATCCTTTTGGTCCAAATCCAGTCAGATATTACCTCCAGGTGCAACATCTGGCACTGAGATGAGCATTAAAGTCAAATATTTATTGGTGCCTTAATATTGTCAGAGACTTGTTCCAACACTGACCCAGGTTTGTTTCCCTCAGGAAGTGCTGTATGATGCTTAATCCTGATCTCTCTAAGATTTAAGAAATATCCTAGAGGTCTTATTTTCATTTCTAATGTCAGTTCAAGGAGGTCAGCTGTCTTTTACATTATTGTCTGGGCCATAACTCTGCCCTTAAATATTGATGGTAATCTGGATTATTTTCTTTACTGGGTAAATTTAACCAATATGGAAGATAATGACTATCCTAAACAATATCAGGCACTTGAAATATACACTCTTTATGACAACGCATTTCAAATGCCTAACACTTTCACCCAGCCATTCTAATTCTAGAAATTTCCACTAAAGAAATTCTAGGGTAGACATAAAAATTTATATACAAATGCTAATATAACACTGTTTTCAACAGAAAAGATATTTTTAAAATCACGAATGCATGTTACATGTCCAAACAATAAGAAGCCAGATAAATACATTTGAATATAGACATTACATGTTTCTCATTAAAATCTATTAATGTTAACTTTCATTAAAATGACAATTTTCAGAACCAAACTGTGTAGAAATAGTGGTATCGCTGGAGTGAAGAAGTTCCACAGTGCTCTTTGTGGATATGCCATTAAAATGTTTGATAATCACAAGTCAACACCTCTTGTATGCTGCACACAGGGAAGACTAAATTGTGTGCCGTATTTATAACGGCCATTGAGTGTTGTCTGCATATCTACTGCACATGATGGCTCGACTTACTTGACTTCTCAAGTACTATTGCCTTGTCTCCTTCATTCAGAGTTTTGATCTAAGACTACTGACTTTCCCAGTTGGTCAAATTGTATAATTAAGCAGGAAGCATCTCAGATTGATCCATGTTTTGAAGTGGGTTTGGGAGATGTTTGAGTATATAGTAAACTAAGAAAAACTCTGTGTATAATTCAATCTGTCATTTTGCAATGCCTGCTTATAAAGGGCACACGCATGGAGCAGTCTTGACATCATTCCAAAGGGCTGTCATCACATTATCTAGGTCACACTACAAGCGATGTACTTAGAAATTGTTCATCCCAAGGTTTAGGATAGGGAAGATATTTTGATCTGAAATTGATCATAATAATAAAAATAAAGTAGAATTGTACATGCCACATTATTGAGCATGATCCAAAAAGATATGTTTTTCTCTAACATGAAAAGTAACTAAGAAGCCTTAGTTAAGAAATCATAATTTCTTCCAAATTCAGAGGATGATTTTGTTGATTATGACTGGCTTCTTTTTAAAGAACTAATTCCATCATAAACCTCCATTGCGAATTTTTGAGCCAATTATTTGGAAAACAAATTTCAGACAAGCTAGATACTGGCAGTAGTTTTGAATTCACTTAGTTTGGTTCAAGGATTCAATTTTACCTGTGCCATTTCTCGTTCAAGCAACTGGTCAGATTACAATAGCATAGATTAGGGGATATGCTTCAGTGAAGTATTGAGAGAGATTTGCCTAGTTCCTGCCACTCCATGTTCAACAACTGTTAAATTACTAATAGGGAGATATTTCAAGACTTGCCTTGACTGATTTCAAACTTACTTAGGAAGCAACAAATAAAAGAAGAATACATGGCTTTGAATATAGAGTCCATGTGGCCCTTGAGAATCAGTTTCCCCATCTATGAAACAGAAATAAGGTCTACCTCAGAGAACTGTCAGAAGAATTAAATGTGCTGAGTAAACCATAAAGACTATATTAATATTCATTATTTTTTCCACTTTGTCATACAGCTTCTTAATATCAGGACTATAGTTTTTACGATAATGTTTACTTTTGTTGTTGTTGTTTGTTGTTTTTAACAGTTTATTTTTAAGGGTACCTTTAGGTTCACAGCAAAATTGAGAGGGTGGTATAGAGATTCCCTATATACCCACAACTCCTACACATGCATTGCCTCCCCAACAATCAGCATCCCCACCAGAGGGCATATCTGTGGCAACTGATGAACCTACATTGACACATTTCATACAAAGTCTGTAGTTCACATTAAGGTTCACTCTTGGTGTTGTGCATTCTCTGGGTTTAGAAAAATGTATAGTGATATGTGTCTACAGTTATAGTATCATACAGAGTATTTTCACTGTCTTAAAAATCCTCTATGCTCCACTTATTCATTCCTCTTGCCTACCATCCAACTCCTGGCAACCACTGATCTTTTTTACTATCTTCATAATTTTGCCTTTAAATAAATGTCATGTAGTTGGGATCATACAGGATGTAGCCCTTTCGGACTGGCTTCTTTCACTTAGCAAGATGCATTTAAGTTTCATCCCTGTCTTTTCATGGCTTGCTCAGTCATTTCTCTTAGCACTAATTAATATTTCATTTTCTGGATGTTCCACAGTTTATTTATCCATTCACCTGCTGAAGGATATCTTGGCTGCTTTTAAGTTTTGGCAATCATGAATAAAGCTGCCATAAATATCTGCATGCATATTTTTGGGTGAATATAAGTTTTCAATTCCTTTGTGTAAATACCAAGGAGTGTAATTGTTGGATCATAGGGTAAGAGTATGTTTAGCTTTGTAAGAAACTGCCAAATTTTCTTGCAAAGTGGACATACCATTTTGCATTCCCATCAGCAATGAACAAGAGTTCCTTTTGCTACACATTCTGATGAGCATTTGCTGTTGTCAGTGTTCCAGATTTGGGCCATTCTAATAGATGTGTAGTAGTAGGCCACTGTATTTTAATTTGCATTTCTCTAATGATATATGATATGGAGCATCTTTTCATATTCTTATTTGCCATTTGTATGTCTTCTTTGGTGAAGTGTCTGTTAATTTGGCCCATATTTTCAGCCAGATTGCTTGTTTTCTTATTGTTGGATTTTTACGGTTCTTTGTATATTTTGCATTACATTTGTTTTTCTGATATGTCTTTTGCAAATATTTAATCCCAGTCTGTAGCTTGTCTTCTCATTCTCTTGATACTGTCTTTTGCAGAGCAGAAATTTTTAATTTTAATAAGCCCAGCTTATCAATTATGTTTTTATGGATCACGCTTTGATGTTTTATCTAATGTCATCATCACACCTAAGGTCACCTATGATTTTTCCTATATTTTCTTGTAGAAGTTTTATGATTTTGTGTTTTATATTTAGATCTATGATCCATTTTGAGTTAATTTTTGTGAAAGGTGTGTCTAGATTCTTTTTCTTTTTCTTTTTCTTTTTTTTGCATGTGAATGTTCAGTTGTTCCAGCACCATTTGTTGAAAAGACTATCTTTTTCCATTATATTATCTTCACTTTTTGTTAAAGAACAGTTGATTAAACTTATGTGGATCTATTTCTGGGTCTTCTATTCTGTTCCATTGATCTATTTGTCTATTCTTATCCCCATGCCACACTGCCATGATTATGATAGCTTTAATAGTAAGTCTTGATACAGTGACTTTTTTCTCTTTTTCATTACAACAGTTAATTTTTGCTAAAAATTCTGGAGTGATCATAGAAGTAATGAAGTCTGTGTCATGTAAAGTCCATCATACCTTTGAGTAGTCATGTTATTGATGGTCAAATGTCAGCAGAACTATTGAAAACATCTTTTCTAGAACCATGTGGCTTAGTCCTTTCACCTTCATATCATCATAAAAATTACCACAAAATTTAGTGACTTAACCAGCAAACATTTTATTTGCTCATAATTTTATGGGTCAATATTTTAAACAGGACTCAGCTGGGCGGTTCTTCTACTCCAGGTAATGTTGACTGATATCATTCCCTTGGCTATATTCAGTTGGTGAATGGATTATGCTAAAAGTCCAAGAAGTCCTCACTAACATGTCTAATGCCCCAGTGCACCTCTATATGCCTTTCTTTCTCTCCAAGTAACTAGTTTGAGATTACTTGCAGCATTATGGTCTCAGAAAGACCAGAAAGCTATCATAGGGAACAGTAGTAGCTCTGAAGCCACTTGCTTCCAAGAGGAAATAGTCTAAAAGGGAACTGCGAGTCCCTCAAAGCCCAGCCTTAGATGTTTTGCAACAACTCTTGTTCCATGTTCTACTGATTAAAATCAGTTACAGGGCCAGCTCAGATTCATGGAACAGGGAAATACACATCAGCTCTCGATGAGAGCTGCAATAAAGAACTTGCAGCCACTTTACATCCACCACATCCACTTGCATCCACCACAGTCATGTCTTCTAGAGATGCTATAGTGCAGTTATGGTGCTCCTTTTGATTCCACCTCATCATTAGTAGTTATGTGGTATAGTGAGTTGGTGTAGAATTATTCCACAGTGAGTTTTTACTCCCCCGCAAAAAATCTGGGTAATTTATAAAGAAAAGAGGTTGATTTGGCTCATAGTTCTGCAATCTGCACAAGCATGGGATCAACATCTGCTCAGCTTCTGGTGTGACCTCAGGAAGTTTACAATCATGATGGAAGGCAAAGGGGGAACAGGAGTGTCACATGGCAAGACACAGAGCAAGAAGGAGAGGAGGAGGTGCCAGGCTCTTTTAAACAGCCAGATCTCACATGAACTAATAAAGTAAGAACTCACTCATTACTGCAAGGACAGCACCAAGACATTCATGAGAGATTCATCTCCATGATCCAAACACCTCCCACCAGGCCCCACCTCCAGCACTGGGATCACATTTCAACATGAAGTTTAGAAGGGACAAACGTCCAAATCATATCATCACCCACTTGACCACATTCTCACCAAGGATGTCACTCTTACATCTTCAGGTAGCTCCACAGAAAGTGGCACAGACAGCGGCAGACTTGGTGAATTGCCCTTCCTGTCATATTGCAGGAAGAAAATCCATCATTCTCTTACTGATGTGCTGCTTAGAGGGTGATCTTAATTAAACTGTAGAATGTCAAACATTAGTATGGAGGAGGAGCAGCCTATAGGGAGAGGATATGAGTCAGGTTTATTTGTCACAGAGCAGAAAGTTGGTAGCCCTTCTCTTAGAAAAGATTGTTTTAAAAAGGCAAAACTTCATATTATATAAAGCCACCATCATTTCTCCATCTACCAATCAAAGTAGCTCCATCCTACCTGCCTTCAAGGCACACTCTACTACTCTTGGGGCCTCACACAAGCATTTGTGAAGAGAAAGATCTGGAGAGGATATTTGAAGTTCACATTTAGAGTCTAAGAGTCACAGGTGGTATTTCCTCAAATATCATTTCTCAGACATTCAAACCCATTTGTTTTAGAAATGAGGCAGAATATTTAAAAAACAGCACTCCTTGATCTTCAAGACCCAAGACGCTGGTAGGCTCCTACTTTTAAGACCAGTGGAGAAGGAAAAGCAAACCATAATGATTTCTGAACCCTGACTCAAGAATCTCACGGTTATGTCACGTGTTCTTCCTGCCTCTACCTATGCTTTGCCTTAAATTAGAAGCTATTTCTTTCTGGAAGCTTTCTATGGCCCCTACCAGGTGAGCTGCACCTCCTATATATGTTTTTCTATCACCCTGTATTTGTGCCCATCAAAGCCTCTACTACACTTACTGTAATTATCCACGTACATATCTGTCTCCTTCATTAGATAGACTCCTCCAAAATAAGAACCCCACTTTACCCCACCCTTGAATCCCCAGTCCTTGGCACAGTGTCTAGCCCAGGTCAGCTGTGCAATGTTTCTTGGATTCATAAGCATCTTTCAGCAGCAGCATCCCTTTAGCTCTTGACTGCAGCCTCGTGAAGGAAGTGGAGAAGCTGACACCAAGTGGCTCAGGGACTTGTTTCGTGGCTGAATCATGATCAGAGATCCTGACCTATGACCCACTGATCTTTTCTCTATGCTGCAAAATCTGGTTTCCATCCTGCATTTTGCTTTGTCTTCTGTGCCATTAAAATACAAAGCACAGGACTTTCAGCATCACAGAAAGTTGGAGATGAAAAGGGCCCTAGGGACTGTGTTGCCATAGTCCAATCCCAGCATTTTATGCAAAGGAAACAAATCCTAGAGAAAAGTGACTTGTGGCAGATCTTGGCCTAGAACTTGGGCCTATTGGTTCCTCTCCATTTTCCTACCTCTGGTAGAAAGGTACAACAGTATGATACATGATTGATAAATGCATCTTTTATGCCAGATTTGAGCCTCCATCCCAGCCCTATTAATGGAATGCAAACAAGTGAATTTGAAAAAAAGAACATGATTTTCCATTCATCTTTCCATTCAGCATCCACATGCCACAAATGGAGACCATTTGGTGGGGGCTGAAGAGGTGAGAATAGATCCACGACGTGCAGTTCTGCATCGCCGCTCAGCAGGGCTGTCAGTAATATCTTACTTAACATACTGTCACAGAATTTTCCTTCAGTGTCACCTCGGTCGCTACTGTAACACTCCATAAGAAATAATGCCATCTGTTAAAATACACAAGGCAGGGAAACGCAGCTGCTGTCATCGCACAAAGATGGAATTAGCCAACACTAAGCAATTACTTTCCTTTTAAATTTCACAATTAAAATTTTAGTCTTGCTTTATTTGTATCACAAAAGTCACCACAACACTGTGCCTGTTGAAGTAACAACACCACTCTCTTGATAAAAACATAGAGGAGGAGGAGTTTAGTTGGGGATAATGGTAATTGTTACTCTGTTGCCTTTTTTATAAATATTTTTTAAATTCCATTGGGCGGTGTTAATTATAGGTAGCAGTACTAAGAATAACGGATTTGCTTATAGCATTCACATTTTGGCTCTCCTAGTACTCAATTAAAGAAAAAAAACCCTCACAAAGTGAAGTTACTAGCTGATCATTGTGCTGCATATCCAAAATCTTTTTTTTCTCTCTCTCTCTCCTTGGTAGTAGAAGATTTAATGGAGAAGGAAAGGACTCAGGTCCTAAAGAGACAGGTTTCTAATTCGAACAGAAATGAAATCTTGCCTCTCAGCTTTTATTTCATTCATTGGAAGGGAGCAGATTGCTGGCTAAATAACAGAAGGGTGGACCTATTCAGAGCTTAACTGCTTCAAAAAGCTGTAAGAGATCAACAATTGCATTGGCCATACTCCATTATGAGGGTGTCAGCAAGCTGGTGTTTCTCTCTTTGATGCATTTTTTTAAGCATGGGAATTATGTACTAAATTTTCTGGGAGGAGAGAAATGGGCAAAACCTGTCTTAACTGTTTCTCTGATGGGCAAAATTCTCTTACAGAATAGAACAAAATCAGTGACTTTAAAAAAGGGTTAAATTGCCAGCTTTTCTCCAACTTCTGATGTGTTTATGAACATAAATCACTTGATGAGACCATATGCCAATGATGCCATGAGTGTGGAAATGCCTAAATGTTTGTTACTTGGGTCTTTTTAGACAGGAAGACTTAAATATCCACTCTTCTCATGGTGTCTTTAATAACTCTTTAACTTTCAGCACAGTGTCCATCTAAAATATGGTATTTGCTTTTAATAACCTTCCATAGTTGTCTGGTTTATAGATAGAATGGTTTACATACGAGTTCATAGATAGAATGGCTCTCAAACTACATGGTAAAAACACTTAGATCCACCTTAAGATAAGTTCATTCTAAACTCTGCAGTGAAGAAAAAAGCCTTCATAGAAAAATTACTTCATAGGTACCATGTACTCGGCACTTTAGTAACAAAACTTTCAAAATTAGTTATTTTTAAAATCTGTATACAGCTTGACCTCCCAAACACTGAAAATTCCTTCAGGACTAATAACATGACTTATCTTTTTGGTTGCCCCATCAGATACAACACAGAGTCATCAGTAAGGCAGGATCAACTTTTGTGGACTAATTAGCTTCAGACATTAAAACCTGAGATGTTCCCATTTTGGAATTGTATGTGTTAGTCATTAGATATCTCAGCTGGGGGTAGGGCAGGAGGAGGATAGCTAACAAAATTATTCTCACAAACAAAATCTTGGCAAATTAATTACTCACACACATGGATTTTGCCTGGATCTATTGACCAAAATCTTGATGAATACAATGATGTCTGATGTATTATTGTATGGAGGAAATTAGATTTTATCACAGACTGTAAGACTCTTGAGGTCCTCAAATACAAAGGGCCATATTTAGAAATAAATTTGCAATCTGTGAATATAATTCACAATCAAGTCTCTTAAAGTCACAAAATAGCAACGACTACATCTCTGATTACTAATTGAATGAGGCACTACCAGCACTCCAGTGAAGAGCAACCAGACAGAGGAAGCCCCTAGGCCATGCTTGTCTGCATTTTACACCATAAGACACATGTCCAGACAGTCTGGTTCTTAAAGATGCTGTTTCTCTTTATGGAATGATTTATAAAAAAGAGGGAAAATGATGTGCTAGGCATTATACCACTCTTTTCAACTGTAGTAATACATCCAGTTTAACAAGAAAACATGTGTTACTAATGACCTCCTTTGTGTCTTACCTGGCTAGGGAGAGATCTAAAGCCAGTTTTCAGTTGAGCTCCTGTATTATATTACCTCTTCTTTTCTGAGCTAAGCTTAAAAGAATGTACAGCAATGATGAAAGTACATCGTTAAGAGGCTAAAAAGAAGGCAAAGATTATTTTTCCCCATGCAATATATAAGGAATCTTATGGGTCTCAGAGAGGAAAACATACACACAATCTGTTCAAACCACCCAATTTCTCATTCAAGTCCCCACTTGCCCATCGCTTACTAGTTCTTCATTTTTTCACAATCCCTTGACTTTGCTACCTTCATCCTGTTGTTCTCTTTTGGGTCCCATAGACTCAATATATATCCACACCAAGACTCAAGTTCTCACATACATTTAGCATAATCATTTCACATAACATATGAATATTACTCAAAGTAGCACCTAGGGGAAAAACATGCAAACCTTTTTCCCCTTGATCAAAAGCAATAATTGGGGATAAACCTCTAAGTGTGCATGAAATGATCATAAAATCTTGCCCAGTTTAGATGTCCTCAACTGTAATTGCTATTTTTTTTCTATTCCAACTATTTTATCTAAGAATGGATAGCTTCCTGTAAGTTAAAAATTAGAAAAGAATGAGCTTTAAGGTGGCTGGAAGGGACTCAAGATGAGTTTTAATTCTGCCTCTGTACTCAGATGTGGTATGAAGTGGTAAATAAGAAACAACTTACGCCAGCTGAAGACTTTAGTGTTAGCCAGAGTCTCACCTACCCACACACGTGCATGTGCCAGATGGTTCCATGGCAGTCAGGAGGTTTGAAGCGAAGCAATCTCTTCATCTGCAGCTGGAATACACAGGATTGCCCAGTTAAATAAGATGCTCATTCATTCAGATGCACCCCCAAATAAATGGATTAGATCTCATAAAACATGAGGTCTATCTTTCTTCAGGTTCCCAAAAAAATTCAAACCTGGTGAACATTTTTACCGCATCCCAGCCAAATCACTTTCAGTACCAAATTTAGTTATATGCCTCTAGATATGCATATGATAATTCCTCTACACACCTCAATATTTGTATAGCTTCTTAGGTTAGATTTGAAAATAACATCAAGTGTTTGCCCCACTTTATCTCATTTACAGTAGAGCAGCCAGTTTATCACAGTCTGTGTGAAGGTTTTCAGAATTTCCAATCTACAATCAAATGCTCTGGCAGCTTCTCAGTGGTTAAGCAACACCCCTCCAATTTTATCTGGATTTGACTTATTCTAAAAACGTACTGGGTTTTATCATGTGCACATAATAATCACACCATATTTATGTAATGTTTTAAATTTATTATTGAATGATGTAGCCACTGAAAACTGAATCATTCAATAAGAAATTTAAATTTCAGCCACTGAAAACTCCTCATTATCGATGCAAGCCCATTTATTTCACCTGAGATTCCTGAGAGAATACAAAACAAGGCAACAACTTAATTCATGCATGAATCTGCCCAATTAATTTTCCCATTTGTATAAGATATGGGGTATCTTGCAACTTAGGTAAACAAGCAAGATCGTCACCCTAAAAACAGAGTATAAAAATGGAGTGTCAATGATAGAGAGCTTCCAAGTCTTCTGGTCCCACCAATATGTTATTCATTTAACAGTGTGCAAATGAGTTAACAAGGATACATGCAGAGTTCCCAGGGTAAATAATTTCCATTTCTGTCACTACCTAGAAACCATCCTTAGGTATCTCCTAAATATTCATGCCTAGGGAAATAGGCAATAAAGTGAATTAAGGAAATTATATCTCACCCAAGATTTCCTTCTAAAGAAAGCATGAGGAGAAAGAGAAAACACGGTGAGAAGGAAGAGAGAAGACAAGAAAAAGGGTTTTTTTGTAATTTGTTTTCTATCTTTCTTTGAAGCCTTCTATCTGGCTTTTATGGAATTAAGCTTGGCCCATGGTAAATTTTTGCATATCATAATATTAGTGCTCATTGAAAGCATGAAGCTTCAAGGAGTTTTGGAAGGCAAACTCCTGAGAAGAAGAGCTCCATACAATTAAGCATGCTACCTAGGCAAACCCTTCTGCAAAATAAAAATTTAAAAATCACAATTTAAATTATCAGCATGTTTATGCCCCACTGTGCATATCAAGGAGAAGCTCACTAAAATATCCCATTAAAATATACAATTTGTGCCATAACATGCACTGAGATATACTAACTACAAGTCAAACAATACTTTGGCCAAAATATACATGCCAAATTCTCAGATTGTTCCTGTGTAGAATTGCACAAATTCATTATAGTTCAGACAACCAAAATAAAAGGACTTTTCTCCTCATCCTTTGTTATGCACTGAATTGTGTCCTCATCTCTCAATTTATATTTTGAAGTCCTAACCCCCAATGTGATTGTGTTTGGAGATAGGGCCTTTAGGAGGTAATTGAGGTTAAATAAGGTCATAAGGAAGGGTCCCCAATCCAATAGGATTAGTGTTCTTGTAAGAAGAGAGATATCAGATAGATCCATCCCTATCCCTCCCTCTCTCTGTCCCCCTGAGTGTGCACAGAGAAGAGAAACCACATGAAAACAAAGGGAGAACGCAATTATCTACAAGACAGAAAGAGATGCCTCATGAAAAACCAACCCTGACAGCACCTTGATGTTGAACTTCTAGCCTCCCAGTCTATGACACTTTGTTATGGCAGCCCAAGCAGACTGATACATCCTTGTTATATTGGACTTAAATTTTGTAAAAGGACTAATAAAAGTTTTTTAAATAGAAGCCATCAGCCTTCATCAGATTTATGAAAGAAAAGTAAGAAACTAGCTGCTGGAATATGCTAAACTCTGGTCTCAGCATTGGGGATACAGTCATGAATAAGGATGCAGTCACGAACAAAACAGAAAATGACCAGCTGTCATAGAGATTGCATTCTAGTGGGAAACATAAATAATAACTGTGCAAACAAATAAATTAATAAAGTAATTTTGGTTAGCAGTAGTGTCATGAGAATAATAAAGTAAGGCAATGTGATAGAGAGTGATGAAGACTGGAGCCAGGTGATGGAAGTTTTCTCTAGAAAGCTAGCATCTGAGCTAAGGCATGAATGAAGAAATGAAACCTGCCATAGCAATGAGGAAAAGACCACTCTGGGCAGAGGAAAAATCAAGGGCAAGGACTCTGAGGCAGGCACAAGCTTTCTGAAGATCAAAGAGTGCATGAGTATCACTGGAGAGTAGTGTGCAAGAGAGGGAGTTACCAGCAAGGGACCAGGGAGGTAGGAAGGGGTCACGCCATGTAAGGACAAAGGAAAGAATTAGGAACTCATCATCAAATGCAAAGCATTGGAAGTTACTGGATGGTTACAAAAAGCAGGGAGATGACACGATAGGATTTATATTTTTAAACAGCACTTTGGCTACTAGAAGATAAATGATAAGGAAGGTAACTGTGTATGCAAGGAGGCCAGCTAGGTGACAATTGTAATAGATGAGGTGAAAGTGATGATGGTATGGCCCTAAGGTGGATAGGTATGGCAGTTGATTGGTGTAACAGATCCGGGTTATATATTTTGGAGGTAGAGTCAACAAGCATTCTGACAGCTGTATAAGCTGAGCAAAAAAAAAGGAATAAAGAATTATTTTTTATGTTCTAAGTTTAAGAGACAAAGCAGATAGTAACTGACTTACATGTCTTAGTTGTGTATCTCCACAACATAATGCTTGGCTCAGAGAGGGCATTTGGTTGATATTTCTGAAAGGAATGGAGGAGAGAAGAGAAAGAAGAGAAGAGAAGAGAAGAGAAGAGAAGAGAAGAGAAGAGAAGAGAAGAGAAGAGAAGTGGAGGGGAGGGGAGGGGAGGGAAAAGTGGGATAGGGTATGAGAGGAGAGGGATAGAGGAAGGAAGAAAGGGAGAGAGGAAGAGAAGGAGGGAGGAAGGAAGGGAGGAAGGAAGGAAGGGAGGAAGGGAGGAAGGAAGTGAGGAAGGGAGGAAGGAAGGAAGGAAGGAAAAAAGGAAGACTCTCACTATACATCACTGCCTTGTACAAATACCCAAATATTTAAATAGAGAAATACTCAAGTCTTTCAAGATACATTCCACATACATTCCCTATAATTCAATATAGTAATTATTGTGCCTAATAACTGTTAAGCATTGCAAAATTCCAAAAACATTTCATAAATTAAAGAAGGTTTAGATTATTTTTAACATAGATTTAGAATGAAGTATACATTATTTTCTTCTACACAAAATTATACCATTCGTGCTACATGGCCCCTTCCAGAGCCAAGTTTGTTTAACTCAAATATCCATTCCCTGGCCATGTTTTAGAATAGCTAGTTTACTATAATATTAAATTTAGACACATCTGTTTGAAGACCAAGTCTTAAATAGGTCACTTTAGAACTCAGGTAATATCCAAGGTTTCACCTTAAAATGAACTTTTTTTCAGCCTATAGTTTACTATAATCATTATCTTCCTTACTAGAAATAACTGGAATAGCCATTAACTCAAAGTTCAGGGTTTTAAAATTATGTATAAAAATATAACTGTGAAAATTTGCAGGAGTTCCCATGAAGAAAAAATTCTGCCTCTATGGAGAAGTCTAGATTAACATCAGGACTAAAATATGATCTATTCCTATGGCTACATTTTAAATGGTAAAATAAAGTATGGCTTCATATTGCAAGTAATAAAGATCAAACAGCATATGAGGTGAATCTAGAAAGTCTGAAAAGTCCATCTTGATCATTCAACTCAACAGGCAAAACAGTGTCTCCAAGATAGAGGATCCAAAAACTGGGGCCTGAGAGAGCTACGCAAGGAACAGCAGTTTGAATACCCTTGGAGAGTAGCACAGGCATCACAGCTTGATTCACATGAAATGCAGCTGTGCCGAAGAATGCCAGTCAGGGATCCATAAAAACTTACCCAATATAGAAGCCCATGGAAATTTGCGTCATCTGGTATTAGCAATTTAATGTCTTGGTTCCTAGATGGGAAATTTATATTTTTTTAATTTGGCCAAGTCCTAAGACGGCACTTAAATGTGAGTACCTAGTTGTTCAGTGTGAGTACTTAGTTGTTCAGTGTGATTACAGAAGGGTAAAATGAGGAATTGAGCCGTACAGATAAATGATGCCAGTGTCCTAGCTCCTCCTAGTACCTGGACACACTGCATCTGCCATTCCAACTCATGCTATCTCTACTTACCACAGAGCAATCCAGCCTGGAGGAGCAGAGCCACGTGCACATCCCTTAGGGAATCTCTGCGGGAAAAAAATGTTTTCTTTTCCTTTGTCACCATTTTCTTTATAAAATAATCTTTCAAACATCCAATGTTTTAAACATCCAGATAATCAGGAATGTTGAGCCAAAACCTGAGACACATCTTCCTTGATGTTTTGATGACTTCTAAGACCTCATCAGAAGCACCCTTCATTCATTCCGTGTTTCGTTAACTGGAAAACCAGGGTATGATAGGAAACTCAGTTCCCATGGCGAGCTCCAATGTGACATGGAGCAGATTCATGCTGAGCACCCATGTTCTTGTTCTTCCACACCCCTCTCACCTTGGACAGCTCTGAAAGAATGTTGGGTTTCTGCCCCGCTCTGAACAACCGAGGAAAGCTCTCTTTTCCAGAAGTCCTAACAAGAAAATGCAAGAGAAAGCCAGACCAGCAAGAACACCACGCAGCCCCTCTATAAACACAGCCAGGCAAGAGAATGTTGGAAGCCTTCTCCATACACCAAAGAGTAAAGGGGGGGTCAGGGAATCAGTTCCTTGGCTATCCTTGTGCATATACTATCTTCACTTGCCTGTACTTTTTACCAGCATTGTCAAGGTCCTATATCACCCTGCTGGCAATTGATTTTATGACTGATTCTATCCAAGTTCACTCTTTGAACTTCTCTGGAGAGAAGAAAGCAGGTGCTTCACAGAATGCTGTCTAACATAATAGATACTTAGAACTACATTTTTAAAATGCAACAAAAGAAATGTACTCTACAATTACTTTCTTTCTTTCATACCATGAAGATGAAGTTTATTTTAAATTGACTGAAATATGCTCATTTTAAGCACTTATTTTTCCAACTGGTATAAGCAGAAATATTGGTATAAGCAGAAAGTCTTTGACAAATGACTTTGACAAATGTATATTTTGTGCATGGTCATTGATTAGAGGGTGAGGAGGAGTCTGTCAAGATAGGTGGAGATAGTTAGTCCTCCAGAGTACAGGACTGGAGACAGCAAAAACTATCACAGCAAAGAGTCCCGAAGAATATGACTCTCTTTTGCAGCGTAGCAAGATTAACTCATCTCACACAGTAACATTGCCTGTCATGCTGGGCAGAGGAACATGATTTTTGCTTGCCCTCAGAAAAATAGATGAAAAATATAAGCCTTCTAAAACAAAGCAGTCTGGAGATATGGGGTTATTTATAAGAAATATTTAATATTCTTAATTCAGCAACAAAAGCAACATGGGTTGCAATTAGAGTTTTAGGCTGCAGAATGCAAAGAGGAAAGATAAATAGTAGAAGGGGAGATAAGAAAAGCAGTTTTAATAAACTGAGAAAGAGAGGAAGAGGGAATTGAGAAGGGGCAGCTTCCTCTCAACCTCACCTTCTATCACTTTCCAGAGAAACAGGAAGTCAATTATGTACCACAGCATCACCTCATGCAGTTCCATTCCCTGGCTGACCTTCTTTGAACACACTTCCCTGCAGGATGTCTTGACAAGTTGCCCTGCACATCAGCAGAGAAAACTTTCACTACTTGTAGATCTAGAGAAGCTCATTAAAAACACACCGAGTGTGGCATGGGGCTGTAAATTACTTTAAAGCTCTCAGATTTTTCTTCTCTCTCAAATTATACAGATCAATTATTACACTTTGCCACAGAAAAGTGGATCATAATATCTGTTAATATATCACAGTTTTATCAAGCTGCCAGTCATGATCCACCGTAAAGCAAGCAAGTTTTATGACCACATTAAACCAAGTCTTATCACAAAGAAAAGGAACAAAGATAGAGAGGGAGGCAGGGAGGGAGGGAAGAAGGAAACAGGGAGGGACAGAAAGGGGGAAGAAGGAAGGAAGGTAGGGAGGGAGGAAGGAAGGAAGGAAAAAATTAAAGAATCAAGAAAGTAAGAAAGGAAGGAGAAAAAACTATTTACAGGGTAAGTAAAATTGTAACAGCAATTAATAAAGTAACATTTAATGTATTAATTAGCATCTCCTAGAAGGCTTGTATATGTGTTTATATCAGTGAAAGGCTGCCTCATATGACAAGAAAATACCCACATATCTTACATCAAAAGCATTTCTTTCCTGTTTCTCTTCCTCCCTTACTGTAGTGAACACAGGAGAGTGCATGAAGGAAGGTAGAATAATTCATTACTTTGTCTCCCACTGCTTTGTATGTTCAACATTTTTTGAATAAATACAAAGTCATAAATTAGCTGGTAGCGAAACGGAATTAATTGAATGTCTTAAGTAGGATCATCAAACCAAGGTTTGAGTCCATTTATCTGCCTAAGATTTTGCTAATGTAGTTTCAGCTCATTAGGGCGAGAGTTGATTCTGGAGATGGGACATTTTTAGACAGAAAGAGAAAAAATAAGATCAAAAAATTCTGACTTCCTCTGTTTTTGCAGGAGAATTCCTTGAAGGCTATCTAATGTGTACTATAGATCATAAAACTGCCCTCCACACAATCTGTGATTGAAAAACTGAAGATGTTTTCACAGAATCTGAAGATATTTACACATGTACTGACACTGAGAAGGCTATGCCCTTTATTCTTTCAAAGGCCCTTGCCAGAAAACATCTTAGAAACACTGCATGGAACTGCAATTGTGTGTATGTGTGTCGTGCATGCACTTGTGTGTCCATGGTGTATGGAACAGCAATGCACACAGATATATGTAAATATATTTTATATATACTTATATATATAATGATATCTATTTTTGTTTTTCCATATATATGTAGAAAAGTAAAACATATTGTACATATGTGTTATACACATAAATATAGAGAGACATTATTTGGTTGTTTTCTTGGAATAAATTTTTCAAGCATCCAAGTGAAACAAAAATAATTGTATGCACCAAGAAAGAAACAGCAGCAAGGTTGCGGGGGAAGATTTTCCTGCATTTTCAGTAATGGAATCAATAATAATCTGTATTCTTCCAGCAAAAAGGCTTCCCCATGGGAGAACCAATGACAGTCACTGAGTGTTCTTCCTGACCCTGGTCAAGAAACAGTAGCACAGGTGCCCAGTTCTGCTCTCTCCCCATTTGGTTAAATGGGCTCTTTCCTCATAGACAAGATAACAGGACCTTGGAACTCCTTATGCAACTTCTTGCAATAAGTAAAAATAAACTAAGGAAAAAATTACGTTTTAGACTAAGGCTTATATAATATTAGGCCCAAAGACACCACATCTATGAATGGATATTTCATTAAAATATTAAAGAATTCACATAAATGAATCAAGGCTCTCCAAAACATCATCAAGGCTACAAAACTGGAATAAAATGAACAGAAGTAGATAAAAGTCTGGCTTAGAAGAAAAAAAGTCACTTACTAGATGTAAACATGGTCAGGCTACGCAACCTCTAATCTTCAATGTCCTCCTTCCTCTGTAAAATCCAGATAATTTGCTGCAAGGATTAAAATAGGTGATATATTCCAAGCACTTAGCACAATACCTGGCACATAATATGTACTGCATACCTATCTGCTGCATTATTTTTATTATTCACTAGATAATTTCTCAACTGTAATTTCAGATAACTTTTTATTACAGCCTATGGTGGTATAATGGAGTACAGGTTATATACTCCCAGTAACTTTGAACACACACACACACACGCACACACGTATTCTTCATCATGTTTTTAAAAACTTGGCTGGTTTTGGCCAGGCGCAGTGGCTCACATCTGTAATCCCAGCACTTTGGGAGGCCGAGGCAGGTGAATCATGAGGTCAGTAGTTCAAGACCAGCCTGGCCAACATGGTGAAACACCGTCTCCACTAAAAATACAAAAAATTAGCTGGGAGTAGTGGCTGGCACCTGTAATCCCTGCTACTTGGGGGGCTGAGGCAGGAGAATCACTTGAACCCGGGAGGCAGAGGTTGTGGTGAACCGAGATCACACCATTGCACTCCAGCCTGAGCAACAAGAGCAAAACTCCATCTCAAAAAACAAAAACAAAAACAAAATTAGCCAGATGTGGTGGTGCAAGCCTGTAATACCAGCTACTTGGGAGGCTGAGGCAGGAGAATTGCTTGAAACCAGGAGGCGGAGGTTGCAGTGAGCCAAGATCGCGCCAGTGCACTCCGCCCCAGGTAACAGAGTGAGACTCCGTCTCAAAAAAAAAAAAAAAATACTTAGCTGGTTTTAAACATGAGGTTTAAAAAACTAAACTAGATATTTTGCATTTTTCTTCTGCTAGTGGTGAAAAAGCAATGACTGAAGTAACTCCATACATCAGAGATCTGTGACATGTCTAACATCATACTGCATATACTGTGCACAGCCTCAGATATTCACAAGGTTAGTGTGTTTAATTTTTTCAGTGGCTTCAAAGAGAAACTATATACATGTATAAATCCCTGTCTATCACCCATAAGTATGGAATATTATGTAAAACTATCCCTTCGTATTTTACTGTAGTACCTCTTTAAAACTATGTTTTCATAATTTTCATATTTCCAGTGAAGTTGAAATTATAATTAGTATGAATTTCTAAAGTTTACACTCTTGTACAGGAAAAAGTATTGCTATTTGCCAGAATGAGAGATGACCTTGCCCAAATGGGGGGAGCAAAAGACTGTTTATTGGGGATGAATTTACATTTATGGCCAGTTAAATCTTTCTCTGGTGCCTCCGATTCTCCTCTCTGGTACTATGAGAAGGCAACTTTGGTTAGTCACTCCCACTCACATCCGAGCAGAGCTGCAATAACAGCAAATGGTCCTTGGAAATCACAATCACATTAGGCTGCTGTTCAAATAGCTTTTAGGGTTGTGATAATAGGAGGCATTCCTAATAACTGGTGACTCTGTGAGACCCTGCCCAGAAGGCCTCCAAATGGCAGCACACAATTTAAATTTTAATCTGGAAGCGGTGGAAATGATGAGATTCCAGCTGGGGACCTTCTGGTCTAAGGGCCGGTGTTCAGCCTCCCGATTAGATGCCCCAAAGCTTCATTGAGTTGATGAGTGAGTGCCCCTTCTCTCTCTACTCTTTTCTGCTGCATACCATCGCCCACCTGATTGCTTGGAACCCCAGGAGGTCATGTTTCTTTGCTTCCGTAGAGGCTGTCTTGGAGCTGATGGAATGTTCCCAGGTTACTGTGATCCAACTAAACACATTTGTGCTTGTGGTAGTAGAATGATACTTTTATCATTCTGACAAGTGGTAACTTTCTGAACTTTTTTCCTTCCATGTGCTGAGTGGGCTTTGGGACATACTTACCCACTTAAAGCTTCAAACGAAAGCTGGCAGATGCATGCCATGGGCAGGAAGAAAACACTTTATTTTTTCCTACAATAAGCAATAACCCTTAGGATAATAACTCAACACAAGTTAAATAGCTAAAGGGAACATTAGTGGGACCCTGTCGGCATGGAAAGGAACAGCTGGCCATGTTAGTAATCATTGCGTATCATTACTTGGGAAGTCCACTCTCAATTCTACCACCAACTTGTATTTCCTGAGTGTTTAGGCAGTAACACATGACAGATGAGAAAGTATCATAACAGGACATTGGACACAGAACTCTAGATTTGAATGTTTGGCATTGCCAGATTCAGTTTCCAATGAGCAGGGAGGAAAAAAAAAATCTTATTAACTAGAATAAAGCTGGGAAGAATATCAAATATCTCTCTCATGTCTCTGACTCAATTATTTTTAAGAGGAAACTTTTTTATTCCCAATGCATATCAGTGACTCCCAAGAATGGCGATTTGTCTCTCAAACTAGGAGTGTGAATCTAATGAAGGGATGCACATTAATACCTGGATGTTTGCAATACTCAGAGTGCAAACTCAGCTGCTTCCACTGGGCTCCATTAGGAAGCCTATTTCAGTACCCCAATACCCTCAGCAGCAGAATCAGAAAGTTGTTTTGATTTTTTTTAAACCACACACAGGAGCAAATTTCTGCAAGGTGGAAATGGAAATAAAATCCAGTGTTTTGGAATTTTTTTCTTTGCAGATAGTCATCAAATGAGGTACAATATTTGCTAACAGAGGGTAATTTGAATTATCCACGGATAGTTCAAAAACACAAAGAGTTCATTACCCAGATATCTCTATTTAAAATAGATTTGCTTTTGTTCATCAGTGCAGTGCACATGGCTGAGAAATGGCAAAGTGCCAGAATGAAACTGCTCCTAATTTTCAGAGGAGGCCACCAGCTAATTACACAGACTGCAGGTGTGAAGAGAGAAGCTCAAAGTAATCAATAGCAGTAATTAATCTGCTAGACTGGAGCTAAAGAGCTAACAGCTGGACATCAGAAATGGACACATGCAACAAGATCAGCAATAATTACCTCTTTAAATATTGAATTTCCATAGCAACAATTAAGCATATAAATAAAGGCTGGAAACCAAGGCTTTGAGGCATGACATTGCATGGCAAACACAACATTCCCCAAATCAACCCTTTTAATAAAACACCAACAATATGCTTGGGCTGGGTCGACCGATTTCCAGGGTTGGAAAAAGCTGAATGTAGCTCCTCTTGCCTCTGCTTTCTTGGCTTCCAGTAATTGGCTATCCCATCCCCAAGGTACAAAGATGGCCCTAGAAGTTTGCTTTGGGCAAGATAACAATAACTTCCCTAGTACAGCTGAGCTACCAGCTATAAGACACGTTTCCTCTCAACTGGAAAACATGTTCCTTTTCTAAGAATCATGAAATCTATAAGCAAAATTCCTAATTAAGGTGCTGGAACCACTAATCTTGAAAAAAGCAATTGGGCAGTAAGTATATTGAGAGTCTCTTCAAGACCAATATGACAAGCAAGAGACTCAGACATTGAGGCTTCTATAACATTTTTTGCTTTGTGAAAAGAATAAAGAAAACTTTTTTATAGTATTTATTTTTTTTTAATTTTACTTTAAGTTCCAGGATCCATGTGCAGAACGTGCAGGTTTGTTACATAGGTATACGTGTGCCGTGGTGGTTTGCTGCACCTATTGACTCATCCTCTAAGTTTCCTCCCCACTTCCCCCACCCCAAAACACCCTCAGGCCCTAGTGTGTGATGTTCCCCTCCCTGTGTCCATGTGTTCTCATTGCTCAACTCCCACTTATGAGCGAGAACATGCAGTGTTTGATTTTCTGTTCCTCTGTTAGTTTGCTGAGGATGATGGCTTCCAGCTTCACCCATGTCCCTGCAAAGGACATGATCTCATTCCTTTTTATGTCTGTGTAGTATTCTATAGTGAATATGTACCACATTTTCTTTATCCAGTCTATCATTGATGGGCATTTGGGCATCCATGATTTTGCTATTGTAAACAGTGCTGCAATAAACATACATGTGCATGTCTTTATAGTAGAATGATTTATATTCCTCTGAGTACATACCCAGTAATGGGATTGCTGGGTCAAATGGTATTTCTGATTCAAGATCCTTGAGGAATCCCCATACCATCTTCCACAATGGTTGAACTAATTTACATTCCCACCAAAAGTGTAAAAGCATTCCTATTTCTCCACAGCCTCACCAGCATCTATTGTTTCTTGACTTCTTAATAATCACCATTCTGACTGGCATGAGATGGTATCTCATTGTGGTTTTGATTTGAATTTCTCTAATAATCAATGATGTTGGGTTTTTTTAATGTTTGTTGTCTGCGTAAATATCTTCTTTTGAGACGTGTCTGTTCATATCCTTTGCCCACTTTTCGATGGAGTTGTTGTCTTCTTGTAAATTTAAGTTCCTTGCAAATTCTGGATATAAGACATTTGTCAAATGGGTACATTGCAAAAATTTTCTCCTGTTCTGTAGGTTGCCTGTTCACTCTGATGATAGTTTCTTTTGCTGTGAAAAAGCTCTTTATTTTAATTAGATCCCGTTTGTCCATTTTGGCTTTTGTTGCAACTCCTTTTGGCATTTTCGTCATGAAGTCTTTGCCCATGCCTATGTCCTGATGGTATTGCCTAGGTTTTCTTTGAGGGTTTTTATGGTTTGGGGTTTTACATTTAAGTCTTTAATCCATCCTGAGTTAATTTTTGTATAATGTGTAGGGAAGGGATCCAGTTTCAGTTTTCTGCATATGGCTAGCCAGTTTTCCCAGAATCATTTATTGAAAAGATCCTTTCCTCATTGCTTGTTTTTGTAGGTTTGTTGAAGATCAGATGGTTGTAGATATGTGGTGTTATTTCTGAGGTCTATGTTCTGTTCCATTGGTCTATATGTCTGTTTTGGTACCAGTATCATGCTGTTTTGGTTACTGTAGCCTTGTAGTATAGTTCGAGGTCAGATGCCTCCAGTTTTGTTCTTTTTGCCTAGGATTGTCTAGGCTATACAAGGTCTTCTTTGATTCCATATGAAATTTAAAGTAGTTTTTTCCTAATTCTGTGAAAAATGTCAATGATAGTTTGATGGGAATAGCATTTAATCTATAAATTACTTCGGGTAGTATGGCCATTTTCATGATATTGATTCCTCCTATCCATGAGGATGAAATGTTTTTCCATTTGCTTGTGTCCTCTCTTATTTCCTTCAGCAGTGGTTTGTAGTTCTTTCACATCTCTTGTTAGCTGTATTCTTAGGTATTTTATTCTCTTTGTAGTGATTGTGAATGGGAGTTCATTCATGATTTGGCTCTCTGTTTGTTTATTGCTGGCGTAAAGGAATGCTTGTGATTTTTGCACATTGATTTTGTATCCTGAGACTTTGCTGAAGTTGCTTATCAGCTTAAGGAGTTTTAGGGCTGAGAAGATGGGGTTTTCTAAATATAAAATAATGTCACTTGCAAACAGAGACAATTTGACTTTCTCTCTTCCTATCTGAACACCTTTATTTCTTTCTCTTGCCTGATAGATCTGACCCCGAACTTCCAATACTATGTTGAATAGGAGTGGTGAGACAGAGCATGCTTGTCTTGTACCATTTTTCAAAGGGAATGCTTCCAGCTTTTGCCCATTCAATATGATATTGGCTGCGGGTTTGTCATAAATAGCTGTTATTATTTTGAGGTATGTTCCATCAATACCTAGTTTATTGAGAGTTTTTAGCATGAAGGGATATTGAATTTTATCAAAGGCCTTTTCTGCCTCTATTGAGATAGTCACGTGGCTTTTGTCTTTGGTTCTGTTTATGTGATGGATTACGTTTGTTGATTTGCATATGTTGAACCAGCCTTGCATCCCAGGGATGACGTCAACTTGATCATGATGGATAAGATTTTGATGTGCTGCTGGATTCTGTTTGCCAGTATTTTAGTGAGGATTTTAACATCGATGTTCATCAGGAATATTGGCCTGAAGTTTTTTGTGGTGGTTGTGTCTCTGCCCATTTTTTGTATCAGGATGATGTTGGCTTCATAAAATGACTTATGGAGGAGTCCTTCATTTTCAATTGTTTGGAATAGTTTCAGAATGAATAACACCAGCTCCTCTTTGTACCTTTAGTGGAATTCAGCTGTGAATCCATCAGGCCCTGGGCTTTTTTTGGTTGGTAGGCTATTAATTACTGCCTCAATTTCAGAACTTGTTATTGGTCTATTCAGGGATTTGACTTCTTCCTGGTTTAGTCTTGGGATGGTGTATGTGTCCAGGAATTTATCTATTTGTAGTGGTAGTTTGTATTTATCCATTTGTAGATGGTAGTTTGTATTTCTTTGGGGTCAGTGGTAATGGATACAAATTTATCCATTTGTAGATGGTAGTTTGTATTTCTTTGGGGTCAGTGGTGATATCTCCTTTATCATTTTTTATTGTGTCTATCTGATTCTTCTCTCTTTTCTTCTTTATTACCCTAGCTAATGCTCTATTTTGTTAAGTTTTTTCAACAAATCAGCTCCTGGTTTTTCATGTCTCTATCTCCTTCAATTCTGCTCTGATCTTTGTAATTTCTTGTCTTCTGCTACCTTTTGGATTAGTTTGTTCTTGCCTCTGTAGCTCTTTTAATTGTGATGTTAGGGTGTTGATTTGAGATCTTTCTAGCTTTCTGATGTGGGCATTTGTGCTATAAATTTCCCTCTTAACACTGCTTTAGCTGTGTCCCAGAGATTCTGCTACATTGTGTCTTTGTTCTCATTGGTTTCAAAGAACTTGATTTCTGCCTTAATTTCATTATTTACCCAGGAGTAAGGCTGTTCAATTTCTATGTAATTGTGTGGTTTTGAGTGAATTTCTTAATCCTGAGTTCCAATTTGATTGCACTGTGGTTTGAGAGACTGTTTGTTATTATTTCAGCTCTTTTGCATTTGCTGAGGAGTGTTTTACTTCCAGTTACATGGTCGATTTTAGAATAAGTGTCATGTGGCACTGAGAAAAATGTATATGCTGTTGATTTGGGGTGGAGAGTTCTGTAGATGTCTATTAGGTCCACTTGACCCAGAGCTGAGTTCAAGTCCTGAATATCCTTGTTAATTTTCTGTCTCACTGATCTGTGTAATATTGACAGTGGGGTGTTAAAATCTCCCACTATTATTGTGTGGGAGTCTAAGTCTCTTTGTGGGTCTCTAAGAACTTGTTTTATGAATCTGGGTACTCTTGTATTGGGTGCATATATATTTACAATAGTTAGCTGTTCTTGTTTAATTGTTCCCTTTACCATTATGTAATGCTCTTCTTTGTCTTTTATGATCTTTGTGGGTTTAAAGTCTGTTTTGCCAGAGACCAGGATTGCAACCCCTGTTTTTTTTTTTTTTTCTTTCCATTTACTTGGTAAATTTTCCTCCATCCCTTTATTTTGAGCCCATGTGTGTCTTTGCACATGAGATGGGTCTCCTGAATACAGCGCACCAATGGGTCTTGACTCTTTATCCAATTTGCCAGTCTTTTAATTAGGGCATTTAGCCCATTTACATTTAAGGTTAATATTGTTATGTGTAAATTTGATCCTGTCATCATGATACTATCTGGTTGTTTTGCACACTAGTTGATGCAGTTTCTTCATAGTGTCATTGGTCTTTATATTGGTGTGTTTTTGCAGTGGCTGGTTTTTCCTTTCCATGTTTAGTGCTTCTTTCAGGAGCTCTTGCAAGGCAGGCCTGGTGGTAAAGAAATCCCTCAGCTTTTGCTTTTCTGGAAAGGATTTTATTTCTCCTTCATTTATGAAGCTTAGTTTGGATGGATATGAAACTCTGGGTTGAAAATTCTTTTATTTAAGAACGTTGAATATTGGTCCCCAGTCTCTTCTGGATTGTAGAGTTTCTGCTCAGAGGTCTGCTGTTAGTCTGATGGGCTTCCCTTTGTTGGTGACCTGGCCTTTCTCTCTGGCTGCTCTTCACATTTTTTTCCTTCATTTTGACCGTGGAGATTCTGATGATTATGTGTCTTGGGGTTGATCTTATCATGAAGAATCTTAGTGGTGTTCTCTGTATTTCCTGAATTTGCATGTTGGTCTGTCTTGCTAGGTTGGGGAAGTTCTGGATAATATCCTCAAGTTTGTTTTCTGGCTTGTTTCCATTCTCCCCGTCTCCTTCAAGTACTCCAATCAATTACAGGTTCAATCTTTTTACCAAATCCCATATTGCTTGAAGGCTTTGTTCATTCCTTTTCATTCTTTTTTCTCTAATCTTTTCTGCATGGCTTATTTCAGCAAGATTGTCTTCAAACTCTGATATCTTTTCTTCCACTTGGTCGATTCAGCCATTGATACTTGGTTATGCTTCACGAAGTTCTCGTGTTGTGTTTTTCAGCTCCATCAGGTCATTTGTGTTTCTCTCTAAACTGGTTATTCTAGTCAGTAGCTCCTCTAACATTTTATCCAGGTTCTTAGCTTCTTTGCACTGGGTTTAGAACATGCTCCTTTAGCCCAGCGGAGCTTTTTATTACCCATCTTCTGAAGCCTACTGCTGCCAATTCATTCGTCTCATCCTCCATCCAGTTCTGCACCCTTGCTGGAGAGGTGTTGTGATCATTTGGAGAAGAAGAGGCACTCTGGCCTTTTGGGTTTTCAGCAATTTTTTTGTTGATTCTTTCTCATCTTCTTGAGTTTGTCTAGTTTCGATCTTTGAGGCTACTAACCCTTGGATGGGGTTTTTGCAGAGATTTTTTGTTATTGTTGATACTATTGTTGTTCCTTTCTGTTTGTTTGGTTTTTTTTTTTTTCTTTCAATGGTCAGGTCTCTCTTCTGTACGGCTGCTGCGGTTTGCCAGGGGTTCACTTCAGGCCCTATTCATCTAGTTTGCTCTCATACCTGGAGATGTAACTCAAGGAGGCTGGGAAGAAGCAAAGATGGATGCCTGCTCCTTCTCCTGGGATCTCTGACCTTGAGGAACACCAACCTGATGCCAGTAGTATCACTCCTGTATAGGATGTCTGACAACCCCTGTTGGAGGGTCTCACCCAGTTGGATGGCACAGGGAACAGGACCCATTTAACAAAGCACTTTGAATGTCCCTTGGTGGAGGGGGGTGTGCTTTGCTGGGGGGAAACCCACTCTTCTGGGCTGCCCAGATTCCTCAGAACTACCAGGAGGAAAGGTTAAGTCTGCTGGTCCGCAGAGACTGTGGCCACCCCGACCCCTAGGGGCTCAGGCCCAAGGAGATCCAGATTCTGTCCCTGAGCCTCTGACTAGAGTTGTTGGAGTTCCTGCAGGGAAGCCCTGCCCAGTGAGGAAGGATGTGTCAGGGTCAGGCTTGAAGAGGTGCTCTGGCCATAGTCTGCCGTAGCCAGTGTGTTGGGCTGTGGGGAGCTCTTGGGGACCAAGCCGTCCAGCCTTCCTGGCTCCAGGAGGGGAAAAGCACAAACTGGTGGATGGATGCCGCCCTTCCCCTGCCCAGGGAGCTTAGCGTGTTAGGCAATTATGAGTCCCAGTACTGGCTGCTGCCCCTCCCCCAAGGAGTTCAAATGGCCTAGGCAGCAGGCAGCCATAGCTGTGGTGCCAGTTGCCCCTCCCCCAGGAGCTTGGCAGTCTTAGGCATATTCCAGCTGAGAGGCTATTAAGAATCTGCACGGCTCCAGGGTTGGGACCCTAGGTCCTGGTGGCGTGAGTTTGTAAGTGGGATCTTCCGATCTGTGGGTTGCACAGTTCTGTGGAACAACCACGGTTTCCCTGGCTGGGTAGCATGCTCACTCACCCCCTCCCTTAGCTTAGAGGGTGGGGGCTTCCCTGCCTTTTGTGGCTCTGAGGTGGGCCACCACACCTCACTGCTCTTCCTTCCTCTCCGTAGGTCATGCCAGCTGCCTAGTCAGTTCTGATGAGAGAACCTGGATACCCTGGTTGCTGATGAAGGATTCACATGCTAACTATGGTTCTTTTCAATTGGAGCCTCTGATCACCACTGTTTGTAGTTGGCCATCTTCACCCCACCCAAGAAAACGTTTTTGTTATTGGATATTATTTTGAGGTGACAGGAAAGGTGAAGTTTACTGCTATTGAATGTGCACTAAGTAGCTGCCACATTGTATATTCTTCATTCAAGTCTAACAATATTATTTATTTGATGAAGTGAAATAACAAACATAGACTAAAGACTTCAGGACAACACAGTCACTAGATGGGAAATAGGATGGCCATAATTTGAACCTCATTTGAGGAATGTTTAAGATATTTCAGCCACATGCTCAGAAGTCTTTGGGAAGGGGATCTGCTCTCTAAAATACCGCGAATTATTTTCCATGACTTGAAATGCAATTTAAGTATGCTCTTTATGTCCTATCATTGTTACCAAACAAAACTCAGTGATGGGTTAGATTACTTCATCATTATTTGTTTGATTTTCTTTCATTTTAAGTGCATTGGTTTTGATTTCAGTTTCCAAATTCCATGACCCTTATTCAAACAAATAAGTATCCCGTAGAAAAAATGATGAACAATGATTACCAATCATTTACTCATACAGAATCAATGGCAGAGTAACTCTGGAATATGGAGTTAGCCAGGCACACTTCATCTTAATCATCATCAAAACAGAGCAGTTTCTATTGAACTCCTATTCTTTCTGCCAATTACTGAGCAAGGCACTATTCATGCATTATTTCATTTAATTCTTATGATAATCCTATGAACTATATACTGACATCCAATCACACTTGAGGAGCATGAGGTTAAGCAATGAGAAACATGAGGGGGTTAAGCAATATTCCCATGGACCCTAACTCAAGTTTCCTTGAGTTAGAACATAGAGCCAATCTTCACTCTACTGCCATGCTAGATACCCTTATGTTGTCACTTTTTTAAGGCATTAGTTCCTGCACCACCAGTAGTGGCATTTTTCTGCCCATCCAAAGTATGTAAAGACAATGGCAGCATTTTGCTAAAGAGCATAAGATTAAGAGCTTAGACTCTGGAATTAAACACTGGGTTTGAATTCCAGTTCTACCAGTAATGATGGTTATTCATGCTCCCTGTAAAACGGGCATGATAGGACCTGCATGGTGTTGTTAAGAACTAAAAGAATGTGAGTCTGCTAAGCAATTTGCATGGGATTGGCCAATAGGATGAGCTCCTTATCTGTGAGGTCATTGCTGTGTTTCTAATCTTTATTTCAATTGCTGTTTTTTATTTCCCCCACCTCTGATCTAGGTCAGGGCCCTTACTCCTGCAATCATGCCTTCTTTGTGTCCCCATCCCTGGCAGCTCTACCACATTGCCTACTTGGACAAAGGAAGTGCTTGCTGTCGCATAAACATGTGAACGAATGAAGCACATCAGTACCTGTGCTTACACACGTAAATTTGTATACACCACAGCTCACTCAGATGGCCTGACTACCACCATAGATATTTCCCTCAGGAAAAGGAGTTTTGAAACAACAGCCAACTCTGGGAGGACTAGCTGAGAGTTGTAAAATAGTATGCCATTTTTAAATCCCTCAGGGAAACTGAAATAAGATGTAGGAACACGATTAGGCCAGATAGAGAGATGTTTTAGTCTATTCAGGATGCTATAACAAAATGCTATCAAAGTACTATAAACTAGATGGCTTATAAACAACAAATATTTATTTCTCACTGTTCTGGAGGCCAAGAATTTTATGACTAAGGCACCAGCAGATTTGGTATCTGATGAGGTCCCACTTTCTTGTTGGATGGTGCCTTCTTGCTAGGTCCTCACATGGTGAAAGGGAAGACCTCTGGTCTTTCCAGCCACTTATAAGGGCACTAATCCCATCCATGCCGGCTGTGCCTCCATGATCTAACCACCTCCCAAAAGTCCCACCTCCTAATACCACCACATTGAGCGTTAGGTTTCAACAGAGGAATTTTGGGGAAACACAAACATTCAGACCACAGCAGTACAGAAACTTACTTCATGTGATACATGGAAAGATATGCAAACTTCCACCTCTCTTACACTAAGCTGCTTTACAACAACTGCATATTCAGCACACACACACACACACACACACACACACATACACACACACCTTCTTCCATTAATTCCTTACTCCCACCATTAATTGTTCTTCTACACTTTTTTAAGGGCACCTGAGGTGTATAAGCCTCAGTGACAAAAATAGAAAAAAGAAACTACTTTAGTATATGTTAACAAGCAATGAGATAAAAACTTATCAATTGAGCCAATAAACTTTCTCTTTTTTTTTTTCAGTATACTTCATTATTAGAGCAGTTTTTAGTTTTAAAGTGAGGTTTTGCTGTGAACCTAAAAAGTATACTCCTTTAAGCGTTAATCTATGCCCTAGCTAGTAAGTGCATTATTTTACCAACCTGATTGGACACGCCATTTTGTGACTTCTCTGAGATGTCTGATCAGAAAATTGAGGGGGCAAAGGAAACTGTTCTGAATAAGGAAACCAGTTTTAGTTCACTTCAGTCTTGAAAGTACAAAATTTTGTTGAATTAAAGAAACTTCTATAGATAAAATGTCTATGGTTGCCTCATTTTAAATATCATTCTAGTTTTATATATAAAAGTAATGTCATCCCTTTATAAATGATAAGGCCTCATTAATTTGCACTAATTCGCTGATTCCAGATTTGTAATTGAGTAGGCACTTTGCTAAAGTTTGATCGTTAAGCTATCATTGGGAAAAGATAAGCAAATTAATAGCATTTGGAAGGGGAATGGTTGTCACCAAACTCTTCATGTCTCCACGAATGAGAGAGGACTTCTATTCCACTGCCAACAGGGAGTAGTTTTAGAAAAATCCTTCAGATCTCTCTGTCCTCACTTGCTTTTCTGTCCGGAAGAGAAGCAATTTAACTGACACAAGAACCAAAGGAGAGAGACAGAGACAGAGAGGGATGTGACAGGGAATAAAAAAAACTTCTGAAGGCAAATAATGCACTTGGAATACCTCCTCATGGGAAGCCCTATCTGGTATTTGGTGGCAGGCAGATTTTGGAGGACTGCAGTAGATCATAGTCATATGGAATGCCATTTGATCAGAATATGACACTAAGAGTCCCTTGTTTTCCATGGAAGTTGGCAAAGATTGCATGCTGTTAAACACCAGGGATTTCCATCTCCGGAAATAACTCCCAATCAAAGGAAAATAAAGGTGGACTTGGCTGCCATTCTAACTCCAAGAGGAAAGGAACTCTTGCTGGTGATTCCATACCCCGGCTGCTCATTAGACCAGAGGTTAGTAAACTACATCCATGGGCCAAATTCTTGCCTCCTTCCATTTGTTTTTCATTTATATTTTCTCCTTCTTAATCATGTTTTTTAGTTTTTTTTTTATTGTGGTAAAATATACACAACAAAAAATTTACCATTTAGCCTTCCTCAAGTGTACAATTCAGTGGCATTAAGCACATTCACACTGTTGTGCAAACATCACCACCATCCATCACTAGAACTTTTTCATCCTCCCAAACTGAAACTGCACCCATTAAACAACTGCCCATTCTCCACTCCCTCCATCTGCTAGAAACTATCATTATACTTTCTCCTGCTATGAATTTGACTATTCTAGGTGTCTAATATAAGTGGAATCATACAATATTTGTCTGTTTGTGTCTGGCTTATTTCTCTTAGCAATTATCCTCAAGGTTCATCCATGCTGTGGTATGCATCAGAATTTCTTTCCTTTCTAAGGTTGAATAATATTCCATTGTATGTGTATACCATACTTTGTTTATCCATTTATCTGCTGATGGTCATGTGTTGCTTGCACCTTTTGGCTATTGTGAATAGTGCTGCTATGAACATTGGTGTACAAATGCATGTTCAAGTTCCTGCTTTCAATCATTTGGGGGTATATATCTAGTAGTGGAATTTCTAGACCATATGGTAATTCTGTGTTTAACTTTTTATGCTGTTGTTTTTAAAAGGATCTCACTCTGTCACCCAGGCTGGAGTACAGTGGCATGAACATGGCTCACTACAGCCTCAACCTCCTGGATTCAAGTGATCCTCCCACCTCAGCCTCCCGAATAGCTGGGAACACAGGCATGTGCCACCAAGCCTGGCTAATTCTTTGCAGAGACAGGGACTCACTATGTTGCCCAGGATGGTCTCAAACTCCTGAGCTCAAGTGATCCTGCCACCTCAGCCTCTCAAAGTACTGGAATTACAGTTGTAAGCCGCAGAGCCCGGCCTGTTTAACGTTTTAAGGAACCTGCTTCCTGCTTTTATAAATAAAGTTTTACTGCAACACAGCTCTGCCAATTGTTTATGTGTCTGGCAAAGACACAAAATGCAGTAATGTCTGCGTTTGCTTTCATGCTAAGATGGCGGAGTTCAGTGGTGGTAACAAAGACCATGTAGCCCCAATGTCTTAAATACTTACTTCCTTGCCTTCTACAGAAGAAGCTTAGCTCACAAATCCCCACATTAGAGTCCCCTGAGGCACTTTATAAAAATACAGATACTTGGGCACCATCAGACACAGTGAATGAGACTCTCCAGAGGCAAGAGTTACAAAGCTATCATTCATATATTCCTTCAAGAGGATTCTGGCACAGCTAATCTCCGAGCCAGCATTTGGGGACCACTGAACTAAAGGACCTCCAGAAACTGGTATAATGTATTCAGTTGCCCTAAATATAAATAGAGAATTCAATTAATCTCAACATTTCATAAATGCTTAATGCAAACCCAAGACTAAAAGCATGTACACTGGAAATATGACATAAGCTAAGCTTGATAGTAAAATTGGCATCTGAAAGATGAAGATGAACAGCTTGGGGATTGAAGGGAGACTCTCTTTGGACAGATTTATGATAACGTGACACGGAGGAGGTATTTTAGCAGCGTCTCTCATATCGATCCATGCAATCAGTGAGCAGAATTTCTCCATCTCAGTAGTCTGTCATATCTCTTTAACTCAGCATCTCTAAGCCTCTGACTTATTGACGGCCTCTCTATTTTTCAGTCTGCACTGTTTTGTTTTGCTCTGCACTTTCTAAGTCTGCTCATCGATTTCACTCTCGTCCTATGGTTCCGGGGATTTTGTGTCTCTGTCCATCTTCACATTGGTGTGTGTTCAGTTTTGAGACCACAATGGTGAAGTCCTATTTGCTTTTTTCTCCCCTTTCAGATGTTCCTTATTAATTCTTTGTATGACCCCATAGAATACAGCTGTGTATTATTCAGACTTAAAATAAATGAGCTATCAAGACATGAAAAGATGGGGAAGAACCTTAAATGCATATTGCTAAGTGAAAAAAGACAGTCTGAAAAGGCTACATACTGGTATGATTTGAATTGCGAGACATTCTGGACAAAGATAAACTATGGAGACAGCAAAAAGTTCAGTAGTTGCCAGAGGCTTGGGGTTGAGAATAGGGAATGAATAGGTGGAATGCCGAATAATTTTAGGGCAACAAAACTGTTCTGTATTATACTGTAATGGTAGATACCTGACTTTATGCATTTGTCCAAACCTGAATTATGTTCATTACTAAGAGTGAAACCTAATGTAAACTGTATACTTGGTTGATATTAATGTGTCAATATTGGTTCATCAATTATAACAAATATACCACCGGAATGCAAAATGTTAATAATACTGGAAACTAGAGGGTGGAAGCAGAGCGGATATATGGAAACTCTCTATACTTCCTGCACAATTTTTTTCTGAACCTGAAACTGCTCAAAAAATAGAGCACATTCAAAATAAAATAATCATTTTTAAAAAGAAAACATTTGTGGTCTTGTGAGCCAAATCACATTCAACCCAAATATCAATGCAATAACACAGACCATATCACACTGAAACAATAATTTAATGAGAATCTTCTTGGATTATAAAAGATTCTAGCTTAACCTAACAAAGGCACCCTTACTTCAGACAATACTCATTATGAATTAATAGTACAACCTAAGAATTTGGATTTTCCTTAGAGACCATTAATGAATAGGCAGGAGCTATAATTGATTAGAGCTAAGATCTTGGCACTATATATAACCAAACCAGTAACAATAACAAGAAAAATGAAAATTGAACATGTTTCAATTAGTCAAGTCAATAAATATCAACATGACCCCCATTAGGCACTGAGGAGGCAGAGGTGAACAAAACATATTCCAGTAATTCTCAGCCTTTTTGAGTTTTGATGAGCACTCTTGAATATTTGAATGTTGATGACACACTTAAGAAGTTGAGTTTATCCACTATACACTTAGTTGTCTTTCAGAATTAGGTAGGTATTTGAGTAGCGAGCTAGGAGCATCCCTGATGGAGATCTCATTTAGGGCTGGGCACAGTGGCTCACGCCTGTAATTCCAGCACTTTGGGAAGCCAAGGCAGGTGGATCATGACGTCAGGAGATCAAGACCATCCTGGCCAACATGGTGAAACCCCATCTCTATTAAAATACAAAAAAATTAGCCAGATATAGTGGTGTGCGCCGGTAGTCCCAGCTACTCGGGAGGCTGAGGCAGGGGAATCACTTGAACCTGGGAGGCAGAGGTTGCACTGAGCCGAGATCACACCACTGCTGCACCCCATCCTGGGTGAGAGAGAGACTCCGTCTCAAACCACAACAACAACATCATCTCCTTTAGTATCCTGCAGAATCCATTTTCCCAGAAAGTGAGCCACATTTCTTGATTTGGATTTGGTGTTACACTCTACCTATTACCTATCACACAGAGTTCCACTCACTCTACACTGATTGTATCAGCTCAGCTCTCACCCATCAGACAGCACCAGTGTGGATACAAATGGCAGCAAATCTTTTATACATTGGTAAAAGTTATTGGCATAGTCATAAAGGGTTTGAGAATTTAACAGAAAGTCAATATTTAACATTTTCTTTTTCCTTCATGACTTAGGCTCACTTTCTTGAACTTCGGTTATTATTCTGAAACCTTCAAATGCTTCTGCGGTACTGAAGACTGTTTCCAATGGCCCTGATTTCTTGCACTTTAAAAAATTTTCTCATTCACTCCTCGGTGAGCTGCTGTCTGTCTTTCTTTTCAGGCACAGTGATGTAGTGGAAAGAACACGTGCTTTAAGGTCAACAGACCTGATCCCAAACCTAGCTCATCACTAATTAGCTGCATAATCTTCAGGAACTTCATTAAATTCTCCAAGCCTCAGTTACCTCTTCTATAAAATATGAGTATTAATACTTCCTTTGAGACTTTTTTTAAGAATAAAAGATTAGATTTAAGCTATAAAATACAGGGTTATGCATAAACCTTCAATAAAAAGCAGCTATTACCATTTTATTATTATTCTTACTCAAATTGCTACATGAGTCTCCTCTCTAATCTTCCTCCCTCTCATATCCTGCCGCCTTCTAGAGTTGACCCTACTTTTTTTTTTATTTTTTTTGAGATGCAGTATCACTCTGTCGCCTAGGCTGGAGTGCAGTGGCACAATCTCAGCTCACTGCAAGCTCTGCCATTGTCCTGCCTCAGCCTCCCGAGTAGCTGGGACTACAGGTGCCCGCCACCACGCCCAGCTAATTTTTTTGTATTTTTAGTAGAGATGGGGTTTCACCGTGTTAGCCAGGATGATCTCCATCTCCTGACCTTGTGATCCACCCACCTCGGCCTCCCAAAGTGCTGGGATTACAGGCTTGAGCCACCGCGCCCGGCCTGCAGTTGACCCTATTTCAAACTATCATCAATATTGCTGTAAGTAGGGCTTTTCTATAATATGATCCTGCTTCACTTCTTCCCCTGCCAAAAGTCATTCAATGGTTTACTAACACTTTATCCCAGACATATCCTCACTTGCATTTCCCTGAGCAGAACTGTATTCGCTTCCTATTGCTGTTATAACAATTTACTATGAACTTAATGGTTTTAAAATGACACAACTGTATTATCCCAAAGTTCTGGAGGTCAGAAGTCTATAACCAAGGTGTTAGCGGGGCTATGTTTCTTCTGCAGGCTCTTGAGGAGAATCCATTACCTTGCCTTCTCCAGCTTCTAAAGGCCACCTGTATTCCTTGGCTCCTGGCCGCCTCCCTTGTCTTCTAAGACAGCAGCTTAGCATTTTACTTCTCTCTCTGACTTTGACCTTCCCGTCTCCCTCCTCCAGTCTAAAGGGTCTTTGGTGACTATATTGGGTCCCTCTGAATAATCCAGGATAATCTCTCTATTTTAAGGTTAAATGATCAGGAAACTCAATCTCCTCTGTCATGTAACATAACATATCCATAGGTTCCAGGGATTAGGATGTGGACATCTTGCAAAAGACAGGGGAGGGGCCTACCTCAGGGACCATGTTCTTACTTGCCTTTGTGTCTGTATCATCCTGTTCCCTTAGCCTGTAGCTCTTGTCCACACTTCTCCATCAATCTCCTTTTTTTCAGACTCAAATAAAGTGTCAACTAATTCAATAAGCTTTTGCACACCCTAGGCCTATGTTCCTCTCCTTTGTGTTTATCCAGCACCCTTTATTTTATGCAAAAAAGTTTCTACTATTGAAGTTCTAATTATTAACTTACCTGTATCAGTCAGCAGATTAAAAATTCTACCTGAGGCTGGGTGCAGTGGCTCACACCTGTAATCCCAACACTTTAGGAGGCCAAGGTGGGCAGATCACTCAAGCCCAGCAGTTTGAGACCAGCCTGAGCAACAGGGTGAAACACCGTCGCAAAAAAATTAAAAATTAGCCAGGTGTGGTGATGCGTACCCGTGGTCTGAGATGGAAGGATCAACCTGAGCCTGGGGAGGTCGAGGTTGCAGTGAGCCATGATCACACCACTGCACTCCAGCCTGGACAATAGAGCGAGACTCTGTCTCAAAAAAAAAAAAAATCTACATGATTAGGGTCTGGGTCATTGTTCTGACTACCAGCCCTTAGCAGAATGTATAAATTGAGTGTTCAGTAAGCATGTAATGGAAGAGAAAATGCACCTTTGGGAGTAAAAAAGCAAAAGTTTATAGTTGTTACTGTTGCTTTGTTTATGTGCTTTTACTTATTTCCCAATTTTTACCTGAGTTACCTTTTAATTCAAATCATTAAATGTGTGACCACAGGGAAAGTGTTAATATAACTATAAAGTCCCTGTAGTTCTCAATACTACATCACCTTGGAAATCACCTAGGGAGCTTTAAAAAATTGTGATGGCTCAACTCTCCCCTTGAAATTCTAATGTAATTCTGTGACATGGGCATTGAGATGTTTAAAGCTCTGCAGAGATTCCAATATGCAGCTAAGACTGAGAATCACTGGTTTATATGTAGTGCTCAAAGACTTCCTATGGCAATGCCCAGAGCAATGATATCTCATATTAACAAGATTTGAATATTTCACTAGTATTTGTTATTGATAAAATGTACAGTGGCTACTGGCAAATGGTTCTATTCATTGATATACTATTTGAAAATAAAACACTCTGAGTTTGAGTGTATGCTCCCTATTCTGATAAATTCTGTGCATTCTCTTGAAGAAAAGGAAAGGGAATTTTTACATATTCTTATTAAGTGACTTTGTGCTATGAAGTAGAAATTTTCTCAGCCTCTGAGGAGCTAGTTCTCCTTGCTGCTGCATGACTGGCTCATTAAACTTCAGTGCCTGGGCCCCAGCTTCCTATCTCTGGGGCTTAGCCTGGGAGGTTGTTGTGGATCACTAAAAAGAAAGGTTCCTGCCCATGGAAGCTCTTTGATGCTGTAGGAGGGCAGTGCCTTGCTCATAAGGCCTCAAAAGCCCAGACTTTTGCCAAACCATCTGTTTTTACCAATTTATCTGTGTTATCAAACTAAAAGCATCAATAATGAGAAAAAATATTAAATAAAGTTCAAAATGGTTGATGCACTGTATTTTGCTGAAAGGAAGCTGTCATATGCAATCAATGTAACACTCACCAATGAATATTTAATGATATCTTCTTTCCCTCCTAATCCCAAATGTTTGGGTATCAGACTATATGCATTAAGAAGAAAACATGTTTTTCCTAGTTCACAACTGTTTTGTATCCTTAAAGGACTAAAACAGATTTAAAAGGTGTGGTTTATAATGTTTGCAAAGAAGCTATTATTGGCCGGGCGCGGTGGCTCACGCCTGTAATCCCAGCACTTTGGGAGCCGAGGCGGGTGGATCACGAGGTCAGGAGATTGAGACCATCCTGGCTAACACGGTGAAATCCCGTCTCTACTAAAAATACAAAAAATTAGCAGGGCGTGTTGGCGGGCTCCTGTAGTCCCAGCTACTCGGGAGGCTGAGGCAGGAGAATGGCGTGAACCCGGGAGGCGGAGCTTGCAGTGAGCAGAGATCATGCCACTGCACTCCAGCCTGGAAGACAGTGAGACTCCGTCTCAAAAAAAAAAAAAAAAAAAAAAAAAAAAAAAAAAAAAAAAAAAAAAAAAAAAAAAAAAAAAAAAAAAAAAAAAAAAAAAGAAGCTATTATTTTCTTCTTCATTTCTTATACTGAAAAGAAAATAACTCTAAAATATTGAAAAAATTTAGATTCCCAATGTATCTTTCTGATCATAAATAGCTATATAACAAATTGCATAATATAGACTACCTACTTTCTTGTATTAGTTATCTACTTCTGGGTAACAAATTACCACAAACGTAGGGGTTTAAAGCAATGCATACTTATTATTATATCTCATGGTTTCTGTGGAACAGGAGTTTAGGCACAACTTACCAGGTCCTCTGCTCTGGGCCTTACAGGGCTGTAAAGTCTTAGCTGTTCAAGATGTTAGCTGGGGCTGAGGTTTCCTCTGGAGACTCAGCTGGAGAAGAATCCACTTCCAAGTTCACTCAGATTGTTGGCAGAGTTTGTTTCCTTAGCATAGGACTGAGGGTCCTGGCTTCTTGCTGGTGGTCAGCTGGAGGTTACTCTCAGCAAGTAGAGGTTACCCTCAGCAAGTAGAGGCTACCCCAGTTTCTTGCCACATGTCCCTCCCAACATGGTTGCTTACTTTCTCAAATCCAGCTAGGGGAGAGAGTCTCTAGAGAAAGACTATTAGTAAGACAGAATCTGTTATAACATAATCGCAGGAGTGACATCCATTACCTTTGTTTTATTCTATTGGTCAGAAGCAAGTCACAGCTTCCACCCACACTCAAGAAGAGGAAATATACAAGGATGTGCATATCAGCAGAGAGGGGCATCCTAAAGTCTATCTGCCAACTTCCTTTTCCCATAGCATGACTCGTGGTAGTAGGAGGTGGAGATTGTGCTAACCAATTCCACCTCACCAAGATAACTGATTCCGAGTAGAGCTTCTTGGGCCATGGCTTCCTGAGATTGGGACTATTTCTTCAACTGTTATGGGAACTAAGGAAATCCAACTAAAGGACGTAGTTACCTTTCACTAAGAAAGGTAAGTACATAAATTAGAAAGTATCTGAATACGCTTAAGTAAACTATTGTTACATAGTTCCAGTCTAAGTGGGATATTTGTTTGTTTTATAAGAGTTCAGTAAAAGCATTTGCATAGGATTCAAGATGGCTACTTAACTCAATAGACCACCTGGTAGGATGAAAGCCTTGACATAGAGTTCCTATCCTAGCTGAGTGACTTAAATGAGTCAGGTGCTGAGTAAATATATATTGAATTCAAATGAGCAAAGACTCCGCGTTAGGGTCTCATGGGGGACAAATGACTAGCCCAGAGTCACACTGCTAGTAGCTTAGGATTTCATCTTCATATGTCATATGGCAGGAAGTTTGTCATTCTGTCATAGTCAGCTGTTTCCCTCCTCAGTTCCTTACATGGCTCTTTGTGTGTGTATAATCTGAAAACCCAAAATCCATAATGTTCCAAAATCCAAAACTTTCTGAGCACCGGCACGAGGCTTAAAAGAAATGTTCATTGGAGCATTTTAGATTTCAGATTTTTGGATTTGGGATGCTGAACTGGTATAATGCAGATATTCCAAAATAAAAAAAAAAATCTGAAACCCAAACACCTCGGGTCCCAAGCATTTTGAATAAGGGATACTCAACCTGTGTGTGTGTGTGTGTTTGTGTGTGTGTGTGTATCCCATTTGATCTTCAAAATAAACTTTCAGACTTAAAGTACCATTCTCCCCATTATCCTAAGCTAACTTTCCATTTCTAGTGAGGCTTCAATAGTGATTCTAAACAAGGAAGAAGTACAACAAGCTACATAAAAATTGCTTCTCCAAACATTCATAGGAAGCTCTGTTACATAATCATTCCCCTTTTTTAGTTTCCCACTACCATAGTGAAAAGGGTCATTTGACATGCACCAGCCCGTGGATAATACAATCACTTATTAGACACCAGGAACCATCCTGCAAGAACTTGACCCAATGCAATGGCCCAACACAGACAGCCGAGAAATTACACTGGCTAGTTGCATAGGCAGAAAGAGGAGGTGAGAAGGAAACATATTTGCCAGCCATTCTATTAGCCAGATGTCTATGGACATTAAGTTATGATTCATTATTCCTCATAACAGTCTTGAAAAGTAGATGGATTTCCTCCCTTTACCAGTAAGGAAATTGAAACCCAGAGAGTTAGGAAATCTTCTAAGTATTACACTGTGAAGGTGGATTCCAACTCAAGTCTATGTAATACCAAGGTCTATGTACATTCTACCATGCTAGGTTGTCTTTGCACTAAGAGAGAAATACAAAGCTCTGGCTTCTTTTTCTAATCTACTATTAATAATGTGACACTTGCCAGCCATGGAACTGGCGTTTTCCTTATATTGTAGGTTTTCATGATTCTTACTCATAGTAGCTAGTTAAAAGGGGCATAGTAGTTGACTTAAGAACAAACAAACTGTCTTTTTCCCCACTTCCTTAAATCACAAAAAAAACCTTGAGAATATAATTGCCTATATTTTGCTTTCCAGAAATTCAAAGCATCTCCTATAATAAATATTAAATGCAAAATATTCCACAACTACAATATTCAAAAATGTGACTTTTTATACTCTTGGGCTTGATTTTTTTCAGTCAATTTATCCTACCACATACAGCATATGCAAGATCTTGTAGAGGCCTATTGGGAAGGGTATTTTTTTAAAAAGTCATTTTTTAAACAGTATACACAGTTCCCAACCTTGAAATCTAATTATAGAGTTGAGCAAATTGGAAGTAAAAGTAGATAGATACACAAATATCTCAAAAGAAAGTGTACCCATTGAAAATGTTTTGGAAGAAGCAAGGCTTTCTGGGAAGGCTTTAAAGAGAAAATGGGTTTTGACTGGAATTTTGAAGAATAGAAAGAATATTCTGTTCTTTCTATTGAGAAAGAATAGTTCTCAATATTTTTAGAAAGAATGGTTGAGAGAAGAGAATAGCTAAGTATGAAAATAATTGGGCCAAGCTCCCAGTGGGTTTATAGGAAATGATACAGGTCTGATGGCTCAACAAAAGAGATTTCTAATGAAGAGATTACTTGCAGAGTTACGGATAGGATGAAGGGAACCAGAGAGAAGTAATTTCCATACTTAGACTGAATGAGTAAATGGAAGAAGCTGTCATGGGGCTCCAGTGAAAGCTGGATCCTCGCCAGGAGCCATGGACACAGAAGATGTAACTGCTGCCAGAACCATGCCCTCAAAGTAGAGAGCCAAGACCCCTCTCTCCTCTGCCCTTCAATTTACCAGTGTCTCCCACTGGTCAGCCCCAGCGGGAAGCCAGTCCAGGCAGAGGAACCTCCTGAGGAATCAAGTTGGGAGAGATGGCAGAGAATTGGTCTGGGCAAATGGAGAAAAACCCACACAGGGGACAGGTTTATCCTTTCTTCTGTAGGTGCTGAAGAAGGTTGGAAGTTGTAAAAGAAAAAGAGAACATCAAGAAGGAACACAACTTCCCCCAACCAGACAAATTACAGGAGAGTCTAAGTAAGGGCTGAATCATGCCAGGTAAATAATATCAAAGCAACATTATTTCGGACTCCAACTAGTGACAATTAACACTCATTTTCAAGTCAAGGCAGATTCCCTTTAAAAGGTGCTGCTTGCCTTTCTTTCAAGTTCCTAATAGATCACTATCAAGACAACTAGGCCATTATCTTCTTATTCACATCCCTTGGGTGTGAACAGGTAGGAAGACTGTCTCCCTGGTCAAACTTTAGTCAGGCTCCTTGGAGCTTTCTCCTCAACCAGGCCTCAACTTTGTCTTGTTGAGCTCACTTTTAGCAAAGACTGCTTGTTAAAGTCAGTTTAGTAAGTTCCACCACTTTTGATATATGATCAAGTTCCTCTTGTCATTTTTCATCCACTGACTCCTTCACTTTGCTTGTTAGCTATAAGTATCCAGCTGTCTTTGCTGTATTTAGAGTTGAGCTCAGTTAAGTCCTGACATCTTTCTCCCCTACTGCAATAGCTTGAATAAAATGTCTTGCCATTTTTAACAAACGCCCAGTGGGAATTTTTTTTTACACAGATTCTTAGACAAGTTCAGATAAGAGTTAGCAGAAAGAACTGCTCCCTACTCTTGGAGTCACAAAAGATGCATCCCTACCCCTTCCCAGCCAAGGCACAGACCCATGGCCGAGGCTCAACCTGTAACACTCTCACTGGTAGATGAACACCTGAAGGGTTTACTCAAGTTTGCAGTCAGCAAAATCATAGATGGACTCTACTGTGAAGATAAAGGAGTTCAGCCACAGTGATAGGGTATGTTCAGTAGCCATGATGCCTTAAAACTGATCCATGGCTTGCCTCTGTGCCCTGGTCTCCAGCCCAGTTTTGCAGCTTTCCTGTTGATTCCATAAGCTGATTCCATCATCCCAGTACATTCTATTTCTAGTGAAATAGAATTAAACATCAGTTTCCATTCTTTGATACCCAGAGGCCTAATTTTATTTTTGTTAACATTAAATAATTTGTTATAAATATATAAAAGAAAGGTGTATTCATTTCCTAAGGCTGCTGTCCTAGGAGTAGCATAAACTGGATCACTTAAAACAAAAGAAATTTATTCTCTCACAACTCTGGATGCTAAAATTATAAAACTAAGGTGTTGGCCAGGTTGGTTCCTTCTGGAGACTCTAAAGAAGAATCTGCTTCATGCCTCTCTCCCTAGGAGAAAGGATAAACAATTTCTGGTGGTTTTCTGGCAATTCTTGGCATTCTTTGGCTTATAGATACATCATTCTAATCTCTTCTGTTTTCACAGTGTTCCCCCTGTGTATCTGTCTGTGTGCAAACTTCCTTCTCTTACAAGGACACCAATCATTGGACTAGGACTCACCCCAATCCAGTATGACCATCTTAACTTGCCTGCATCTGCAAAGATCCTACCATTCCACATTTACAGATACTTAAGATTTGTATATACCTTTTGAGGAGACATGATTCAGCTCACAACAGAGAAAAAATACTTATCATGGACTCCCCAAACCTAAAGCCAAAGTATATCTGAGTCAGGGGTGGAAGGTCAGCACAGGAAGACATTAGAGATATAGGGTGATACAGAGGTCATGCAAGAGAGTGATAAGTCAGCACAGGGAATTGTGAGTGGGCACAAACCATGCTTTGTGAGGCAGAATTTTTAATTGTAGGCAAATTTAGGCTGCTAAAGGAGGCATTTAAATTCCTAAGAGGAGGATAGGGAACTAGAGCTAATTGAAGAAGGGAACAGAGTTAGAGGAAGGGAGTTATATTAAGGTTTTTTTAAAAAGTTAAAATTAGACTGATAATTTCAAGGAAACAGTGGCCAAAGTATCATAAAAATTAAATATAAACATTCCAAAGCAAAAATATATATATATTTGCTATGCCAAGCAGCTCACATAGAAAATCAAAACTGTATAGCTTAGTAAAAATGTGAATGTAGTTTTAATGAGTCACTGAATAAATACATTCTCATGAATTACTCTCATTTTTGAGCATATCATTTGCTAGAAAATCAATCTCAAGATAATTGTACACAAACAGAAGGGGCCAAGGAAAATCCCCAGGCACTAACTTTCTAAAATTGTAGAAACTATAAATGAGCAAAACTTTGTTCTTGGGATTACTTATACTTGAAATGACTGCTTTATTCAGTCTTTGGTCTCCCTTCATTGCCTTTTGATGTCTCCACAAATCAGTGACAGCTACAACATTTCTGCTGAGGCAGCACTTTTCCCCTGAGTAATCTCATAGTATCTGAGAGAATTCTTGAAACTTTGTACACTGCTTGGGATGCAAAAGAGGACCTTATTTTCAAGTCCCTTAAACCAAGGCAATAATTAAATAAATCATGTGGCACAGAATAGAATGAGAAATAAAACATTCCAAAGGGTTAAAGTAAAAAGTTAGTGCCAGAAAGTATTGCCGTTTATCTTTAGACTCTTGGGAACGAAGATTTGACTATTTTTTTTTTGTCCTTGACATCGTACTTTCCACATTAAGTAAAGCAGCATTAACAACAAACATTGTCAATAGAGTGATAGAATGAAAGGCAAAAGAGGCAATGGACAATCGCTCCATTCACGGTAAAATTAGAAAGGAGAGGCTTGTCAAATACATTTGGAATCTGTACTTACTCTATTCCATTTAATTATTTTCCTTATTATCTTTCTTCCTCTTTCCTTCCTATTCCTCCGACCAAAATATTACTCAAATTTTATACAGGCTTTACAACTGGTCCCTGTGAGAGAACAGATCTAAGAGTTCCAAAGCAGACTGAGGCATAAAACCCCATTGAATGGAAGGCAAACTCTTGAAAAAGACTCCAGGAAGAGTGGAAGTAGGTTTGAAATTTGGTTCTTGGCTAACTGGCTCTCTATCTTTATGTGGCAGTTAAATGCACTCCTGCCTGTATGAGCTGCTGTATTCCAGAATCATGACCCTCAACTTTACCAATGGCAGGAGATTCTGCAGAAACATGGCAGAAAAGCAACATGTAGATGTGAAAATGAAGTCTTTTAATATAAGAAAGATGTTCATGGTCAATATATGAGAGGAGAGGGTTCTTACTGAGAAACGACCTCCCTACTCCAATAATCTTAGCAAATGATGAGAGAATCAATGATGGGATAGAGTTCATGCCCAAAGGAGCAGAGGACTTCAGTGGAAAATTATTAGGGAAGGCTCAAAGATCTACATCCAGTCTTTTCAAAAGAACCCTTTTTCTAGGTGGATCTCAGCATTCTTTATTCACCTTGAAAGAGTGGCACCCTGTAGCCACTGCTCCACTTCCTCATTCAGTCTGCTCCTCAGCAACTTACAATCTGTTTCCATCTCCGTCGTTACACTGAAGTGACCATGACCTTTGGAATATCAGATTCAGTAGTCTTGCCTCTGTGGTCCTCCTCGTCAGCCACCCTGTTTCACCTTGTCCTTCTTGAAACTCTCTTCTCACACTTCACTGAAGTTACAACATCCTCATGGTCCCCTGTGTCTCTGATGACTCCTCTCTGTCCTTCCATTTCTACTTCTTGCCCCACGTGAATTAATCTCCCTCCAAAGTCATTACATCTTGCTTTACTCTCACTCTACTTTTTGTTCCAGAGCAATGTCATTCACTCCTATGGCTTCAACCACTATCATTATGTGTTTGACCTTCCAAAGCATTCCTCTAGGCTCAAGTTCTCAAAGTAGCTCAAACCTGAACTTCCAACTGACTCCTAAACGTCGTTCCTAAATGTTCCAGAAGCACCTCAAAAAGCATAAGTTTTCATCTGAATTTACCTTCCCACACAATCTGCAACTCCTTTGGATTTCTGTTAAAGTACCGCCATCTAGCCCTTTCTTCTCATTTCCCCTCCCCCAACATCCAACCAGTTGGGTCTGCAAATCCCCTTGCCACAGTTTCCCTGGTATCTTTCCCACTGACATCTTCCTAGCTTCACCACCACTCACTTGCCTGAGGAGTTGCCATAATTTCCGAATGACCTCCCAGCTTCCAAAGTATCTGTTTTAATCCACCCCCATATCATTAACAGTACCTACCTACTCACAAACTTTCACTGTCTCTTCCTTTCCTCCAGGTCAAATAAAAATGCCTCAACCCAGCCTTCTGAATCACCACGGTGCTATCCCAGTTTACCTTTCTAGAATCACCTCTCATGATTGCTTCGCCACCCCAGACCCTGTACTCCAACAACTTGCAGCACTCTTGACTGCTTTGCCTCCTTATGTGCCCCTCTTGTCCCCAGTCTCTGTGTCCTATCTGCCTATCAGAGCCCACACTATCCTTAGAGGTCAACACCAAAGATGATTTTCTTCATAAAACCTGTCCTTATCTCACCCGCTTAGATCTGAAGTATTTCTCTTTGACTGTTTCTATTGTCGTTTGAACCATCTCCGGGCTATGTCAGGAGTTTGTTCACTATTTGCATGTCCTCTTCTTTTCTTTTGATCTGTTAGATTCAAGCAATCAGGCGGGTACAGGCCATGTCTTATTTGTCTTTGCATCTCCAGAATTGGGGCCAATGAAAATTTTTCTAATTGAATTAAATCTGCTTTTCTCTCAGAGAAATGAAGGATAGAGGCTTTTGTGGATGCCACCTTCAAATGGTATTCAGATTCAAAATCAGTCTCATTTCTATATATAGAAATATAATCACCCCTCTATCCTGTAAGATAAATCATTTTTCCACCGATTACAAAATTGAAACTAGTTGTCACTTTCAAATACCTTGAAATGGGCTGGAATAAGATAGAAAGCAATAGGGTAGCATTTTATAAGACCTGTCCTACATACATTATTGCACTAGCAGGAAATCATGGTGACAGTTTTCCTTTTTAAATTAAAAAACGGTCTATTTTTTGTCTATTTGAAACAAGACACACATGCACTTCACTTATAAGTTTTTCAAGCCCCTAAAATTAACACTCAGAGTAGCACAGCATTTTTCCCATCCTGCCAGGAGTTCAGGTTCACATCAGTAGAAAAACTATTTTGTTCTTTTACCTGGATATTTGAAGAGTCCTAAGCAAAAGCGTCTATCACACTGGTGCTTTAGTCCTTCTCCCAAAAGATTAGCTGTGAAGAAGATGCTTCAGAATGTCAATCAAGACATTCTAAGATACAGTATTAAAATGGACGAATTTTTGCAATAACTTGAATAATCCTTGCAGGAAAGAGGAACCAGGGAGCCTGGGGAGATGAGTGAACCTCTTCTTCTGAACCTAATTGCTGAGCCTCAATCTCATTTTCTATCACACTTTATTTAACTTTATACTTATATCACATAAATTAACTCGGCAGCCATGCAGAATAATTTTGCTTCATTTGGATCTAAATTAATGAGCATGATCACAAAGCCATGTGTACAATTTCAATGAAGATACACTATAATTATTCTATTGTGTGGGTTAGCATTTCAGCTGTATATTAATTTATTTTGAATGTGTAATATATGATGCTTTTGTGGTCTTCTGCCATAACACCCTACTGAAAAATGTCCTCTGGTTTTAAAATGCTGAAATAAATTATTAAAAACAAGGAAGAAAAAAAGAAAGAGAAAAAAATCAGGAATAGAAAAGAAATGACAAAGGGAGAAGTATGCTCCCAGGAACTCAATTCCTCATATACATTTTATTTTCAAATTGCTTTATTAAGTAATACATGAAGTAATGCAACAGTAGATCATTTTTTCTCAGCATTAAAGTGAGGGGTTTTGCAGATAGGGAACTTTGGGCATCTGAGCATATGTAAGAAATTGGGAAGAGAAATCACAAAAGAACACAGGCACTTAGGTCTGTAGTCAATCATGGGTTTTGCTAGTAAGCATCAGCTTGAGACTATGAATTATTTCTGCTCAAGCCATGCAGTTCATGGAGCCCTGCTCAGAGAACACTACACTCTTAGGGCAGGCAATTATATGTCTTTAGGATTAATCCCAAACAAGACAATGATTTAGAAACAGACACATTCTCTTTTGAAGAGCTTTTAGTCATAAAAGTAATTTTTTTCTCCCTACACTTCAGGCCTTCTAACCCCCTCTTCTCCCCTCCTCTATTAAAGGTATAAAGCAGGGCTTCCACCTGCTAGCACTCACAGACCAATAACTTTAATTTTTGGCACTTATTTACAGGCTGAATAGACTCATCCACACCTGCTTTCCCCTTAATTAGCTGGTTATCTAAAGGCTGCAGATTGGAGGCTGCCAGCTTCTCCAACTAAGAGGAAGATCGTTCTGTTGCTGATGTAAGACAACTGGGGGTGAGGGAAGGAGAAAAAAATTCATTTTAGAGAAACTAGAGAGGATAACAGCACAAAAGGAAGAATCATTCATCAAGATTAAGCGAGAAAAAAAAATTTTAAGGCAACTTGAAGCCAGAAAAATGAACAGCAGCCCTAACTGGCAGTGATACAGTCCCTTCTACTTAAGAGCAGCTGAAATCATCCATGGTACCCAACTTTATTCCCAAGTGATTACCTGCAATGTCACCCTACATCACTGGCAGAGGTGAGGAACGTGATCCCCAAGAGTTGAAAGACGACTGGGTAGCAGTCAGAAGACTCTGGGGTTCTGGCCTTCACTCTGTCGCTGACCCGCTACTGAAATTTGTATAAGTCACATTGTTAAGGAGCCTCAGTGTCCTCGCCCATCACATGTAATAATGGACAAGACAGTCTCTAAATTTATGTTTAGCTTGAATATCCTATTGTCATTTCAGCTCCTTTCTGCAACAAGAATCACCACTGAAACCACCCAAGAGGAAGAGGGAGAAACAACGAAAAGAGCAGCACGTTATAAAAAATATTCCCTTTCCACATGACTGTAATGTTTGGGAAGTTTCAAACCACAGCAGGTGAATTTTAGAATTCAAAGAAAACTTACGTGGTCATTCACTTCAACTTTCTCATGTTGCAAATAAGAAAACCAAGGCCTAAGATGACTAACTGATTTGTCCCAATGTCACAGAGCACAGTCAAGGCTAGAAATGAAGTTCGATCACCTTTCCGGACAAATAGCTGGTGGTTTTGCAGTGAAACAATCTGACTGTACACATTTTTTCTTCTGTTTACAACAGAATGAAAATATGCTGATTAGAAAATGAGGGCTTGCTGCATGCTAAGATTTAGGTGCAGGTTTCTCTTTCTTTCATAGAGTTTACAAGCTCTTTATAGACGTTAAGAGTTCTCAGTGTGAGTTTGGAATAAATAATAATGTACTCTCCAAAGGCCCTGCAAGGTTAGTACTAGACCAGCATATCTGTGTGTTTCGGATATACTGCAAGCATGCTACTGGACCATAGCACCTCTCTCCTTAAATCACATCAGCAGCTTCTACTAGTTCTCAAGATAGATATCAAACTCCTCACCGCATCCTTGAAAGCCTCCGTGATCTGGCTGCTGCGCACTTCTCCAGCTTTATCTGATGCTTACCCCCAGCAAATTGTATCTTTCGGCCAAAGTGAACTATTTAGTTTCAAAAGCACAGCACAGCCTGTTCTGTCTCACTTCTCCACTTCCCTTCTCATTTTGCCTGCACTAATCCCTTATTCATCCCTCAAGTTCCAGATTTTTACATCATTCCTTCCAGAAAGCTTTACATTTGACCCTCCTAAGATCAAGTTAGTTGACTACTTACTTCCACCTACTCATTACATCACAAAATTGTATTTGTATTTCATTCATCTGTCTCTCCCACTACACAGTGAGCTTGCTAAGAAAAAGCATGTTCTTCTTTACCATTAAATGCCCCATAGTGTTTAGCACTGCAATAGGGGCTGCTCCAAAAACATTTGTCAAATAAATTAACACCAAGAGAGCTGAAATTATGATTACATTACTGTGAACCCTTTAATTTCTGGGTAAAGAATTGACTGGGTGTCTTTATAAATTTACCAAAGTGCTGAAGCCTTTTCTTTTATGTTCATAGGCCCATTGACTTCCCCAGGATCATTTGAGCATCCTCAAATTCATGAGTTTACTAAGTGAGATACAAATGCAGGGCTATTAGCTAGGATTGCTCCTGAAAATTTGCTACTGCACTGCAGTCTTGTAGAATTGTCAGTTCAAATTCTGCCCGGGAGTCTCTAGAAGAGAGCGATTAGGAGCTGAATTCTAGAGTCAGACTACCTGAATTGAGTCTGAGGTCTTCTCCTTAATATAACCTCAAGCAAAGTTGCTTCACCTCACACTACGCTTCCATCTCCCCACCTGTAAAATGAGATACTATCAGTGTCTACTTCTTACAGCCATCAGAAAATCAAATTAGTTATTATGTGCAACAATCCTACAGTGATTTTGGGCACATAATCATTGTAACATTTTGCCATGATGATGATCGTAATCATCATCCCTAAGCACTTTATATACGTTGTCTCAGTTAATCCTCACAACTCAGTAAGAGAGTTACCATCACCATTACAAACTAACACATCATGAAACATTGTAATGTCATTACGGAATAGATGCTGTAAAAGTTGTATCTGCGAATGTCAAGATTCTACTGTATATTCTTTCCCCATCTTACCTTCACCCTCTAGAAACAAGTTGCCCTCAAACCTCCTTGTTCTATTCATGTTAATGGGATTCCCTCGGGTACCCACAGACACAAAGCCCTGGAATTATCTCTGATTTGCCTCCCCACCACAACACTCAGGCAATCCTCTTCTATAATATCTCCTGCTTCCCCTCCGTTTTCACATCTACTCCTGATCTCTTCACTCAGGTTTACATCTTCTCAAAACTAGATAGCTGCACACTTTAAAATTTTTTTTATTTTTGTAACTTTTAAGTTCAGGGGTACAAGTGCAGGTTTGTTACAGAGGTAAACTTGTGTCTTGGGAGTTTGATGTGCAGATTATTTCATCATCCAGGTATTAAGCCTAGTACCCATCAGGTATTTTTCCTGATCCTCTCCCTTCTCCTACTCCCTCCCCTCTGATGGGCCCCCGTGTCTGTTGTTCCCCTCTATGTATCCATGTGTTCTCATCATTTAGCTTCCACTTATAAGTGAGAACATGTGGTATTCCACTTTCTGTTCCTGTGTCAATTTGCTAAGGATAATGGCCTCCACCTCCATTCATGTCCCTATAAATCATTCTATTTTTTATTTTTTTAAAACATAAATTTCTTACAGCTCTACCTTCAGGTATAAAATTCAAAAAACTTTAAGCCACAAGCTTATAATTTCAGCATCTTCTCTCCAAACCTAGAGAAAAAAAAGGAAAATGAACCAGAAAAAAATTCTGTTCCAATGATGCCACATCAACCACATCACGTCAAAAGAGCTTTCGAGATAACCCATTGGTCTGATTAGGAAGATAAATTTCATACCAATCCAATGTCACGCTTTTCTACTGACTTAAGTTAAGCAAGAGAGAATGCTAACTTTGGGAAATGAATTAACTTCTCTTCCACAATTTGATTTTCAGTGTACTGATACCTTTCATAAGACCAATTATGCTCTGAGATATTAATAAACCTTTTTTCTCTGAAGCTCTTAGAACTAAACACATGAAGAGAAATATTGATCTCAATTCCCCTTATGAGTTTGTCAGTCTCCGTTTGACTAAGACTAACCTCCAGTTAGATTTTTTCTGGTTCTTGTGACCTCTTGGTCATGACAACATGAGAAAGGTCATAGTCCTATGACTCATAACTGATGAGCAATCCAGGGGCTAATCTCTGAATTCACAAGTCCTGGGCAGCCTCAAAGTTTAAATCATGATCATAGCCTGACTAGATGTCCACTCTAGTAGACCAAATCCTATTTTATCTTCTTGGAAAGAATCTCAGAGTCAGAGATGCATTTCTCTGTTGTTCCCTTCTGTCAAATAAGGCATCACACACAAGAAGTCTCTTGTATCTGCAGGCATCTACCCTACAATTCAGACAGTGCTCATTTACTCTGTTATTTGTAAATGAACTGCAGGTTTTGAAAGATGACACCCTCCCAGCGATCTTCCTATGCTCTGCCTGTACTCCTATTTGGAGAGTAATGGCTCCTTTGGTTAACAATGCCACCTTGAATTCATATAACTCCTCTCCATCAAGGCTCAGAATACTTTCACAGGTATGATTTTATTTATTCTCAAAACATATCTGTGACTCAATAGTAAATTGTGAAAACTTTGAAACCATGGGTGAATCAATACCATCTTCCTCAGATTTGAGATTTAAGATAAATGAAAGAGAGGAAATAAAAATTTTGAAGAAAACAATAATGGATATAGTTTTGTGTTTAAGGAGACCTTTTAAAATAGATATTTTATTTGAAGATATTTGTTACTTATAAAATTAACATAAGTGATATAATAGTTAACACAATATAATCAGATAATAATTATAAAATGATTATTGGGCCGAGTGTGGTGGCTCATATCTGTAATCCCAACACTTTGGGAAGCTGAGGCAGGCGGATCACTTGCGGTCAGGAGTTCAAGACCAGCCTGGCCAACATGGTGAAAACCCGTCTCTATTAAAAATACAAAAATTAGTCGGGCGTGGTGGCACATGCCTATAATCCCATCTACTAGGGAGGCTAAGGCATGAGAATCGCTTGAACCCAGGAGGCGGAGGTTGCAGTGAGCCGAGATCGTGCCACTGCACTCTAGCCTGGGCAACAGAGTGAGACTCCATCTCAAAAACAAAAAAAAAAGAAGAAGAAGAAAAAGAAAATGATTATTGAAATTATTACCCTTTCTAAGTAAAGCCAATATTTAATAGAGAAAATCCTTCTAAGAAATGAATTACCTAATTTTAAAGAGAAAAAGAAAAAGAAAAGAATTAGATGGTTGGTTTTCTGGACTTAGTATTAACCTCTTAAAAATGTTTCATTTTCATAGGACTCGCTAAGGGGTAGGGAAAGACACGGGAAAATCTCCCTGGATATGCCATCTTGCCATAGGTAACCTTTTAAATCATCTCATATTCTCAGCTGTCACCTATAGTGCTCTCAGTGTCTAATATTCCCATATCCTCTCCACGGTCTTTTGAAAACTGGTTGAGACAGTTTCGATGATTGACCCAGTGTAAGACACCTATCTTTCAAACCTTTCTAATATGTGATATTTCTAAATCCAGGCAAATTTCTTTCATGTTGCAGAAAATGAAAATAAGAACCAGAAGGAAGCAAGCAGGAAAACTGAGGACTGGATCTTGTGGGGGGCTTGTTGCAGCAAGCCATGTCTTGATAAACCCTCAGGCTACATCCCTTGACCAGAGATCTAAATGTGTGTTTTATTCTTAATAGGATAATGAAACTCTCCTATGGCCACCTCTGAGGTTTCATTTCAAACCTAGTCAAATATGGTAGCAGCCTATCATTCCATTTCTGCTTTTGAAAAGTGGATGTTACTATAGACAGCACTGGACCTTTTCTGCTAGCCCCATCCAAATTCACTGCACTCTCTTCCCCACTGGGTACTTGGGAGGCTGACCTGTATGGATTTCCACATCAGCACGCTTCCTCCACTCAGGCAGCCAGTTGGATTCTCCAGTGAGAAGAGCTCATTAGAGTACACAGGAAATCAGAGAGAGGAAAAGATGGAGGTCAGTATTCATTCATCCAGCTCCCTCTCTACAGTGTCACTACAGGCTGGCTCTGTCCCTAGACCGAAGGTCAAAGCTTTTGTCAGGCAACCCTCTCCATATAAGTCTCTCTCTTGGGACTCTGGGAACTCCTCCTTTCAATCGTTCTGGATTATACCTTGTCATTTCTCTACCATCTGAACACACTGTTGTAAATTGTCCCTTTGTGAAATTCCGTTCAAATTACCCAGTTTCCTTCCAGGACCTCAACGGACACATAGACTGTATTCAACTACCATTCTGAGAACAAATTAAGAAAACAGAAACAGTCACAGATCCAAAGTCAACTAAAGGAAACCCACATAGAAGGCACAGCATCTTAGCTTGAGAAAACGGCAATGATCTCTGGGAGCTAGAAAGTATCCAACTCATTTTAAAATGTGGGACTGCACTGCCTGACTTCAGAGTAGAATAAGATTATACAATATATTTTAACAAATAATACACAAAATAATTCTAAATAAGCATCTTTAGAAATAATTCAGTAGGAATAAATTCCAGGTAGCAATATTTTAAAAATTTGTCCTAATAATGATGTTCATAATTCTAGAATATTTGCCCCCTCTAATACTATAGCGCTGTAAGTAAGATATTTCAGGGAGAAACACAGAAGCAATCTTGAAGGTTTCCCTCCAATTCTTGCCTCTTAGATTTTTTTTAAGCCTGCATGTTTATAAATAGGCAGAGACATTTTTAACCCCATTTGTCAGCTGGGAAAGCTGAGGCATGGAGAGATGGCACCGCTAACTTGTGTTGGGAATAAACTTTCACCAAAGGTCATTCGACTTCTAGAATTCATAACTCTGCACTCACCTGCTTGTAAGGCAAACATACGAATATTACGACTCAAAGAAATATTAGCTAATTCCTGATAGAAGTTTTCCTCTGACCCCTGATACTGTTACATTTATTTCACACTAACATTTTACTAGTCCATTTGGTCCTAATCCAAGACACAGCCCTGCGCTACAGCCCTAAATGAAATCCCCTACACTTTTCATTTCTTCAGGGGAATTGGACTAATTATAGTGACTACTGTAGAGACAGCAATAGTTTGAAAACGTTGCCTGAGGGATACAGAAGTTGTTTTATTTTGTAATTAGGCATTTTTGTCCCGGGGGCATTTTATAATCATGGTTTAAAATAACAGCCATTATATTATTACAATTTTCTATTTTTCGCACATAAAAATATTTAGAACATGTTTTTAGCTGAGTTTTATTAGTCATAATGCCAGGAAGCGCCTAGTGTTATGGATGATGGAATTATCTTTGAGGGCTTCCCTTTAGTGTTATTTCTTCCTTATAGTCTACATTCTCTCAGTGTTCGGTACCAGATCTAAAATATAAAATGGAAATTGAATATTGTATTCATTTGTGGAAGTCACCTGTACACAGGGAGAAAGTGAACACCACCCATCTATCTTTCCACTACATTTCTCCTAATCAGCACTAAATTCACATGCCACATCTGAAGCTACTTATGTCTTGGGTAAGGCTATATTAACAAGAACTGAAAAATATGGAGACAAGTCAGCAAGCACAGAAGTAACAATTCAAAAACAATTGACATTAGATCATACCCTTATCACGCAACTGGAGTAAATATCCCTCTTAGGATATCTAATAAACAGAAGATGTGTGCATGCCTTGACACACATGTATGTGGGCAGAACAGAATGAGAAGTCGTAGAAACAGAAGGAATTGTCTAATGTATCTAGGCAATTCTTGAGTTCAAAACAGGAATAAACCTCTACAATATCCATCAGATTTCTCCTTAAATTCTTCTAGGGCAGGACACTGGTTACCTTACACCACATACCTATTGAGAATATGATTCCTTAGTACAGGCTAAATCTGTGTCCCCTTAACTTCTTCCCATTGATGCCAGTTCTTCCCTTTGAGGGTACCTAGAAAAATCCTAATCTTTTCCATACATTGTAGCACCACAAATGTTTGAAAATAGATACCAAGTCCTTTGTAGTGAACAATGCCATTTTTCCCTAGCCAGAACCCATTCATCTCCCTGCTGGTAATGATATCAAATTTTCCTTTAGCGCCACACTTTTCTCATTTTAATCCATGTGGTAGTTTGCAGGGATTAAGGGTTCTTCTTCTAGGGCAGGACACTGGTTACCTTACACCACATACCTATGAGAATATTATTTCTTATTTTTTATTTTGTGGTTAGAACATTTAAAATCTACTCTTTCAGCAATTTTCAAGTACACAATACAATATTATTAACTACAGTTACCACACTGTACAACAGATCTCTAGAATTTATTCCTCCTAACTGAAACTTTGTGCCCTTGAGCAACAGCCCCCCAATCCCTCTTCCCACCCACCCCTAATCCAACCCAGATACTGGTAACCACCAGTCTACTCTGCTTCTGAGTTCGACTTTTTAAAATTTTACATACAAGTGCAGAATTTGTCTTTCTGTACTTGGATTATTTTACCTAGCATAACGTCATCTAGGTTCATCTGTATTGTTGCAAATGACAGATTTCCTTCTTTTAAAGACTGATTAGTATTCCATTGTGTGTGTGTGTGTGTGTGTGTGTGCATGCATGCGCACACGTGCACACACGGCACATTTTCTTTATCCATTCATCCATTTAAAGACACTTAGGTTGATTCCATATCTTAGCTATTGTGAAGAATGCTACAATGAACACAAGAGTAAAGGTACCTCATCTCTTCAAGATACTAATTTCACTTCCTTTGGATATATACCCAAAAGCAGAATTACTGGATCATATGGTAGTTTTAATAATTTTTAGGAAACTCCATACTGTTTTTCATAATGGCTGTACTAATTTACATTTTCATGAACAGTATGCAAGAGTTTCTTTTTCTCATATTCTTAGCAATACTTTTGTTTTGTTTTGTTTTTAATAAATGCCATTCTAACGACTTTGCAATTATATCTCATTGTGGTTTTAATTTGCATTTCCCTGATGATTGGTGACGTTGAGCATTTTTTTTCATATATTGTTGGCCATTTGTATGTCTTCTGAGAAATATCTATTCAGGTCCTTTGCTCATTTTTAATCAGGTTTTGCATTTGAGTTTTTTTTACATATTTTGGATATTGACTCCTTATCATATGTACAGTTTGCAAATATTTTATCCCATTCTGTAGGTTGTTTCTTCATTCTGTTAATTGTTTTGTTGTGCAGAAGCTTTGTAGTTTGATACCATCTCATATGTCAATTTTTACTTTTGTTGGGGTCATATCCGAGAATTCACTGCCCAGTCCAATGTCAAGAAGGATTTTTCCTATGTTTTCTTCTAGTAGTTTTACAGTTTTTGGCCTTACACTGAAATCATTCTTTAATCTGTTTTGAGTTGACTTTTGTATGTGGGTAAGATGTGCCCAATTTCATTCTTCTACACATGGATATCCAGTTTTCTCAACACTATTTGTTAAAGAAACGATCCTATCCCCATTGTATATTCCTAGTATTTTTGTCAAAGATCATTTAACGGTAAATAAGTGGATTTATTTCTGGGCAGTTAATTCTGTTCCACTGGTCCATATGTCTGTTTTTGTGCCAGTACCATACTGTCTTTATTACAATAGCTTTCTAGTAGATTTTGAGATCAGGGCATTGGGATGCTTCCAGCTTTGTTTTTGTTTGTTTTTGTTGTTGTTGTTGTTGTTGTTTTTGCTCAAGATTTCATTGACTGTTCAGGGTCTTCTGTGCTTCCATACAAATTTAATGATTTTTTTCTATTACTGTGAAAAAATTCATTGTAATCTTGTTGGGATTGCATTGAATCTGTTGATTGCTCTGTTGATTGGACATTTTAACAATATCAATTCTTCCAAACCATGAATACAAGGTATCTTTCCATTCATTTGTGTCTTCATTAATTTATTTCATTAATGTTTTATTGGTTTTAGAGTTTTCAGAGTATAGGTCTTTGATGCCCTTGGTTAAATTTATTGCTAAATATTTTTATGCTATTGTAAATGGTATTGTTTTCTTAGGTTCTTTTGGGGATAGTTCATTGTTAGTATATAGAAATACTACTGATTTTTATATGTTGATTTTGTATCCTGCAATTTTACTGAATTTGTTTACTATTTCTAACAGTTTTTTGGTGGCATTTTTAGAGCTTTTGATATATAACATCAAGTCATCTGCAGAGACAATTTAACTTCTTCCTTTCTGATTTGGAAGGCTTTTTTTTTTGCTGTTTTCTAATTGCTGTGTCTAGGACTTTCAGTACTATGCTGAATAGAAGTGGTGAGAGTGGGCATCTATGTCTTATTTTTTATATTGGAGAAAAAGCTTTCGACTCTTCACTATTGAGTGTAATGTTAGCTGTGAGCTTGTGATATATAGTCTTTATTGTGTTGCAATACATTCCTTCTACACCTAATTTGATAAGGATTTTTTTCACAAAAGGATGTTGAATGTTATCAAATGTTTTTTTTCTATACCTGCTAAGATGATAATATGGTTTTTGTCCTTCATTCTGTTAATGTGATGTATCACATTTATTAACTTGCATATGTTGAACCATCCTTGCATCCCAGGGATAAATCCCACTTGATCATGGTGAATCATCCTTTTAAAGTGACAATTCTGGTTGTTCTTATGAAGCCCTTCAGCAAGAGAATCTCTCTTCTTATTCACTGTTAAAGTTTTAGAATGATACAAGCTCAGAATTTCAGGCATCACCTCATGCAGAGGTATTTTCCTGAAAATAAAACCAAATAAGTCAAAGCCAAGAGATAGAAGAAAAAGATAAGACATGATTTGATAACCGGATATCATTTGAACCTGATGTCAGGTCTACTTTTGTTTTTTTCAGTTACATAAGTCAATCAATTTCCCTTTTCTCTTAAGTCAATATGAATCATTTCCAACCAAAAGAGTTCTGACTAATAGAGCTTATCTCAGTCTTATCCTTCCTAAGGAGCATCACAGTTTCTCCAATTATTCTTTAAGCGGCAAGTATTCCTAGATATTCACCATCTCAATCAACTCAACTCTGGACTTGCTCCACTGGAAATGAGCTTCATGAACTATGTTATCCAGAACTAAATATAAAATGTCCTCTGAGAAGTACAATAAATATTGACCTTACTAATCTGGATAAAATAATTATATCACTGCAGCTCAATATTCCATGAATAATATTGTGATGGTTAATTTATGTGTCAACTTGCCTAAGATACATTGCCCAGTTGTTTGGTCAAATCCCAGCCTAGATGCTGCTGTGAAGGGTAGACTTTGAGTGAAGACAGTTACCTTCCATATTGTGGGTGGGTTTCATTAAATCAGTTGAAAGCCTTAAAAGAAAAGACTGAGGTCTCCAAAAGAGGAAGGATATCTGCCTCCAGACTGCCTGCAATCTCAAGACTGCAATATTGACTCCCACCAGAATTTCCAGCCAGCCTGATATCATCCTTGACAATCCTGTGAGCCAATTCATGTGTGTGTGTGTGTGTGTGTGTGTACACGTGTGTGTATATGTGTGTCATCTATTGGTTCTGTTTTTCTTTGGAGAATCCTGACTGATACAAATAAAAATAGGTCATATTTTTTTGCTCCTTGCTTGGAGCTCTCAGGCAATGGAGGAACTCAGTTCTTTTACTTTCATGAAGACTCCCCATCTGATACTTGCTCAATTCATTGTTTTAAACTAAGCTTGTTATACTTTACATGCATGCCTACTACCATGATTTCCATCAATCGAGATATGTTTGAACAAGTTTTCTTCATCTAGTATATTCGTTAAGATTTCCAGGTTGGGGCTTACACATATTTGATAAGAAGGCTTTGATATCTTTATCCTAGTAATTAGAAAAATGTTCATTAAACTATAGCTCATATTGGAGCCCTGTTGAACACATTTGAAGCTCCCATCAATCTGCATGCTATTGTGTGAGTTATTTAACCAGTTATTAATCCACCTAACAGGATTATCACTCAGCCCATACTTCTCCATCTTGCCTGCAAGAATATTATAAAACTTTCCAATGAATGCCTTGCAGAAATAAAATAGTTTATGTTCACAAAATTTATCCTATTTTCAGTCTAATAACCCATGCAAAAATAGTTACTTTAACATAAATTGTTGTTTAAAGATGCATTCTGGCCCTAACTCATCAGTGTTTGCTCTTGTAAAGAGTTCTCATAAATAGTTTGCCTAGAATTTTGCCACAATGCCATCAAATTATTGTCTTATTGAGCTTAGATCTCATGTTTTTATGTGGTTTTAAAAATATGTTCTTCCTTAAAGATTAGAAATATTGTTTCCTTAATTACATCTACAAATTTTTTTACATTAGTTAATTTTAAATTGACAATTTTAAATCGTATACAATATGATGTTTTGAAGTACATATATGCATAGTGGAATAGTTAACTCTAGCTTACAAACATATCCAATACCTCACATAGTTATCATTTTTGTGGTGAGAGCACCTAAAACCCACTCTCTTAGCATTTTTCGAGAATATAATAAATCATGATTAGCTGTAGTCACCATGCTGTACAATAGATCTCCTGAATTTACTCCTCGTATCTAACTGTAATTTTGTAGCCTTTGACCTGCAACTCCCCAACCTCTTCCCAATTGTCCCAGCCTCTGGTAATCACCATTCTACTCTCTACTTCTATGAAATCAACTTTTTTTAGATTCCACATATGAGTGAGATCATGAGGTACTTGTCTTTTTCTGCCTGGCTTATTTCATTTAACACAATGTCTTCCAGGTTTATCCATGTTGTCACAAATTACAGGATTTCCTTCTTTTTATAGCAGGACAGTATTCCATTGTGTATATATACCACATTTTTTTATCCATTCATCCACTGATGGACACTTAGGTTGATTCTCTCTCTTGGTTATTGTGAATTCTGCTGCAATGAACATGGATGTGTAGATATCTCTTCAACATATTGACTTCACTTATTTTCATATTTTTTCATTACCTTACAAAATACTTTATCAAAGAATGAATAGTTTCTCTCATTTGAAGAAGCAAAGTGCTTCTCACCTTCTGGAGCTTCAATTCTTTTTCACTCATGTTAGTTTCAATCTTTCCAGTGAAAATGTTTTTCTGCTTGATAGAGAAGATAGAGATAAAACTGGGTGAAGTAAAAAGGCAAATAACAAGACAAAATTATTGTCTATAATAAATAAAATAGACAAATGACTTTTGTCTTTGTTCTATTAAAAAGTAATAAAATTTGATATTTAAACCATCAAAACTTCCGAAAGATAAATGAAAAAAAGACATGAATAGATAATTCATGAAAAAGGCAATAACACCTGGATTACAGAACATGGGAAAGGCTATAACTTCATAATATTCCAATATTATGGAAGCTTTGTCTATCAAATTAGCAAAGCCTTTTTCTAAACATAATATACAATGTTGATGGTAAAGTTATTGCCTATCTGTTCACATATGCATACATTGTGTAATGACAGATATTGATAACAGAAATATAACCTGTCCCTACTCTTTTGCAAAGCTATGTATCAATATTCACAACATCCCAAAGAAATGTTTAAAATGCAGGAACATATCTAGTTACAAAGATTTTTATTGTAGATTTACCCATAATTAAGACTAGATAGCAACTATATAATTACAAACAAGAATATTAAATAAATTACGGCTCATGATTATAATAGAATGCTATGCAGCCATTAAAATAATAATTACTATGAATTTGCTATGATAGATTCTTAAATTATAATTTTTTGTTTAAAAAAGAAAATGTACATATTCTATATAGTAACAACTATGTAATAAAATCAGCAAAATTCTTTGCTGAAAAAAAGGCCAAATACACAAAAACTATTATGGTTGCAAAAGACTAGATGATAATTCTTCTGCCTTCTGCTTTTCTATATTTTCTAAAATTTCTTATAAAAAGTCTGAGTGACTTTTATAAATGAAAGAATAGCAATAGGTTTTATTTTTGAAATGCGGTTGAGCAGTTCTTTTTCTTCAAAATCAACAGAGTTTGAGCATTTTTTTATAATAGCCATTTAGATAGTCAAGAAAAATGATGAAATGAATTACATTTTCAGATACTCAATTCTAAATATGAGAGGGAGGGAGATACAAGTTATTTGATAATGACATGATCGGTAAGATCAAAAACAAAACAAAACGAAAGCCTTCCTCCTGTCTACTTCCCCTACCAAAAAAAAAAAAAAAAAAAAAAAAAAACCTTCCTAGTTGTGTTCTACCACCGGTTCTTTACGGCCACACATAAAGACATTGTCATTACTCCTCAAAAGCTTAGCACTCAATATTTTCAGTTATGAATTAGTGATTAAGCCATAGCTAGCTGATAGCAGAGCCTTCAGCTTGCAAGACTGATCCTTTTTTTTTTTTTTTTGAGACGGAGTCTCCCTCTGTCTCTCAGGCCGTAGTGCAGTGCGCAATCTCGGCTCACTGCAAGCTCCGCCTCCCGGGTTCACGCCATTCTCCTGCCTCAAGACTGATCCATTTTATTGGGGGCAGGACATAGAAGGAGAAGATAAGGTACCATATGTAAAGTAGCCAATCTCTTCACTTCTGAAATGCATCCCTGTGAGTTCTGAACACAGGATTCATGTGAATGCAGTACATGTCAATACACCCTTAACACTTTGTATTCCTTGTATGAAAACCATGCTCTCAGGACTAATGCCATTCTGTACTTAGCAGGAATGAGCCAAGCTATTCTGACTTGGGGTTTATAATACATTCAAGGTTTCTTCCTACAGTTATCCAATTATAAAAAGACATGAGATGTTCAATATTTTTAAATGTAGAAATCCATGTTATGAGGTAAGAACGAAAGCAATTTCTATATAGAAGGAAAACAGAAAGATTGTACTGTGATCTCAACATCTGATATTTATTAATAAAAGTATTATATACTGACAGTGAGATGACTAAAGCCCAGATGCCACACTTCTAGAAACTAAGGCAATTTTCCAGATCCTATCTGTAGGGCTAGATAAGGGCTGTAAGAGTAAAAGGTATATGAGAAGAGGCAAGTTAGCACAGAGGGGATTTCTCTGAAAGATGTCTGAGAGGACTACAAGCCAAGGAAGTAAAATGAGGATGGAAGACAGGAAAAGATAACTTGCATGGAACTGGCCAATGAGTCAAAGAAAAAGTGACTGATGGACAGCATGGTCTGGAAAGCAAAGCGAGGCACAAAGCTTAGAGGTGGTAATGTGGAAGACTCAGGAAAGGTAGCACATTCATTCAATTTCTTCCATAATATAGAGGGATTTCTCTTGTATTCCCTAAAGACTTCATACTGGACTTAGGAGAAATAATTAAAATGTATGACTTACATGTTAAAGACCTATTCATTACATTTCATCTTCCAGTGATTGAGTGATAAGTGACTGTTAACTTGCATTTTAATCAAAGGAATAAAGGATGAACTTTAAACCTATGAATTGCCTCAGCCAATGTAAATAGTTTTACTACTTTCTCTTCTCCAGTACTACCCAATTCTTCATGATCTTTCTGCTATGGGACCCTGCCCCCAGACTCTACTCTGCTTCCCACTGTGAATGACAACTTCTAATTAAGGGTTTAGCTAATGCCAGAATTAGTACAGCTGAGAGTGTAGTTTTAGTGTAGTTCTCAGATTATGCCTAATTCGAGAATTTTGGATAAATCGGTATCTTGGAACACAGTTGTCTTAGTCTGCTCAGGCTGCTGTAATAAAATACCAGAGGTTGAATAGCTTGTAAACAACAGAAATTTGTTTCTTACAGTCCTGGAGGCTGGGAAATCCAAGATCAAGGTGCCAACAGATTCAATGTCTGGTGAGGGCCTATTTTCTGATTCGTAGATGGTGTCTTCTAATTGTGTCCTCACACGGTAGAAGGGGAAAAAAGCTCCCTTGGGCCTCTTTTATAAGAGCACCAATCCCATTCCTGAAGCCTCTGCCCTCATGATCTAATCACCCCCTAAATGTCCCATCTCCCAATACCATCACCTTGGGGGGTTATGGTTTCAACATATAAATTTGGAGGAGTTCACAAACATTTAGACTACAGCAACAGTCATCAGATTTAAATGCCCCAGATGCAAGACACACTGCTTTGAGTAACTCAAAATTTACTTCTAAGTCTGTGTTGATTGTGTGACTTTTTCTATTATAAACATATAGAATTATCTGGGTGAGATTATTCTCTTCTCATAGTGTTTTTCATGCCCTAAAATGTCTTTTTTGTACAGATTTATTAGAAAGAAATGTAAATATTATACTCACCAATAATGGGGCCAACCAACAACATATGTGTATAAATGTAATGCAATGGGAAGTAAAATAGCATTACCTATGGGGTGTTCTTGCCTTTAAAATGCTTATCTTGAATCTATTCATGGAGAAATGATGAGACAAACCCAAATTCAACCAGATAACAGGGCCTAACCCTTCAAAAATGTGTTATAAAAGACCCTTAAAAAGTTGACAGGAGAATTATTCCAGATTAACAGAAACTAAACAAATCTGACAACTAAAAGTAAGGTATGATCCTTACCGAGATCACTAAATTGAAGAAGAAAAACTAAAGGATTTATATGAAGAGCTAGAAAATCAGAATAGAAATTAAATATTATATAATAATAATAATGTATCAATGTTAAAAATATTGGTTGTGATCATTGATTGTGCTTATGGAGAAAAAAATGCCTTTGTTCTTAGAAGACACATGCTGAATTATATAAAGGCGACGGCTGCAACTTCCTTTCAAATAGGTTAGAGAAAAAGGAAAAAGAAAGTGTAAAAAAGATATACATATGCATATACATATATAGAAACATGCATACATATGTATACATATGGAGAGAGACAAATGTGGCAAAATGTTAGCAATTAATCAAGAGTATACAGGTATATTGGTGATCATGGCTTGTACCATTCTTTGTTTTTCTGTTTTTAATTTTCAAAATCAGGTTGGCTAAAAGACATGCAAACAAATACACATAAATTGTGTATGCAGTGTTATAAAAGGGAAAGGTTAGGGTGTCCAAAATCTGGGTTTTGCACATGGCTCTGACAAACATATTTTGATGACCCTGGGCAGGTAGCCTAAGTTCTTAGGGCTTAAGCTACCACTCATGGCAGAAGGTGAAGGGTAGCCAATGTGTGCAGAGATCACATGGTAAGAAAAGAAGCAAGAGGCAGGGGGAGATGCCAGGCTTTTTTTTAACAACCAGCTCTCATGAGAACTAATACAGTGAGAACTCACTCACTTCCCCTCCCTCAGGGAGGGCATTAATCTGTTCATGACGGATCCATCCCCATGACCCGGACATCTCTGATATAGTTTGACTATATGTCCCTGCCCAAATCTCATGTTGAATTATAATCCCCAGTATTGGAGGTGGGGCTTGGTGGGAGGTGATAGAATCATGGAGGTGGATTTCTAATGAATGGAAATGGTTTAGCACCACTCCCTTGTTGCTGTCCTCTTGAAAGCCAGTGACTTCTTTCAAAATCTGCTTATTTAAAAGTGTGTGGTACCTCGCTTTCTCTCTCTCTCTTGCTTCTTCCTAATCCCACCATGTGAGAAACTGCTCCCCCTTAGCCTTCCACTATGATTATAAACTTTCTGAGGCCTCGCCAGAAGCAGATACCAGTGTTATGCTTCCTGTACAACCTGCAGAACCATGAGCCAATTAAACCCACTTTCAAGTATTTCTTTATAGCAATGCAAGAATGGCCTAATTAAAAAAACTTGGTACCAGGAGTGGGGCATTGCTATAAAGATACCTAAAAATGTAGAAGCAACTTTGGAACTGAGTAACAGGCAGAAGTTGGAAGAGTTTGGAGAATTCAACAGAAGACAACAAGATGAGAAAAAGTTTCGAACTTCTTAGAGAATGATTAAAAGATTGTGACCAGAATGCTGATAGTGATTTGACCAAAATGCTGATAGTGATACAGATAGTGAAGTCCAGGCTGATGAGGTCTCAGATAGAAATGAGGAACTTACTGGGAACTGGAGCAAAAGTCACTTTTGTTATGCCTTACCAAGTAACTTGGCTGAATTGTGTCTATGCCTTAGGGATCTGTGGAAGTTGGAGCTTGAGAGTGATAACCTAGGGTATGTGGCAGAAGAAATTTCTAAGCAGCAGGTGTGGCCTGGCTTCTTCTAACAGCCTATGTGAAGATGTGGAAGCAAAGGAATGGCTTGAAGTTGGAACTTGTATTTAAAAAGGAAGCACAGCATAAACGCTTGGAAAATGTGCAACCTGGTCATGTGGCAAAGAATGAAAAGCTTTTTGCAGAAAGGAATCCAAGCAGGCTGTGGAGCAACCACTTACTAGCAAGATTTTCATAACCAAAAAGAAGCCATATGCTGATAGACAAGACACTCAGAGAAAGGTCTCAAAGGCATTTTAGAGACGTTCATGTCAGCCCCTCCCATCACAGGCCCAGAAGCCTAGGAGGGAAGAATGGTTTTGTGGGCCATACCCAGGGCCCTGCTGCCTTGTGCAGCCTCAGGACACTGGTCCCTGCATCCCAGCCACAAAGTCTCTGCCTAGATTTCAGAGGATATTTGGAAAAGCCTTGGTGTCCAGGCAGAAGCCTGTTGCAGGGGAAGAGCCCTCACAGAGAAACTCTATAAGGGCAGAGTTTGGGTAGGGATAAATATCCAAATCATAATTCTGCCCTGATCCTCCAAAATCTGAGGTTGGAAATGTGAGGTTGGAACTCCCACACAGAGTCCCCACTTGGGCACTGCCTAGTAGAGCTGTGAGAAGGCCACCATCCTTCAGACCCCAGAATGGTAGATCCACCAACAGCTTGCACCCTGCACCTAGAAAAGCTGCAGATACTCAACAACATGAGAGCAGCTGGCAGGGGTGAACCCTGCAAACCCACAGGAGAAGAGCTGCCTAAGGCCTTGAAAGCCTACTCTTCACACTAGTGTGCCCTGGATGTAGGACATGGAATCAAAGGAGATTATTTTGGAGCTTTAAGACTTAATGATTGCCCTGCTGGGTTTTAAACTTGAGTGGGGCCTATAGCCCCTTTCTTTTGGCTGATTTTTCCCTTTTGAAAAGAGAATGTTTACCCAGTGCCTAGACCCTCATTGTATCTTGGGGGTAAATTTTTTTTATTTTACAGGCTCATAGGTGGAAGGGACTTGCCTTGTCTCAGATGAGACACTGGACTTTGGACTTTTGAGATAATGCTGTAATGAGTTAAGACTTGGAGGGACTGTTGGGAAGAGATGACTATACTTGAAAATGGGAGAAACATGAGACTTTGGAGGATCAGGGCAGAATTATGATTTGGATATTTATCCTTACCCAAATATCACATTGAATTGTAATCCCCAGGATTAGAGGTGGGGCCTGGTGGGAGGTGATTGAATCATGGGGGTGGATTTCTATGAATGGTTTAGCAACATCTCCTTGATACTATCCTTGAAAAAGTCAGCGACTTCATGCAAGATCTGGTTGTTTAAGTGTGTGGCACCTCTATCGCTCTCTCTTGCACCTTCCTGTTCCCACCATGTGAGACACCTGCTCTCCCTTCACTTTCCACCATGATTGGAAACATCCTGAGGCCTCCCCAGAAGCAGATACCAGTGTTGTGCTTCCTGTGTAGCCTGCAGAACTGTGAGCCAATTAAACCTCTTTTCTTATAAATTACCTACTCTCAGGTATTTCTCTATATCAATGCCAGGAACAGCCTAACATAACATCCCATTAGGCCCTAACTCCAGCTTCACCTGATGGACATTTTCCAAGATCACAGAAGACTTTCTAAGATTTGATTTACTTAAGAAGCAAATCAATTTAACCAACACACTTGAGCTTTAAAACAAAAATAAAACACAGCAAAAGATGAAGCTTCCAAATTAAAAGCATATATTTGTGATTTCTATTTATTTAGAAAATGCAAGAGGGCAACACAAACTCTCTGCCAAAAAAATTAAAATAAAAAGAACTCTTAGTATTTAGTTACATCTAACTATATGCTTTTGTTAATTCTGATTTTTTTGCCATGGCCATGAATTAACCTAAAAAACAATTTTAAGATATTAAAAAGTCTCTACATAAAAGAGATTTATTATTTCCCTCTGCTTGATGTGAAAAAAAGCTCTAGGACTCTCATAAACTGAGTTGATAAATATATTGACATCCACAAAATAATTCTGTATCTGGAATTTTCTGGAACATGAGAAACTGTGATAAATTACATGAAAGTGTAGTCATTCTTCCCACCAACAGGTTGAATTTCTGCTTGCTTTTCACTATTCCTGGTGAGTTATGCTGGAGTTGTTACGAACCCACTAAGCATCTGCAGCCACAAAGCCACTGTAGTGTGAGATGTTGCAGCCACTCACACACTTTTCAGCATGTACTATTTAGATTCACCTGTCCAGCATAATCAACATTCTGCATGGTGTGACAATGAGAAGAGCATTTTTAAACCCCTTTTGTTGAGAAGCATAATTTCTTATTTGACCATCATTGAATAATATTATGAAAGTCTCTGGTAATATTCCCTCAAGAGCAGCAACAGTCTGGGAATATCACTTGCAAGTATCACCTAATATATATGGGCTACACTGGCATGCACTCCCCGCTCCAGGCTGCTACATGACCCATTTTTTGGCATGTAGGCTGTGTGACATGCCCATGCATCCCAACCATCCTCTTACTCTCATGAGCATCTTTCCCTCTTCCTCTGGCCCTCCTCCCACCAGCTCAGGTACTGTAAGTTTGATAGGGAGAGATGACTGACCGCTGCTTTAGAGATATATCTAAGGCACTAATATGACTCTAAGACCACCAAAACATTCAGTCCAAGTTCTCCCCTACTCCTCAAAACTTTCCGTAAAACACACCACTCTGCTCTACACAGGAGAATACTTGGGTACATCTTGTGTAAGTCATCATTCTCATATCACTTCAATATAAAAGGCAAGAAAATTACAGAATGTCTTCCCACCATCCACCAGACACCTCTGGTGTACCTCAAACATAAGTAGAACTTAATGCCCCAAATACAGATGTTATTCAAGAAAGAACAAACCGGCCAGGCACGGTGGCTCACACCTGTAATCCCAGCACTTTGGGAGGCAGAGGCGGGCGGATCACCAGGTCAAGAGATGGAGACCATCCTGGCTAACATGGTGAAACCCCGTCTCTACTAAAAATACAAAAATTAGCTGGGCGTGGTGGCACATGCCTGTAGTCCCAGCCACTTGGGAGGCTGAGGCAGGAGAATCACTTGAACCCAGGTGGCGGAGGTTGCAGTGAGCTGAGATCGCAGCACTGCACTCCAGCCTGGCGACAGAGTGAGACTCCAAGAAAGGGAAGGGAAGGGGAGGGAAGGGGAGGGGAGGGGAGGGGAAAAAAAAGAACAAACCTAGGAGTCTTTCCTGTGGTTCACAGCTGGTTACAATAAAGGAGCTAACACAAAGGGTGTAGCCCCACGGACAGGGAAAGAGCTACAATTCAAAAGAGAAATCTTGTCTACAGCAGTATTTAGCAGCTGAGAATCACAATAGTTCATGTAAACAAAATAGTTGGACAGTTTGGAAAATAAGCAGTAACTACAATCAATTGCCAAACCAATAGACATGTGGTTCTGACAAACCGCCTCGTTTAGACAACCAGAGCAGAAATCCAAGTCGAAGCCAAGGGGTAGCTTAAGCAAAGCCAGGGCAGAGGTCATGGCTGGGCTGCAACAATATCATTATACCTATGGGGTTTTTACATGATGCCCTATGTTCTGAACTTTTTTTCTTTCATATATATAGAAACTTGAAAGAAATAAGCCATCTATTTTTAATCAATATTTTGATAAGCTATATTAAATAATCACTCTTGCTTAAAGGCCACAGCCAAGTCTCATTAGCTGCTGTGTTTTCCCTTCAATTTTTGTTGGCTTGCTAGATTGCTTGGCAATTTTCACTAAACTTAGGTTAAGGAAAGAGAAACAGGCCGAACTTTTAAATCAGATGAAAACCTTTCGCTCCTATTCTTTTAGAGTTTTCTTTCTGTTAAATTGTGTTTCCTGACTTAAAATAAGGTCTCGAATGAATATACCCATCATTATTTTAAAAATAATAATAATTGGTCGTTAAGAAGTAAAAAGCACAAAGCCTGTACTTTATTTCTCTATCTCTCCCCTCAACTCAATAGCTATTAAAGGGCAATGATAGCCCCACGGAAACAGGAGTTCTTTTAACGGCACAAGAAAATGCATTTAAAAACCTAAACAAGCTAGCTGCAGCCATATCTTTGTTTGGCAACCTGAGTATTCTCTTCACTTAGCCCTGTTCATAGCAACACACAAAGGACCACTCTGCAGCCAGGGATAATAGCTGATCCCATAATCTGGCACTAACATTTAGAAAGATTAATTACCCTATTAAAATCTTAGACATTACTAAGAAAATCTTTGTATAAACCTTTTGACTCACGACAAATGCAGCCTCCTTGGTGCCTTCAGTTTGTTACACAATAAAGGTCCTCACTCTCCCTTACTTGTTCACCATTATTTCCAACATCTTTAGGAATATCCAGATACACATACACGAAAGTGCACTCACATTGGCACACCTACACTGAGCCACAGACAGCCAAAGCTGCTTCCCAGTACAAAGGTATAAAGTAAAAACTCCTCCCGTCTATAAATTGGCTGCTACAAAGATTAAGCGGCAGGGAAAAAACACTCCGTGATTCAAAGACTGCTGCTGTGTCAGAAACCGGAGGTACCTAAGAAGATTCAGGTTGTAATCCCCACACAAATTATATGCCCAGTATTCAGAATTATGAAGAGGGTTAAATTCTTCATGCTTGGTATCAAAGTTTCCCTTTAGAGTATAAGACTAGTGATTAGACTTTAAGGACATCTCAACATTTGTTTTATTTCCACAATGACTGTCAGCCTATCATGATTTCCTCTCTTCTCCATGGCTGCTTTGTTCTCATACGTCTTATCACACTTGCAAGGAGAACCCATTGAAATTGGAAGACCAAGCACAAGGTTATAATTCATTTATAGTCCAAACAAAATATTTGGCCAACTTCATTTTCTCCTTATCAGGTGCAACATTTGACTACGTCATCAAACAACCCTGATCAAATGATATCCTGAGAAAAAATTTCTGGAACATTATTGATAGTGCATTGGTTGAAATCCCAGCTCCACCATGTATTGGCTGTGTGAGCTCAGGCAAGTTATCTGATAGCCCTCGCATGCTCCATCTATAAGACGGTGATGAGAGTTTACACCAAACACACAAGGAAGTGGTAGGACAATGTGAGAGACAGCATGGAAAGTGCTTGGAACAGCACCTAATACATAATGAGTGATCAGAAAGTGTTCACTGTGGGTGTGATTATCGTGGTTGCTAATCACTCCCAGAGTGATTTCAGAATAATAGAGCGGATGTTGTCCAAGCAAGGAGACACTTTCAGAGTAACCAGACTCTTATATTAGAGCTAGTAAGAAAGCAAAGTTTGGACAAAGTTAGCGACGAGGACACACAAACATGCTAACCTTCAGTTTTGTGAGCAAAGCCGATGGAACTAGAAAGACCCCAGAACACACTTCACTTATCTTACTCTACCATCCCCACCTTCCAATAGTTGGTTCACTTTATCTATTTCTCCTTATACCATTTTCAGCTCTAGTTTCACCAATCATCTCAAAGAAACTCGAAAAGACTTTTCTATTTAAAAAAACACGCACAAGTGAGAGAAATCCACAAACATAAATTTCAGGAAAGCCCAAAACTGCTCCAGCAATACTAGAAGATTCTTTGCAGCTTCAGGTTAGTATAGAGAAAATTGGTCCTTTTCAGAATTGGCAAAGAAAATACAAAATCATAAATGGTATAAATAATATGAGCACAAGGAATTTCTTTGGAGGCAATGAAGTTACACTGAAACTTAAAAAAGAATACCTTGGCTCTCTGGTAACAATTGCCTTCCACTCATTGCTCTCACGTGGAGGAGTCAAGAGCTATCTATTTGGGTAGATTCTTGATGAATGTGAAACAACAAAGGGACAAGTTCCCAAACACATCACTGTAGACCCAGATCTCACATAAAACATTTCTCTCTGGGTCAACAGGGAGCTGAAATTAGTGTTTTACCCTGTTCAGAGCAAGTAAATTCAATCTATTTCTTATGCATATAGGAATCTTACTCTTAAAGGGAGAAAATTTCCAAGTAATTAAAATAAGATCTAGTAAGGAGGTAATCTGGATGATGGAAATTCTTCGTGCACAACATTGTTAAAACTGTGGTTATTGTGTAAATGTGGGTGTCACTGCAAAATTCATGTGTGAAAATCAAATCCTCAATGTGTTGGTATGAAAAGCTTAGGCCTTTGGGAGGTGCCCTCATGAATAGGATTAATGCCCTTATGAAATTGGCTTGAAGGAGCTTGTTTGCCCCTTCCAACATGCAAGGACACAGTAAGAAAATGTCATTTAGGAAGCAAAGAATGACCTTCACTAAACACCAAATCTACTGACACCTTGATTTTGGACTTCACAGATCAAAGAACTGTGAGCAATAAATATCTGTCCTTTATAACATGAAGCCTAAGGTATTCTGTTGTAGCAGCCCAAATGCACGATGACAGTGACTTTCTTCAGTTCTACATTTCTTGATTTCTCAGCAGTTGCTATTTACCAGTCTCAGATATGCAGAAACTGTTAGCTCAGAAATTATAAGAACAGGAATGCGTGCACCAGAGGTTTCCTCCAAAACCAGAGGAGAAATGAGATTTCAGCAACATGAGGGTCAGAGAGGGACTCAATGCCAAAGCCTTTTCTGAAATGTACACCATTCTCTGAAAGATATCCACATCACCAGTTTTTTGAAATATATTTATACAAACAGGCTAGGGTCTCAAGCTTCAATTCCAAATAAACAGCATCTTGTCACAAAGGCAGGCTCTACCCAAGGTGATCAGTTTCTTGTCAAAAATCTGATTAGGATATCTATAGAAAGCATACATAGAAATCAGGAAAGATGGCTGGCCTCTGATTACTCCCCTGTGTTGGTTTGTTTTCAACTCACAGATCTGAAGCCAGCCCTCTTCATGGGAAGTTCTCCATTTTAAATGCATCAAAATCTATCATTAGTACCCTCAAACATCTTCAGTCAGAAGGACAAAGTGCCTGCACCTTGCCTACCTGAAACCATATGCAGTCCTTTCCAAAAAGCAGGTTTGGGCAATACCAGAAAGAAAGAATTTTGAACATCCAGACTTCCTCCTTACTGGGTCTTCTTTTACCTCTGAAGATTTCCCCTTTAAACATAAGAATCATGGTAAACAATCAGAGAACATTTTCTTATCCTGACTTTGAAGAAAGCTTTACAATCTCCCTGAATCCCAGCCTTCTGGAAATCTCCCTAGCTATATGAAATCTGTAAAAATCCACTTCTAACATATTCACTCATTTTTGAGTCATTAAATCACAGAAGTATAGAGCAAGGAGGGACCTTCAAGAACATATGATATGATGAGTGGAAAATCCGTCTTTTCATTTGCCCACACCAATCAACTGGTAATGGCTTCCTGGCCTGCAGTGTAGAGCCACATTACAAGCAGCAGGAAAGTGAGTTGATATCTATTAGCCATGCCTTCCATGGCCACAGGCGGGTGGACTAGCAACTGACTGGTACTTACCTGCCATCTCAGATCTAATTCAACAGCTTCATTTCAAATAAAAGAAAAGAACATTGAGACCAAAAGATCAAGGGACTTTTTCAAGATCATGCTGCTATTAGTGGCAGGACTTTCAATTCTGAATCTAGTGGATTCTAGTGATTGTTCCACTACACTTAGTTATTTACCCGTCATTTGCTTCTTTGATTTTTTAGTACTGAAAACTGTAGCGTAAAGTGAGCATCAATGCACACTGTCCAGTTTGACAGGCAAATCCTCAAAGTTTTGAAATCTGTATGACAATCCTTCTATGAAGTTTTGAAAAATCCTATAATAATAATGTACTCAATAATGCTTCCAAAGTGGCAGACATACTTCTAAGGGGGTCATATAAATTAATGTGCGTAATCATCTAAACATTGCCGTTTTACAGATGAGGAAACTAAAACATGGGTCTTACCAACGTTTACCACAAGCAGAGCCAGTAAGCATGAGAATGAGGTTCGAATGCAGACTAGATCCAGAGTCCATTTATATAACTACTCCACTAAACTGCCTCTCTAGCTTCAGGGCAGAAGTTTACATTGTACACATAAAAATTGCTGGTATTCAATTAAAATACGATGCTTGACCAAAGACAACACCATAATAGGTTTCCTTCCCATAGGTACCATCTGTGGTTTTTTACCACCCTTCATCTCTCCAATCAGTGGCTTCTACAGTATTTTTCAACTCTGGCAAACCATTCCTAGTCAAGGCATAACTTCTTGACCTAGCCCAAGATAGACAAATTGTTCATGAAATAGCCTTGGCTCATCACCACCAGATTCTTCCCACACTCTCCCACAGAAAGAACAGTGCCCTTGCTTCTAGAACCACTGCTGCCCATTTTTTTCCTGTCTGCAGGAAGAAAGAGTAGAGACAGGAAGGAAGATCATGGAACCAAAGACACTAAAACAGAGTCATCATAACAGAAGCAAAGCAACAGCTGCTGACATTTTCAGGGCCAACTCCAACTATTACTCCCATCCCCTCTCCTCACTCAAAGTTTCAGCAGCCATGAATACCAACTCTGTGCCAGGCAGTGTATGAGGCAGAAAGGACAAAATGATGACTAAGCTACTACCCCTGCACTCAAGGATATCACATACTAGAGCAGATGACAGACACATAAGAAGATAGAAAACAAAGAGTCAAGTACAGAGCTGGGTGCATTCACAAAGTACCATATGGGAGTACACAGGAAAGGTACCTAAATCTGTGTAGTCTTGGGGAGTGAGGGGCCAGGACGAAGCAGAGTTTGTAAACTCTGCTTCTCCATCAGCCTATATGATTTTACCTTAAGGCTATGTCCAGTTCAGATGTTAAGCTGGAGGGAAATATGGAAGAGCCACCTAAAAAGCAGGTTGGCTCAGTGTTCCCCATTGCTGCAGATGCTCTGCATGACTTCCTCTAGATCTAAGTGCTGAGCCCACCTGGTCCTGTCCCTCTCTATGGAGATCAGACTATTACATTCAAAGAGCACAGTCTTTTGAGTCAGAAAAGTCTAAATTCAAACTTCTGTACAGTTCAGGCCTTTACTTGCTATCAATGCTGAGTGAGTTATTTAACCTTCCTCAGCCTCAGGTCTTTATTAAATAAATAAAATTCTTATTTTAATAATTATTATAAAGACTAGATGAGATAACCACTTTTTAAAATGATGAACAGTAACTGACAAATAGGGAGTGCTAAGTAAATGTTACTTTCCTGCCTTTCTTATTCCTCCCTAATCTCCTTCAGCTATTGGGGTTTCCGTGGTTTCAAGACAGCAGAGGAATGAAATTGGGTCTGAGCAGAAGCACAACTTCATCCTGCTAAGTCCCATACAAGCTCAGGGCCATCTGACTTAATCTTCAATCAATCCTTGAATCCAAAGCATTCAAGATGTGATCTGGCTGCTTCTAACAGCCTATGTTCAGATATAGGATCAAATAAATGATCTACAGTGGGAAGTTATATTTAAAGGGGAAACAGAGCCTACAATTTGGAAAACTTGCAGCCTAGCCATGTAGAAAAGAAAAAGCATTATTGCCAAGGGAACTCAAGCAGGTCATGGAGCAATCACTTGTAAGAGAGATTTAAATAACTAAAAGGGAGCCAACTGTTAATACCCAAGACAATGGGGAGAAGACCTGGAAGGCATTTCAGAGATCAAAGAGGCAGCCTTGCTCAGTACAGTCCCAGAGGCCTAGCAGGACTGAATGATTTCAGAGGGTAGGCCCAGGGCCCCACTGCTCTACACAGCCTCAGGAGACTGCTCCCCACATCCCAGCTGCTCCAGCTCCAGATGCAGCTCAAAGGAGCTCAGGCCTATGCTCCACTATAAAGGGTGCAAGCCATAAGCCTTCAAGGCTTCCATGTGGTGTTAAGTCTTCAGGTGAACAGAGTGCAAGAGTGAAGGAGCCTTGGCAGTCTCCAACTAGATTTTAGAGAATGTATGAGAAAGCCTGGGTGGCCAGGCAGAAGCCTGTTGCAGGGGAAGAACTCTCACAGAGAAACTCTACAAGGGCAGTGCCAAGGGGAAGTGTGGGGTTGGAGCCCTCACATAGACTCCCTCACTGGGGCACTGCTTAGTGGAGCTATGGGAAAGGGACTGCTGCCTTCCAGACCGTAGAATGGTAGATTCACCAACAGCTTGCAACCTCAGCATGGAAAAGCCACAGAGGCAGAGCTGCCCAAGGCCATGGGAGCCCACCCCTCACACTAGTGTGCCCTGGATATGGGACATGGAGTCAAAGGAGATTACTTTGGAGTTTTATAATTTAACGACTGTCCTGCTGGGTTCTAGACTTGTGTGGGTACTGTAGACCCTTTCTTTTAGCCAATTTCTCCCTTTTGAAATGGGAATATTTACCAAATGCCTGTTCCCCCATTGTATCTTGGAAGTAAACAACTTGTTTTTTTTATTTTACAGGCTTGTAGGTGGAAGGGGACTTGCCTTGTCTCAGATATGACTTTGGACTTTGGACTTTTGAGTGATGCTGAAATGAGTTGAGACCTTTGGGGAACTATTGGAAAAGGATGATGGTATTTTGGAATGTGAGAAGGAAGTGAGATTTGTGGGACCAGGGACAGAATGATATCATCTGGATGTTGTCCCCACCAATCTCATGTTGAATTGTAATCCCAGGTATTGGAGGTAGGAGCAGGTGGGAGGTGAGTGGATCATGGGAGCATATCCTTCATGAATGGTTTAGCCCATCTCCTTGGTTGTGAGTTATTGCAAGATCTGCTTGTTTATAAGTATGTGGCACCTCCCCTTCTCCCTTCTTCCTCTCTTGCTCCCTCTCTTGCCATGTGAGATGCCTGCTCCGCCTTCACCTTCTTCCATGATTGTAAGCTTCCTGATGCCTCTCCAGAAGCAGATGCCAGCACTATGCTTCCTGCAGAGCCTGCAGAATCATGAGCCAAGTAAACCTATTTTCTTTATAAATTACCCAGTCTCAGGTATTTTTTATAGCAATGCAAGAACAGCCAACAGGCCTCAAAATAATTCATAACGTACTTCAACTTGGCCTGTCCCCATCCTGATTGTCACTTTAACCATGCAGTAAGACCATAAGATAGTGACAGGAGGTCATCCGGTAAAAGAACTTTCAGTCTGTTCTCCCACCTCAAAAATGCAAACATAACTACATCTTAAAAAGTGGATTACTAGGAGATGGTATCATTATAAGACAACAACGAACATTTGTCATTGTAAGTCTTCTCTGGGACACCACTGAATTTTTTCATCCTAGCTTGGAAAAGGTGAGTCGATGCTTTGTGAACCCAGACACTCATAGCAACAACTGACCTAAACTCAGATCCTGTGCTGATTACTTTACATGAATTATTGCATTTATTTAACTTTGAGTTATGAGGCATATTATTAGGTCCATATTACCTGTGACAAAAGCTAAAATTGAAGCCCTAAAGAGCTAATTAACTTACCCAAGGTCACAAAACCAGAAATGATGGAGCTGAGATTTGAACTATGGCGACTTGACAACTGAGCTTAACCAACAGACTACACCAGATTCTGTTTTCTGTTTTATAATCCTAGGTCTTAGAGCTAGAATTTGTCTTTCCAGCAAATATTTATTGATCATACACTATATGCGAGTCACTGAGCTAGCACTGGCAATAACACAGAGAGAGCTCTGTTTTCATGGAGCTGACTTTCTATTTGGATCAACAGATAATAAAAAATCAAGCACATACATAGTAAAAGGTCAGGTAGTGATAAATACTATGAATAAAAATAAAGTGGGGTAAGGGGCTCTGGAGGGAAAGTGCTATATAGATAGGGCAGGGAGGTTGTCATTTAGTTCAATCCTGTGTCTGCAGGTAGGACATATATCATTATCCACATCCAGTAGATTAGATAAGTGAGGGACTGAAAAGCTAAGTGACTTGCCCAACATCCCAGAGCTGGCAAGAAATAAAGTATAAACTAAAGCCAAACCTCCTACTCTCTACTCCTTTTTTAGTATGCCATATTTAGTTTGTCTAATAATACTTCAACCTGAAATTACACTTCCATAAATGTGCATTTTTAAGCACAGATAATCCCTATGTACTCATTTTTCCTAGTTGGTCCCAATAAAATGAGATCATCTAATAAAAAACAGAGGACAGAGGGGGGAAAAAGACATTTAAAAAAAGAAAATCCTCTGAACTCATGAATAAGAAACTGAAGTGTCCAAAATGAGGTCTCTCGCCTTCACTTTTCAGTACCTTGATTAATAGCTGATACCACGATGTGTTCCATTGCCATGCTCATGGATTTGGCTTTTACACTTGGAAATATCCCGGATCTAACACTTCAATTACTCAGGGAAAAATAAGAGCCCCAAAAATCACTACTAGCAGGCATAATATCCAATTCTGCTCTCTTATTTGTTTGAGTAATAAACAAATGGAATTTTGGTGACAAGTTGATTGCTGTGCCCTGTGCCATAAGATATGGGCATTCTAATAGGCTGAATTGCAATTATGTGGTTTTGATGAGACGGATATTAATCAGCTTAAACTCTCTGAAGACTTTTTGGAAAACATCACCCAGTAGGGAGAAATAAGCCCCATTCTTCTAACTGATTAAATGTCTTTATGGTTATTTTCTTCCCATGCCTACTTTTTAAAATATTGCCAGGAGAACAGATAATTGACAATTGTAAGTCTCAACTACAAATTGTATCACTTAAACCAAGCAGTGAAAGACTAAACCTACTTGGACCTGATAAATGTCCAAACTTTGGACTGAGCTTTTCCTGAACTAGGCATTTGGTTAGCCAAAATCAATTAGTCAATTAACCTGAAAGTATTCCCTATTAAATATCTGCTTTTGCAAAAGTGCAAATGTAACACAGATGTCAACTGGGATGATTCTGCCTTTGAGATTCTGATCAAATTGTTTCAAACCTTATTCTAAATGCAGCAGGGAGCCCAGCAAGCCTCTCAGTATTTCTGGGGACCCTTGAGATGCTTATGTTTTATATTGACATCTTTGGCTCCAATTCTATACCAAAATCCTAATGTCTCTCTTCTTGTGGTCATTCCCCTCTCTCTTTTTTATGTCAACTCATTCATGGGATGCAACCCCTTCTATTTTGCAAAACGACTACTGACACATGGCCATGGCACATAGCAGACTCTTCACTGAAAATTCTAGGTCACATTGGCTGAGGAGGTGGGATGCTTATGTACGATGTAGCACACACTAGCAGAAGAGAAATTCCTGCTCCTCTTCTTAAAAGTCCTGCAGCTGTCATATATCACCATCACTCTATCATGACTACAGAATTTTTTGTCTTCTATTAAGACTCTCCATTGTTGACCATACCCACACCCCTAATCTCCTCCTCCTTCTCTCTCCTCCCTACTCCACTTCTTCCTATACTCCAAATGTCCCATCTGATTCTCACTGAGAGTCATTCAGCTAAGACTTCTCTTGCTCAGATCATCCTGGCCATAACAGCTTTCTTCACCAAACCAAAATGGTCAAGCCAAACAATAGCACTTTCCTACAAAAGACATTGTGTGGTCAGCTCTTAAAGCAAGAGGATTTTCGCTTCTCCACCTATGACCAGCTAATATTTCCTATCTTTTCAGAGGATGGAGAAAAGAGCATCTCCTGCCTTTGACCTGCAGTCATAGCCCATGATGGTTCTCCTGACCCTTTCTTCAAATCCCCCAATATACTTCGCAATGCTAATGGCTCCACTTCACCAGCCATGCTATTTGCGTCTTAGTAAGGAAGTGCTACCAATATGAACTGAAGAAAGGCTTATAAACCTCATTTGTTAAGCCCCCTGGCAGGCCTCCAATTCCTGGCAGATTATGTGCCTACAGAAGGCCATGAGAGTAAAAATATCCTCAGACCATATTTTTTTTTTAGAATCTATTTTCTAATAGTGGTATGTTCCTGATCAGAGCCTGGTTCCCAAATTTTATTTAGATATATTCAGTCAACTCTTTGAGCAGGTGTAAAGGCAATACTTATATCCAATGCTACATAAATTTTTAAAAATCCATGTTATGACTGTTTTTATTATAAAAAATATTTTTTATTAAAAATTGTCCAAGAGAAAATTCTAGAATAAAAATACCCTTCTGATTTTAAAAATTGTGTTTATTGTAGAAAATGTTTTTCAGAAAAGAAAAATCAACTGCAATCTCACTACAAACAGATAACTACTATTCATACTTTGGCATATTTTCTATATGTTTCTTTCCTCTGCAGTATTTTGACAGATATGAGATCACTGTAATATATAGTTTTATATTCTCATCTTGGTACTTAATGTCATATATTGAGCATTTTTGCATTCATAAATGTTAGTAGTAATGTCTATACATTAATCCACATGTGTATACACTAGTTTACATAACTTCACCTGTTGTTCAACACTTTGATTATATTCAATATCAAGTTAACACTATACTAAATCAACTGTTTGATCAGCTATGATAAAAATGTGTATACACACATTTAAGATGTATGTACAAAGCCAATTAAAGCACAACAGAACAACATAGTAAGTAATCACATAATTCTTTACATAATTTATTTAGCCTAGATGTAAAACAAAGTTTTGAAGTTATAGGAAACTAAATTAGTCTGAGTGGTCTGTATGTGAATCTGGGGAACAGGGAGACATCCACCTCTATCCTCAACCCCATCGCTAGTAGTCAATGCCAAAACCATACTGGTCAAGTGTCGGGGTGGGGAGATTCCAATACCCAGAGGAAGAAAATAACACTTTCCAATGGTTCATGTCAACAGCACACCATCCAGGCTGCGTGGTTTCCATTCCCCGACTCGAAGGGCCCAAAAATGATTCCATGTGTGAACACATAGTAGCTGATTCATGGTGCACTGGGGCCAGCCATAAGCTATATATATGTATATGGTGTTATTTACTCAATTAATTAATCTTTGCCCACTGAATATATGATTCTAATTATCGTTTCCAAAACGATACTCATTAAAATGCCAACGCCATTCTATTCTTGTCTTCTTTGAGATTCTTTATTTGGATTATCATTTAAGAGAAAAACCAGCAGCCATGCAGCCTAACATGTTGCAGTTAAACCATGCCCAATTTGCCTAATATATCATAATTCTAATGATTCTGTAATTTTTAAAGCTGGAAGATATATGAAATGTTATAGCAGTGACAGCACATTAAAATGGTTCTTCTACCCCTTTCCAAATTCCAATTCCACCTCCCTATCCAAAGCCCAAATCTCTCTTATGGCTACTGCGAATGTCAAAAATCAGGGTCTACAACACTCCCAGAAGTGGGCAAAAGAAACTTGAGTCTCCTTTTCTTCCAAATGCTCTCCAAAGGCTCAACTAAAAGTTCACAGTGAAATTGCAGCCTCTGATAACAACATGTGAGATGCTGTCACTGGCTGCTTTTCAAGGGGAATGGTTATTAGAGTCACATTTGCTCTTACAAACTAAGTGAAAAAGATTTGTAAGGAATAAACAGAAAAGCCTGGGAAACAAAAGTTTCTTCCCTCAAAATATAAAGTGGCTTTTTATACAAAGAATTAGGATGTGGACATCTCAGCCTCCCAGCTTCGCCACTTTTTTCTATTATCTAGTGAAGCGACTGAAAAGGAGCCATAATCTAGAGCTAAATCCTGGATCCCGAAAAGACTACATGAGAATGACTGGCTTGACACATAGGAGCCTGAAGGCCCAACATACTGCAATAGGAAATAGTATGATTATGTAATGCATTGGAACCGGAGACTCAATAAAATGGGTGCTGTGCTGAATAAAGTGGAGGAAGAAGCTATTAAATCCTAGGACTGCACAAGGATTCTTCCCCAGCGAGCCCATTCTGAGCATCAGCAGCTCACCTTTCCACATGTCAGCGCCATTGTAACCAGTTGCCTGTCTCCCAAGGGGAACATGACTGGCCAACAAATGCATTATGCCTTTTCTTCTTTCAGAAGTTTCCTTAATATCAAAAGTCAAAAAACCTGGTAAAAGCTTGCAGAGAACACCACTGCCTTATTGGAAGTCTCTGTAAGGGGCCAGTCTTGGTATTTTTCTGAGAGCCAAGTAAAACAGGCAAATCAAAGCAGGACGTACATCCCTCTCCACAGTTGCTTCCCTTCCCACTCGCACACATTTCACCCTGGTTCTGACACCCCTGGTTTATCTCTGATGCCCCCAGCTAATTCTCACACTCCATTGGAAAGGCGGCCTCAAGGGTACTGTTTGTGTCACCATTCAAGAGACTTTTCACCCTTAAACCTGGGACTTTGTCCAGACAGACAAACAAAAAAATCTCTCAGATGAAGCATGAGGGCTGAGGAAGGGATTTATTTTTCCTTGATGACACGACTCCAGGAGATCACCTAAACCGTATCCTCGAATGATTAATTTCACAGTTCTTTTCTTTGATTTGAGGATAATTCCATAGAAGTGTACTATTTTGTTGTTTTTTAACCTGGGTTCATTTCCCAGCCAGCTCTTCGGAACCCCCTCACCATACTGTTGAATTCTCCCTCTAGCCTCCCATAAACAGAACTACTGAAAAGCCTATCTGGAAGCCTGCCATCCCCCTCTAGCCAGAGGGCCCAGAGGCAGACCTGCAGGCTGGGGCTGGTGCATCCTCTGGAGATGAGGCAGGAAGGGCTGGCCCCTTTTTTGGTGGCAGCTGTTTCAACCTTAGCAGGCAGCTGGCAGCAGCCCCCATGAAGCCCCGGCAAAGAACAATGATTCCAACATCCTCTTCAGCAGCCACCAGCTCCATCTCACATCTCCTTCCGGCCCACACTGCTCCTGTCACAGTGATTATGGAGGCAGCAGTTGTGCTGTAATTAGGATCCTCCTGGGCCAGCCAATCTCAGTGAGAGCAAGATGCCAGCTGCTCCATCGCCAGCAGCATCTCCTTGGCACCCCGTCCTACTCGGCACTCTTCCTGTCTTCCAAACTCTCTCCTGTCCTCTTGGCCACTGGAATCACCACTCAGGCTGAGACCAAGCACACAACTTCTGCTCTGCCCCGGATTTAAGGTTATTTCTTTTCCTGGCTCACTGAGAGCAACTCCAGCTCAAGACCAGGTAGAGAGCAATGGGTAGTCAAGTCATTCCAAGTAACCACTTTTTTGAAGGTGGGCTTCAGGGATTGCCTAAGCAGTTTTTGCTCCAATTCTTTATTTCTTGACTTTAATGTTCACATAGTTCATATATTCCCCTGGCCCACTGGACACTTTAAATGTTCATGCTTCTCCCAACAATCATGATGTTGGGGTCTTTTCAACTCCAGGATCTTTCAATTCAGGGTGCAGAGAAGATCACTCATGGATGGCATTGCCCATGGGACAGCCTTCTGTGGGGTACACAGAGTCTCCTCCTCTGCTTTCGTATTCCTCCCTCTTCTCTTCCTAGGACTTTGAATGAACAATAGCCAGGAGATGCTGAAATGGCTCCTACAACTGTTTCCAGATGAAAATGAGGGAGCCCACCTGGCGTGCGAGCAATTCTCCTTCTCCATTCTCCGATTCCTGGGACCAGAATGAAAATGCAGTGATAAAAGCTGACTCTCCTATGGCAAACCAGAAGGACCACAGCCCAGCAAAGCAGGCTGATCTAACTGCGCTGCCCAAGACCCAAGAAATCTTAGTGCCAAGAAGTCTGTTTTCTTACTATCCCCACTTCCATTTTCCCTTCTCATCGTTTCTCAAACTTGCCCAAATATAACATTTCTACATTACAAGGGATAGTGGGTATTTTTAATTCCCATAACCTTCCCTACAGCTCAAAATAAAGGCATTGTAAGAAAGCAGTTCCACATTCGGGCAATGCTTTCCTACTCCCTCTGGCCGAGCCACCCACCCCCATGACTGCCCCACACCAGGAAGAAAGACAGATGATGGGAGAGAAAACACAGAGACGTCAGTGAGGTCTGTGTGACCCACAGTACTGGTCAGAGTGAAGGCTGGAGCAATAGGATGTTCAAAGGCCCCCTCCCCTCCCTGGCTCTTCACTTTAATGATCTTTGAGGGACCTGAGGCAACACTTTCATCCTGGATAGATACAGCAAAGGAGTCTTTGGGAAGCAGAGAAACAGGAAAGGGCGTAAAGAAAGGGCTTGTTGTATATAAGAAACGGTCATTCTAATAGCTTGCTGCCTGCAGGCTCTGCCGTCCCTTCCCTCACTAGGGGAGGAAACTCCCAAGTTTCCAGTGGACTGAGGAGCAGTTCCCAGACATTGTGGATCAGAACAGATGACACATGAGACATCCACAGAGCAGCAGATGAGGGGGGGGTCATCTCAACCCTGGGCACAGATTAATTGGTGGCAAATTGGTAGAGAAGCCTGGAGAGTTATCAAGTCCAGAAAAGAGAGACAGGACCAATGACTACGTCAGTACGTGGCCAGTCAGCCAGGGTGGAGGCATGCCCTGAGACCTGTCCTTGGGACCACAAGGCTGAAGAAATAGCTCAGACTCCTATAAAAGTAGAGCAGGAGAAACCCCATCCCAGCCCAGGGCGATGTGATCTATGCATTTGCAAAGGCTGAGAGAAGGAAATGTGGCAATATGGTTGCAGAAGGCATTTTCTTTCTTTCTTTTTTTTTTTTTGGAGTTTTGCTCTTTTTGCCCAGGCTATAGTGCAATGGCATGATCTCAGCTCACTGCAACCTCCGTCTCCCGGGTTCAAGCAATTCTCCTGCCTCAGCCTAGTAGCTTGGATTACAGGTGCGCACCACCACACCTGGCTAATTTTGTATTTTTAGTAGAGACGGAGTTTCACCATGTTGGCCAGGCTGGTCTCAAACTCCTGACCTCAGGTGATCCAGCCGCCTCAGCCTCCCAAAGTGCTGGGATTACAGGCGCGAGCCACCGTGCCAGGCCGAGAAAGTATTTTTATAGCAAGGATAGCACGACCCTAACACCACGTAATAAGACACTGGAAAAATATGGGCCCCCATAGCTTCTGGTGAAATAGAAGAGTCATTCAATTCAGGCCTTGAATTTATGAAAACCTTGAATATATTTTAAATAAAACGAAAGTACAGACTTGGGCTAAGGATGAGGTTTGCCTCTAGCCATCCATGAGTGAAGACTGTCTTGAACCCGGACTGTGTGGAAGTATTTTGCCCATGATAATGTAATATTTAGACCTAAATTAATCATTTAACAAACCAGTAGAGACTTAGCTCCTATTTCTTTTGAAGGGCGTTCTCAAATAATTTGTTATTTTTTTTCTAGTGCCAGATTATGGAATGATGTTCCCTGCTACCACTAGCGCCACCACCGCCAGCACCATGTCTGCCAGTTAGACACGTTGCCCAGTCTAGGTGCCTAGACAGAGACCAAGTCAGTTTATTTACAGTTGCACATGTGGACTTCGAAAAGATCCCAGCCTTATTCAGTCTTTGTCAAATATCCCAGTCTTACAAAATGGATCCTAAACAAAACTCATCCTTTTGGGGTCAGCCCAAAAAAAAAAAAAAAAAAACACAAAACCAAACAAACAAACCTGACATTGGCACTGAGCTCAGACTTTGACTTGGCAGATGAATAAGAATGAGACATGTGATTCCCCTCTCCACCTTTTATCCCTCATTCCTTTGCTCGCTCTCTTCCTGCTCGCTCCGTCTACTGCATTGGGTTAATAGATGATTGTTTCCATGAAAGCAAGCCTGCTCAAAGCTTCAAAAATCTTGCAAGAAATTGTTATTGTGATTCAATCTTTCAAACTTTGCAGTGTTAATAATCCCTTTAGACTCATAAAGAGCTTATTGGAACCAGCATTGGAATTAATTGAATTTGTAGTCTCACCAAACACAGACAGCAACTCTATTATTAGTATTCAGATTACTGTGGTAGGTTTTGATATTTTTACATTCTTTATATTAAAGGAGCAGTATCAAATTAAAGACACAGCAGCCTCAAGTCTATTCTATGTCCTCATTCATAGTTCTTCCCATGGCTCAATCAAAAGCAAAATATAAACTATGCATTTACGTAGTGTCTACATGTTTGTTCCTAATGGCTGTAAATTAGTAACAATAAAGCCTTCCATTGCATAGTTTATTTTTGGGCATTTTTTGTTCCTATTAGAATTCTTCTCTTTAGGGAAGGCTTACTTTTTGTGTCCTAGTTCATTTTTTATTTGGCAATATTTTCCAACTGAACTTCCTTCCCAGATTCTTGTTACTTATATAGTTTGGCTTTCAGAATATAATAGAAAGATCAGCTTCTCAATGCTAGGGACAGCTTGCACAGATATTTCTTTTATTTTTTCTTTTCTTTTTTTTTTTTTTTTTTGAGATGGAGTCTCACTCTGTCACCAGGCTGGAGTGCATTGGCGCCACCTCGGCTCACTGCAACCTCCACCTCCAGGGTTCAAGCAATTCTCCTGCCTCAGCCTCCCAAGTAGGTGGGACTACAGGCTTGCGCCACCACACTCAGCTAATTTTTGTATTTTTAATAGAGACAGGGTTTCACCATGTTGGGCAGGATGGTCTCGATCTCTTGACCTCATGATCCGCCTGCCTCGGCCTCCCAAAATGCTGGGATTACAGGCATGAGCCACTGCCCCCGGCCTTGCACAGATATTTCTACTGCAAGATATAACAGAATGGACTTGGAGCAAAAAGACCTACATTGTGGTCCCCACACACCAATAACTACCTGTGTAGCTCCTCAGCATCAGTTTACTGCTTCGAAGAAAAAAAAAAAAAAGACCAGCGTGGTGGTTCATACCTGTAATCCCAGCACTTTGGGAGGCCCAGGCAGGGGGATCACTTGAGCCCAGGAGTTCAATACCATATTAGACAACATGGTGTGACCCTGTCTCTACTAAACATACAAAAATTAGCAAGGCATGGTGGTGCACACCTGTGGTCCCACCTACTTGGGAGGCTGAGGTGGGAGGATTGCTTGAGCCTGGGAAGTCGAGGCTGCAGTGAACTAGGGTCACACGACTGCACTTCAGCCTGAGCAACAGAGCAAGACCCTGTCTCAAAGAAAAAAGAACCCAAAGAGGAGGGCTGATTTCTAACATCACTATCATCTCTGAATTATTTCTAAGTCTCTGCCTTTTATAATTATATGGTGCTATAAAAGACTTATAAACACCTCTTTCTGTAGTGAATCATAAATAGTTCTGTTTTCTTATTTATTGTACTCTTTATTGCTTTAGGAGGATAAGGAAGACTTTCGTCCCCACAACTGCTTGTTTTCTAGCATACTGTCTTTTGGGAAAGATTTTTGCCTTAGAACCTGAATGTGTGTGTGCTCGTGTGCATGTATTTGGTGTGTGGGGTATATTGCCTGTGATGGGTATATATTTGTACATACTGGGGGAGGAGGTTACAGAGAGAAGAAAAGGAGTACTATTTATAAGCATTTTGTTTAACCACTACCGTCCTAAGTTTCAACAAGTTAAAAAAATTTTTGAGACAATATATATCTTGAGCATAAAAACTATGTCCCATTCTTTATGGGTGCTTCTAGATGGCAAGTAATCATATAAACCGACCAGTCTCATCAATCATTGAGTCTTTAGTGAGCATCTGCTAAGGGACTGGCCTTGGCAGTAGGTGTTACACTGATTGTACTTCCTTACTTACCCTTGACAAGTTCATACCCCAGTTGAAGGATACGGAATGAGAATTTTAGGCTTGCAAGAGTTATCAAAGTTCTTCTAGTCCAATCTCTATCCCATGAAATCATTATAAAAATGAATGACAACCCAAAAGAGATCATTTTATAGTAGAAAATCCAGGCACACTCCACAAGGCAGGACTTAGAAGACTGGCCATTTATTCCCTCATTCCACCAAATCTGTACTTTGTTTAGAGAGGTTTGTAAAAATGAAAAAGTAATACCCACAGTATAACCCCAACTAAAGTTGAAAGAGAGGGCTGATATGCATTGATGAAACACATTCCCTACATTCCCCCTCTCTCAAAAAGCTAAAGATCAGTTTCTACCACTGGTTGATTTGTTAGGAAGACAGAGGAGAGAAGGCAAGGGTGACTGTGGATTGGAGAAACCGCCTCCTCGCTGAGCAATTTCACGTAGTTGCCCTCCCTCTAGTGGTCAAAGTAGAGATGGCAGCTCTCTGGTTCAGTCAAAGAGTCCGCCCGGAAGAAGGAATAGGGGTTACCCAACCCCCAAAGTTTTGCCTATCTAATTTGGAACCTCAATGCTAAGTTGTAGAACAAGTTGCCTTACAAAGACTTTTCCTTAATTAAAACATCTTGCTTGTTTATAATGATCATGGCACTTACAAAAGACCATATGTCTTTGAGACGCTGCTTGGCAAGACTTTTCCACTGTTTACCAAATCTATTTTGTATCCCATGCTAATAATAGTCCAGTGGGTCCCCAGGCAGAGAGATGGAGACAGAGGACTTCTCGTTTCTTCTATTACTCAGTGTTCTGCCTTTAGAATGTGAAAGACCTCTTAGTTTCTCTGAAAGGACTGAAACAGAGCTCAAAGTTTCCCAAATGCTGTTATTTTGGGAAACGTTTGTTTCAAGGGCTAAATTGTCATCGTTTGACAGATCAACATTGAGCAATGCTCTGCTCTTTGTAACACACACACTTTAAACTATTCCTTTAAAAGAAACTTTGAAATGAATGCCAAATCATTGTATCCACAATATAGTTACATTCTTTAGGTGGTAGCTTTTTAGTTCAGGAAGGAACAAGAGAGGTATATTCTGATCTGAGAGGGTGAAATTGATGTCCAGCATTGGTAGCAGCTGTTCCGAGGTCACTCAGCTGGACTTTTCCTCACTGTGTAACTCTGACTGTGCTGGGTGATTAAAAATAAATTGAGAGTGAGTGTCTATGCCTACAATATTTATCATCAACATAATCCCCCAAAATAATCATTTTGTTTCAATTTTGTTGATGTGGCAATAAAGAATGTGCTCAGTTTATTTTTTCACTCCTTAAGTCTGATTTTGGTCATCCAGGAGACACAGCCACCATCATTCATTCTGACACAAAGTTATGTGGCAATTTTATATAGAGACCTGGGAACTAACTGGTTAGGTTTGATGTTATCCAAGAGCTGTTTAATTTATGTGAGTCTTTGAAAGTCAATCAGACATGTTTTTGTGTGCAGGCTACATGTTTTACACTAAGGGTCTCTTTTTTTAGTTGAGTTGTAATGGGGAAAAAAAAAAAGACCAGGAATTTTTTTTCTGAATAGTGGTAACTCTACAGTTCTAGGTGGCATAATCCTTTATTGCAACATACTCTATATACTTTGAATAACTATTATTACCAAGTCTTTCTCCCTACTTGGGAAATGGTGGCATTATCATCTATTTATGAAGAGCTTTGAAATAGCTCGTAGCAACAACAAATAACCATTGAAAATAGCTAGCACATATTGACAGCTTAACATGTACCAGCCAGTATTTAAAGGCCTTAGCTATGTTAACATATTCCATAAAATAGGCCTACTATGCAACGACCATTGATATTCCCATTTAACAGAAATGGACCTTCAGTTTCATGAAGGTATCTCCACATCATCTCACTAATTATGACAATATTCTTGTGAGACTCTTAGATGCTTCATTTTTTATATTCTTTATTAATAGCTATATTGTATAAATATGACACAGGACTAGGTTTCTTTTTTAAAAATGTATCTGTCATAGTTGCTGCCTTGAGTTCCTTGAGGACAGAATGTGTGTTTTAGTTCTTTAGATTTTCCTGTTATAAATCACTTTATTATGTACAGTGCATGGCTTTTCTGAATCAAATTTATTTATATGTAAATTTACTACTGAAATTTTGCTAATCACTAGAAAGATGTGTGCCATAAAGATCCCCTATTTCCAAAGAAGAAAAGAGAATTGCATTGGAAGTTTATGAAATAGCAATTAAATTTAACTCTGAGGGTATAGAACTGCTACCTTCCACTATGAAAAATACTTTGGAATAAAGGATACTGAGGGGAAAGAAGTTGGAGAAAGTTCTCTGATGTGACTATGTACTTTTAGAAACAACAAAAAAAGTCAAAGCACATGTTTCAGTGCCAGAAAAATTAATAAGGGTGAACAGCAATCATGAGTCAGCTCCTGAGGGGCCTAGCTGTAACTCTAAGAAATTTGAATTGAAGCAAAACTTAGAGGGGCAACATATCTCTCAGATTTTGGAGAACACCAAGACATCTATTCCCAGGACATAGAATACTTTGCATGAGATAATTGACTACATATACTATGAGGTTACTGTTATTTTTTAAACCAGTTTCCAAAACTTCAACTTAAGTTTTCTCCAAAGCACAGACATGCACCTACAAACAACACATCTGCTTCTTCTTTTTTTTTTTAGACAGAATCTCGCTCTGTCACCCAGGCTGGAGTGCAGTGGCTCAATCTCAGCTCACTGTAACCTCTGCCTCCTGGGTTCAAGTGATTCTCCTGCCTCAGCCTCCCGAGTAGCTGGGATTACAGGCACCTGCCATCATGCCCAGCTAATTTTTGTATTTTTTGTAGAGACAGGGTTTTACTATGTAGGCCAGGCTGGTCTTGAACTCCTGACCTCAGGTGATCTGCCCACCTCGGCCTCCCAAAGTGCTGGGATTACAGGAGTGAGCCACTGCAGCCAGCCACACACCTGCTTCTTTATACTTTAACTTCAACTTATGTTTTCTCCAAAGCACAGACATGCACTTACAAAACATGCCTGTTTCTTTATACTTTGGTTTATGCATCCTGCCTTGGGAATGAGGAAAATCACTTTACCCTATACTGTTGCTGTGTCCATGTACTTTCAACATTCAGATGAAAATAGTCTAGCAAACAGATCATTTAATTCCAACATGCATTTATGTCTTCATTGAATAAACCTTTTTTTTTTTTTTTTTTTTTTTTTTTGAGATGGAGTCTGGTTCTGTCACCCAGGCTGGAGTGCAGTGGCCTGATCTCAGCTCACTGCAACCTCCACCTCCTGGGTTCAAGCGATTCTCCTGCCTCAGCCTCTCAAGTAGCTGGGACTACAGGTGCCCGCCACCATGCCGGCTAATTTCTGTACTTTCAGTAGAGATGGGGTTTCACCATGTTGGCCAGGCTGGTCTGGTACTCCTGACCTCAGGTGATCCACCAGCCTCAGCCTCCCAAAGTGCTGGGATTACAGGCATGAGCCATTGTACCTGGCCTGAATAAACCTTTTTGAGCAACTTCTCTAAGTGGGTTCTTCGTTGGAAACCAACCTCAAGAAAGCAAAGTCCTGCCTCCGAAAATGTGACAGCCTAGGTCCACCAAGACATAAACACTATTGGCACAACATACTATAGAATAGATGTGCGGGTGCAAAGAAGGGAGAGTGTATCTTCAGCTACAAACATCCAGAAGGATTTCATGGAGAAGGTGGGCTAGTAGCTGATCACTGTAGAATGTTTAGAAACTTAAACATGCAAAGTTGGAGGAAGACCTTCCAGACAGAGTTAACCATGTGAGCAAAGGCTCGAATTCATAGGGGATAATTTGAGAGGCACAGACAGGAAAAAATAACCCTGCCTGAAAGGGAATAATGGGAAGTGAGAATGGACAAGTAATTTTGGAATCAGGCTGAATGTTTCCATCTATTTGTATAGTGTTCTGTAGCCAGTGCTTAAAACAAAGAACAGGCCGGGCGTGGTGGCTCACACCTGTAATCCTAGCACTTTGGGAGGCTGAGGCAGGTGGATCACTTGAGGTCAGGAGTTCGAGACCAGCCTGACCAACATGGCAAAACCCGGTGTCAACTAAAAATACAAAAATTAGCCGGGCGTGGTGGCACATGCCTGTAATCCTAGCTACCCAGGAGGCTGAGGCAGGAGAATCACTTGAACCCGGGAGGTCGAGGTTGCAGTGAGCCAAGATCATGCCATTGCACTACAGTCTGGGCGACAAAGCAAGACTCCATCTCAAAAAAAAAAAGAAAAAAAAGAAAAAGAAGAAGAAGAACGAAGTCAGAGTGAAAAAGCCTGATTCAGAAGAAAGCCCATACTGTACATGCAACAGATGTTCAAATCATTCCAGAAACTAGAACAAAGAAAGAAGTACCTTCCCACACAACTGAAGGGAAAGTTCGGGGGACATTGATACCAGCAAGAAAATTAGGACAAGTGCTACATAAGAGCTTGTCACTGTCCCTTGAGAGGTGACAGGAAGGCTTAGCTAATGGTACCAAGCTTAACTCTAAAGAATTGGATGTAGGCACTTTAAATAGGGAAGCTTTGGCTCTGGAACTATTTCTGAATGACTGCAACTTTATTGGTCCTTGGGGCACAAGGTCCAGAGCCAATCTTTCTATCTGGCCCTCTACGATTACAGTGAAGATACTTGTTACAAAGACTGGTTTTGGGTGAAACTGGTGGGCAGGAGAGTGAGAGCATCTTCCACTGATCAACTGAAGAAATATAACATCAGAAGAGAGATTCACTCCTCTCCCCCTAAAAAAAGCAAAGTTAGTTTTTCACTTGATTTTTAAATAATCTAGAGGAAAATAGCAACAACAACAACAAAAACTAGATGTAAAGTGTGAGAGCACAATGAGACCATTAGAAAAGTGAGGAGATCCTTGGTTATTGCTTTAGTTTCAGTGCTCATTTTCCTGAAAAATATTGCTTTTCTACCCCTCAAGGCTATAAAACATTTAATATAAAGAAGAATAAAAGCTTGGCCAAAAAAACTGAACAAGACTTTGAGATCAGTGTGTCCGTTGCATGGTTCCAGCCATAACCACTACTTAAAGTTCACATGGAGTCCACTTAGCTCCATGTATTCTGGAAGACTGTCTCTCGGTTTCAGAAGGGCCGTCTTCATCAATCTGAGGTTACTTCCTACACACAGGATTTTGTCACCTTTAATCCTTCATGTCACGGAGGCACTTGAATTTGGTCTGCACATAATGATTCTTGGCTGCTGCCTATGTTTCTATAGTTGTGTTTTCAGCATGAATATTCATTTACGAATCTCACAGCTATTGCAGGCCTACTATGTGCCACGTACTCAGAGTACTTCTGTATTATTTCTTCATTATTCCCACAACCCAAAATTCTGCAGATAGGCATAATGACGTAATTTACAATTGAATTTCAAATTCATCCAAGAAGATGACAGCCATGTTTCAGGTTTTGCTTGAAAGAGGATTTGATTGGGGAAGGTGGGGACACAAAATGAAAAGGGGAGACACGTACACTAAAAGATAAGAACAGCAGCTGTGCCACCATTTGAAACACAAGGAGATTACCTCGTAACAGAATTCTCCAAAGCATTGCATTTTACACCATCCAGCTTCAAGTAAACAAGTCTTGAGAACCTCAGATAAAGTGCTCATCATATGATTTTCTATTCTACTGATCATGATATTTTCAAGGATAACACTGAGTTAGACTGAATTAGCTACTATCAAGATAGGCAAGAAAACATACCTTTTCTGGGTCTACACGACATGAAGTAAAACAGAAATTCTGGCAGTGAGCTGCCTGATTAACTGATCAATGAACAGGATCACATCACAGAAAGTTTCAAGGTAAGCCGATTCTTGGCACATATACAATAAACTGATGACTTTCCGTCTTCCTCCTAACACTCTCAGAGCTAATATTTATCTTAGCCAAGTTTGTTAGTAAATACATCCCCAATGTGGTATTAAGCCTGTCAGTCCAGCTCACATAAGCTCTGCTAAAAAAAAAAAAAAAAAGAACAATCCCAGTTGTTTTTTATTTGTTTCCAAAAAACAAAATCAAGAATTACGAATAATCAAGGAAAAATGGGCAGGCTTCACATGGAACAAAAAAGTGTGGAGCTGTATAAACGGCCAGTGGTTTTAAATATTTTATTAGTAATTGTTAATAAACATTTATTGAATGCCTACCATATATTGCATTGGGAACAAAGAAACATATTTACCTATTTGTTCAGCAGATAAATATTGACACTCATTCATGTCCCAGGCTCTCTGCTATGGTCGATGCTGAGAGACAGTGCACAGTTTCTTTCTTTGTAAGGACTTTAAGCTGATTGGAGCCTAGAATATAGAAAACATTCCAATTAACAGAGGAGAGAGATGAGCAATAAATGCTAGAGGGATTCTGGGGTAGGAGGCACCTCAAAGCTAAAAAACCCGAGAATAATTTTATGTGCAACATGAGACTAGAGCTCAGTGGGTGGGCAAGAGACCGCACTCTACTCTGACTCCCTTCACCCACTCCCCACTTTACTATCAAAATGAAATATGCTCTTCCTGGAATTTTGCTTTCATCATGTGATGTATTTCAAGGCTCTTCTCTAATTGTCCCCAAATTCTGTCAGGGCAACCAGAGCCAAGCAGAATCACGTTGAGGGAAGAATGAGAAACTGACCAGTGAGTCCAAAATGAATGAGGAAGACTTTTGGGCGCATTCATCTGCTTACCCACCTGAACCCATGAGCTCTCTGATGAAAATGAAGGTGAATTGGCTCAAAACATGAATCTAAATGATTTGTAAGCCTCAATCCTGAGGGCTGGATGCCATTTATGCAACTTGGGATTGCAAAAAAACTCGAATTACAAATTGCAAAACGATATAAAAATACAAATTGCAAAACATCAGGATAAAGGTTGAAAATCCCCCTGCAAACTTTCCAACAATAGCAAAGCAGAAATAAATAAAATAATTGAGAAAGAGGCCCCCTAAAAATGGATGAAGTAACATCAAGTGGCAGAAAATTTTGAAATGAAAAGTTTAGCAGTAAAAGCAAAATCTGTGAGTACATCTAAACACCATTCCCACCCCCTCCCAATCTCTCTGAGAAAACCAGGAGAAAAAGAATTGACATTCATCAACTTAAAGTCTAAGAAAGCAGTGCATGTGACTCACCAAAAGATAGAAAAGCAGAGATATTTAGGAGTTCATGGGCCCAAATTTACTATGACAATTTTGAATGAAGAGCAGAGTTCACTGCAAAAATAAAAGGAAAGAGCGAAACTGCACACTGCCAACTCAGTGATGCATTTTTAAAGTGCTATCCTGATGTTTTGCAATACTTCAAGACAGGATCGCATTCTGTCATCCAGGCTGGAGTGCAGTGGTGCGATCTCAGCTCCTGGGCTCAAGTGATCCTCCCATCTCAGCCTCTCAAGTAGCTGGGACTACAGATGTGCGCCACCACAGCTGACTAATATTTCTATTTTTGGTAGACAGGGTTTCGCCATGGCACCCTGGCTGGTCTCGAACTTCTGGACTCAAACGATCTCCCCGCCTCAGCTTCCCAAAGTGCTGGGATTACAGGCATGAGCCACTATGCCAGGCCAAAAACTTCTTTTTTAAACGGAGGCAAATATCAACTGAATTCAAAATGGCAATTTCAAACAAAAAAAATAAAAAATATAATCCCCCAATCACATGTAATTGATTAGGCAAAACAAGATTGCTAAGGGGTAGGGCAGTCTTGAAACCTATTAGCAGTGGGGAAATCTATACCGATGGCAAACCACTGAAGAGCAATAATATCTGGGGGGTAAAGAAGAGTACAGAGCTTGAAGAGACAGAGAGAGATCTGTAATATGTCTTCAGCCATGAATGTGGGAGGCAGATGTTGCAGTGAGCCGAGAACACGCCACTGCACTCCAGCCTGGGTCACAGAGAGAGACTCTATCTCAAAAAAAACAAAACAAGAGGTGGAACCAAGATGGTCGAATAGGAACAGCTCTGGTCTACAGCTCTCAGCATGAGCGACACAGAAGATGGGTGATTTCTGCATTTCCGTTTGAGGTACCGGGTTCATCTCACTAGGGAGTGCCAAACAGTGGGTGCAGGAAATCAGTGCAGCGCACCATGCACGAGCCGAAGCAGGGTGAGGCATTGCCTCACTCAGGAAGCGCAAGGGGTCAGGGAGTTCCCTTTCCTAGTGAAAGGAAGGGGTAACAGATGGCACCTGGAAAATCAGTTCAGTCCCACCCTAATACTGTGCTTTTCCAACAGGCTTGGAAAACAGCACACCAGGAGATTGTGTCCCGCACCTGGCTCGGAGGGTCCTATGCCCACGGAGTCTCGCTGATTGCTAGCACAGCAGTCTGAGATCAAACTGCAAGGAGGCAACGAGGCTGGGAGAGGGGCGCCCACCATTGCCCAGGCTTAATTAGGTAAACAAAGCGGCCAGGAAGCTCGAACTGGGTGGAGCCCACCACAGCTCAAGAAGGCCTGCCTGCCTCTGTAGGCTCCACCTCTCGGGGCAGGGAACAGACGAACAAAAAGTCAGCAGGAACCTCTGCAGACTTAAATGTCCCTGTCTGACAGCTTTAAAGAGAGTAGTGGTTCTCCCAGCACGCAGCTGGAGATCTGAGAATGGACAGACTGCGTCCTAAAGTGGGTCCCTGACCCCCGAGCCACCTAACTGGGAGGCAGCCCCCAGTAGGGACAGACTGACACCTCACTCAGCCAGGTACTCCTCTGAGACAAAACTTCCAGTGGAACTATCAGACAGCTGAATTTGTGGTCTCATGAAAATCCGCTGTTCTGCAGCCACCGCTGCTGACACCCAGCCAAACAGGGTCTGGAGTGGACCTCTAGTAAACTCCAACAGACCTGCAGCTGAGGGTCCTGTCTGGTAGAAGGAAAACTAACAAACAGAAAGGACATCCACACCAAAAACCCATCTGTACATCACCATGATCAAAGACCAAAAGTAGGTAAAACCACAAAGATGGGGAAAAAACAGAGCAGAAAAACTGGAAACTCTAAAAAGCAGAACACCTCTCCTCCTCCAAAGGAACACAGTTCCTCACCAGCAACGGAACAAAGCTAGACGGAGAATGACTTTGACAAGTTGAGAGAAGAAGGCTTCAGACGATCAAACTACTCTGAGCTATGGGAGGAAATTCAAAACAATAGCAAAGAAGATAAAAACTTTGAAAAAAAATTAGACGAATGGATAACTAGAATAACCAACGAAGAGAAGGGCTTAAAGGAGCTGATGGAGCTGAAAGCCAAGTTTCGAGAACTACGCGAAGATTGCAGAAGCCTCGGTAGCCGATGCGATCAACTGGAAGAAAGGGTATCAGTGATGGAAGATGAAATGAATGAAATGAAGCAAGAAGGGAAGTTTAGAGAAAAAAGAATAACAAGAAATGAACAAAGCCTCCAAGAAATTTGGGACTATGTGAAAAGACCAAACCTACGTCTGATTGGTGTACCTGAAAATGACAGGGAGAATGGAACCAAGTTGGAAAACACTCTGCAAGATATTATCCAGGAGAACTTCCCCAATCTAGCAAGGCAAGCCAACAATCAGATTCAGGAAATACAGAGAACGCCACAAAGATACTCCTCGAGAACAGCAACTCCAAGGCACATAATTGTCAGATTCACCAAAGTTTAAATGAAGGAAAAAATGTTAAGGGCAGCCAGAGAGAAAGGTCGGGTTACCCACAAAGGGAAGCCCATCAGACTAACAGCTGATCTCTCAGCAGAAACTCTACAAGCCAGAAGAGAGTGGGGGCCGATATTCAACATTCTTAAAGAAAAGAATTTTCAACCCAGAATTTCATATCCAGCCAAACTAAGCTTCATAAGTGAAGGAGAAATAAAATACTTTACAGACAAGCAAATGCTGAGTGATTTTGTCACCACCAGGCCTGCCCTAAAAGAGCTCCTGAAGGAAGCACTAAACATGGAAAGGAACAACCAGTACCAGCCACTGCAAAAACATGCCAAATTGTAAAGACCATCGAGACTAGGAAGAAACTGCATCAACTAACGAGCAAAATAACCAACTAACATCATAATGACAGGATCAGATTCACACATAACAATATTAACTTTAAATGTAAATGGGCTAAATGCTCCAATTAAAAGACACAGACTGGCAAACTGGATAAGGAGTCAAGACCCATCAGTGTGCTGTATTCAGGAAACCCATCTCAAGTGCAGAGACACACATAGACTCAAAATAAAGGGATGGAGGAAGATCTATCAAGCAAATGGAAAACAAAAAAGGCAGGGGTTGCAATCCTAGTCTCTGATAAAATAGACTTTAAACCAACAAAGATCAAAAGAGAAAAGAAGGCAATTACATAATGGTAAAGGGATCAATTCAACAAGAAGACCTAACTATCCTAAATATACATGCACCCAACACAGGAGCACCCAGATTCATAAAGCAAGTCCTGCGTGACCTACAAAGGGACTTAAACTCCCACACAATAATAATGGGAGATTTTAACACCCCACTGTCAACATTAGACAGATCAACGAGACAGAAAGTTTACAAGGATATCCAGGAATTGAACTCAGCTCTGCACAAAGTGGACCTAATAGACATCTACAGAACTCTCCACCCCAAATCAACAGAATATACATTTTTTTCAGCACCACACCACACCTATTCCAAAATCGACCACATAGTTGGAAGTAAAGCTCTCCTCAGCAAATGTAAAAGAACAGAAATTATAAAAAACTGTCTCTCAGACCACAGTGCAATCAAACTAGAACTCAGGATTAAGAAACTCAATCAAAACCACTCAACTACATGGAAACTGAACAATCTGCTCCTGAATGACTACTGGGTACATAATGAAATGAAGGCAGAAATAAAGATGTTCTTTGAAACCAACGAGAACAAAGACACAACATACCAGAATCTCTGGGACACATTCAAAGCAGTGTGTAGAGGGAAATTTATAGCACTAAATGCCCACAAGAGAAAGCAGGAAAGATCCAAAATTGACACCCTAACATCACAATTAAAAGAACTAGAAAAGCAGAGCAAACACATTCAAAAGCTAGCAGAAGGCTAGAAATAACTAAAATCAGAGCAGAACTGAAGGAAATAGAGACACAAAAAACCCTTCAAAAAATTAATGAATCCAGGAGCTGGTTTTTTGAAAAGATCAACAAAATTGATAGACCGCTAGCAAGATTAATAAAGAAGAAAAGAGAGAAGAATCAAATAGATGCAATAAAAAATGATAAAGGGGATATCACCACCGATCCCACAGAAATACAATCTACCATCAGAGAATACTACAAACACCTCTATGCAAATAAACTACAAAATCTACAAGAAATGGATAAATTCCTCGACAAATGCATCCTCCCAAGACTAAACCAGGAAGAAGTTGAATCTCTGAATAGACCAATAACAGGCTCTGAAATTGTGGCAATAATCAATAGCTTACCAACCAAAAAGAGTCCAGGACCTGATGGATTCACAGCTGAATTCTACCAGAGGTACAAGGAGGAACTGGTACCATTCCTTCTGAAACTATTCCAATCGATAGAAAAAGAGGGAATCCTCCCTAACACATTTTATGAGGCCAGCATCATCCTGATACCAAAGCCTGGCAGAGACATAATAAAAAAAAGAGAATTTCAGACCAATATCCTTGATGAACATTGATGCAAAAATCCTCAATAAAATACTGGCAAACTGAATCCAGCAGCACATCAAAAAGCTCATACACCATGATTAAGTGGGCTTCATCCCTGGGATGCAAGGCTGGTTCAACATATGCAAATCAATAAACGTAATCCAGCATATAAACAGAACCAAAGACAAAAACCACATGATTATCTCAATAGATGCAGAAAAGGCCTTTGACAAAATTCAACAACCCTTCATGCTAAAAACTCCCAATAAATTAGGTATTGATGGGACGTATCTCAAAATAATAAGAGCTATCTATGACAAACCCACAGCCAATATCATACTGAATGGGCAAAAACTGGAAGCATTCCCTTTGAAAACTGGCACAAGACAGGGATGCCCTCTCTCACCACTCCTATTCAACTTAGTGCTGGAAGTTCTGGCCAGGGCAATCAGGCAGGAGAAGGAAATAAAGGGTATTCAATTAGGAAAAGAGGAAGTCAAATTGTCCCTGTTTGCAGATGACATGATTGTATATCTAGAAAACCCCGTTGTCTTAGCCCAAAATCTCCTCAAGCGAATTAGCAACTTCAGCAAAGTCTTAGGATACAAAATCAATGTACAAAAATCACAAGCATTCTTGTACACCAATCACAGACAAACAGAGAGCCAAATCATGAGTGAACTCCCATTCACAATTGCTTCAAAGAGAATAAAATACCTAGGAATCCAACTTACAAGGGATGTGAAGGACCTCTTCAAGGAGAACTACAAACCACTGCTCAATGAAATAAAAGAGGATACAAACAAATGGAAGAACATTCCATGCTCATGGGTTGGAAGAATCAATATCGTGAAAATGGACATACTGCCCAAGGTCATTTATAGATTCAATGCCATCCCCATCAAGCTACCAATGACTTTTTTCACAGAATTGGAAAAAACTACTTTAAAGTTCATATGGAACCAAAAAAGAGCCTGCATTGCCAAGTCAATCCTAAGCCAAAAGAACAAAGCTGGAGGCATCACGCTACCTGACTTCAAACTATACTACAAGGCTACAGTAACCAAAAC